>NC_140174.1:46564703-47008338 GCF_963971535.1 Notolepis coatsorum
GTTTTTAATACAAATAGACCTCCTGTTCACTGTTTTTGGTTCGTTTTTCTTTTTTTTCCAATATTAATATCCTATCACAGCGCTGTATTTTGGCTGGAAAAGGCATATTGGGAGTCAGAAGGTGCAGTACCGGCCAGATCCTGTTAGTGGGGCTATCTCGAGAATGCAGTAACCCCCCCCCCCCTCCTTCCCAGTCCCTAGTGGACCTCTCTATCGCTCTATCAGCTTAGCTTAGTTAGCTCACGCTAACGCAACGTTAATTTCGGTATTTAACGCGACGTGGGCATAAAGGAATGGCGAGGATGGAAAGCATGTTAGATGCATTTGACCCCTTGTGGGGAAAAAAACAACAGGCACTTATTTCGGGCAAAATAGGCGGACTCTGAAGCAATGCTGTCTAACGTCTACACACGCTGAGCTGCGCTGAGCTAATGTTGTTCCGGCCGGGAGGATATGCTCACGAGGGGATTTTCAAAATAAGAGTATCGCAATATGAATTGATCTTTTTACGTTGCATCGATCCTATTTGATAATAGATCGATATATCGATCTGGATCGATGTATCGTCCCACCCCTAATCACTACCCACTTTCAAAACCACTCTCAAAGAGCACCTACGGGAGACTGCAACTCGAAACTGGCCCCTGTAAATGTCCAAACCCAACCCCCCCCAATGTAGTTTCCCCACCCCACCCCGCCTACCCAACAACCCCACCCACCCAACATCCTCCAATGTAGTTTCCCCACCTCCACCTACCCAACCTCCTCCAATGTAGTTTCTTCCCCCTCAAATGTATATACGCTCTTTGTAAACTCTTTTTGTACTCATAATCAGTACTGTATATTTGTAGATCTGGTATGTCATAAATGTCTAGATGGAACAGTACTGTATCCGTATGTCATATGTTATGAATTGAAAATGGGGGACCCTGATGTAAACAAGACGAAAGTCTTTCTCTGGTCTGCATCCCCTTAACAATTGTGTGTATTGAGCCGTACTGTATTGTACCCATTCTGCAATCTGTTAATAACATTATCAATCAATCAATATAGTCCTGTCATATGAGTGAGAAGTAATGACCTGCATGTTGCTCAGCAAGTAGGCCTGTAGAGGAAACAGGTAACTCCTTCACGTGCGCTCCGTCTCTCTCTCCCTATCATTGAAAGACTTGAATTACTCTCTCTGTCGTGACACACCTTCAGGAGACACAAGGTAGGCGGCGCCCCAGCGGAAGGCAGTAGCTGGGGGACATGCCTTCTGTAAGACCTACATTCTTAAAAGCCACTCCCCTGGCCTGCTGTCTCCTACAAAAACCTCTCCAGACGCCGGGCCTCGTCGAAGTCACGACCAGCTGACTCCACCTGCCACGGGTGTGTCTCCTAATAGCTACAGTCTAATAGGATGAGCCCACCCACCCCCCGCCCCTCTCTACATCATGAGCATATCAATCTGAATGATCAACCAGAACAAATCCCTGGAACAGACGGTTACAAATAGAGGCCTTGCTCGGAATGTTTGTGCAGTTCCCCTTCTTCCAGCATGGCTGCCTGTAACATAGCAACCATTGAAATATAGAGTATAAACAAAAACATAATAATTTGGCGTCTTATTACTTGATCTAGTGACTCACTAAGTCACAGTAATATCATGTTTTTCCAGTTTTCAGCTACTCTACCACTGCACAGAACGTTTTCTTTTGAAAGATACATTTCTTTATTGATCCCCTTGAAAGGTGGTTACTAATGGTTACAGGCAGCCATACTGGAAGAGAACTACGCAAACATTCCATGCAAATGCAACGGAACACCCAAATCAAGAGTTCCAATGTTATTTCCATGGCCTAGGAATGTACAATCAAAATCTGTGAACATGAGCTACTCTCATAAACCCATAAACCAGAGAATCAATACTCAAACGTGTGATGTCATCAAGTATAATGTCTGGAGCTGCTCCATAGACTGATTTTGTGGATGCACAGAAAGTTTGTTTTATTTATTTTGTATATCCAAATGTGCCTTATTCTATAGTAGCATTGTACCTGTATGTTCCAAGTACAAATGTACCTGTATGTTCAGAAAATTCTCCTGGGTGCTCTGTGTCATCTTTACCATCTCTCCCAATTCATTGTCTACAGAGCAGCTCTAGACTCTATACTCGACGACATCACAAGTTTGAGTTTTAGCACTTACGTTTTTGGATTAGGGAGAGTTGTACAGTTTCTCTAATCTAAGCCTGTTTTAGACCACAGGAATAACACGTATGAATCCTGAAAACAGGCGTAGGTCCCCTTCAAGTGATTCTGATGATTAGGCGTATGCAATTCGTCTTTGTCATTCAATGAAAAGTTTTTTCCACAATAATTTCCTCAATATCTCTTTTTCTTTTATTCATGTAGCCTACCTTCAATCCTTGTACAGTTTACATTCAAGAATATCAAAAGGAAATGCCTATGTGTAAATTCCCCGGGTGACCCAAGACACGCAGAAAAATGCACTCTATCGTATACCTCCGTTAAAAATCACACGCCGGCATATATTAAGATATGCAGACATCAAAGACTACAAAGTACAGCTGTGTGTAACATAATACTCCATAACATGTGCATAACATAACATATAAACGCAGGGCCACCGCCACGATATTTACAATTGATCATCATAAAATGTAGTGCTGTTTTAACCATTTACTCTGTGTTTTTTTGTTTGTTTTTACATAATTATTCACATGTACCATCTTTTCACAGGAGAGTAGAGCACAATAGTTCTCAGATGTCCTAGAAACCACACACACGCACACACGCACACACACACACCAGTTGTTGCTTGTAAGCATCCTACATTCTACTCCACCATAAATAAAGAATTACAAAAATATACCTCACATAAAACAGAGCCATAGCATGAAAAGCACTTACAGCCATCATGGAATGATACAAAAAAACATAGCAACCTGTAAGAATGACAGAGGGAGGGAAAGGGGTGAGAGGAATAGAGATGTACCAGGTGTAATGGTGTTTAAAGGAACAGAGATGTACCAGGTGTAAAGGTGTTTAAAGGAACAGATGTACAGGGTGTAAAGGTGTTTAAAGGAACAGATGTACAGGGTGTAAAGGTGTTTGAAGGAACAGAGATGTACAGGGTGTAAAGGGGTTTAAAGAAACAGAGATGTACAGGGTGTAAAGGTGTTTAAAGGAACAGAGATGTACCAGGTGTGAAGGTGTTTAAAGGAACAGAGGTGTACAGGGTGTACTTTTAAGCCTTAAGGTCCCCCATAAATCGATCAATAGATCCACAATTATCATATCATTGGGTATCATTGGAAAGCCACACTCATTGGCTACAACCCTGTGCAAAGATTTTCGAGATCGCCAAATGATTGACGGAGCTAGAGCCCCGGAAGTCGGGGTGGTAATGTGTACTTTTGCATACTTTGGGGCACGCCTCACATATCGGCATGTAACTCGAGAACCGCTGAACGGATTTTGTCACCTGAAAGGGCAATCGACAGGCAACAAATAGGGCTTTAATTCTATCTATATATTGTATTAAAAGAAATGCACACCCGAGCCACTAGAGGTCGGCAATGTGGCATCGCGAATCGTCCTGAGGGCCCACATGTGGGCCCTTGGATGTTAAGAGGTTAATGTTTTTTTTATTAAAAAAAATTGTAGCCAAGAGTAAAGACCATAACCCTATCAAAACAGTAGTCAAAGTGTATATTTTCATTTTTACCGATGTTATATACGATTTATCGGAAATACGAATTTATCGAAAAAATGCTAATTATATCTCTTATATTTATCGTAAAACCGCAAGGAAATGACTAAATCCAGATTCAACCGTGCCATTGGAAAGAGGAGCCTTTTCCCTATCCACAGATGTATGATTTTGCCATAATAAGGGCAAGGTCAAGTTCAAGGTCAAATATGAATTCATAATTAAAATAGATTATCATTTATTACTGGATCTACAAATCCTTCTGTTTAATCATCTTCCCTTTATTCATTTGCTTAGATTTTTTTTACACTTGATCTCAATAAGGTGGTGAATGAGCTCAGTGAGCGACCTCGGTTACGGCACAATTGTAACATGGTGTTATTCACCGGCACAGATGCAAACATAAATCATAATTTATATTCTCCTTTTCTTCATTACAATTTACTCAAGCCTAGTAACAGACACAATATTTCTGACACTGGAAATACATACCCCAGGTCCCTAGATGTTCCTAGATACCAAGAACATGCAAATTGACCTTGCAGAAGTGGAGCAATCTTCCATTTACTTAGGCATGTACCTTTTAGGCGAAATAGGGCTACAGCTTAACAGGTTAAAGGAACAGAGGTGTACAGGGTGTAAAGGTGTTTAAAGGAACAGAGGTGTACAGGGTGTAAAGGTGTTTAAAGGAACAGAGGTGTACAGGGTGTACAGGTGTTTAAAGGAACAGAGGTGTACAGGGTGTAAAGGTGTTTAAAGGAACAGAGGTGTACAGGGTGTAAAGGTGTTTAAAGGAACAGAGGTGTACAGGGTGTAAATGTGTTTAAAGGAACAGAGGTGTACAGGGTGTAAAGGTGTTTAAAGGAACAGGCTGGTGAAATAAGGACAGCAGTGAGTATTGGAATGTTTTTTTTCTTTTGAATTATCTTTTTCCTCCTTCTTTTTCCATTTTTCTCCCCTCCCAATGTTAGTCGTTATGCCAATTCCCAATCCCCTTCCTGGTCGTTGCGCACTCTACCCCCTACCGTCGGTCTGGGAGGGCGGAGACTATCACATGCTTCCTCCGACACATGTGTACCCAGCCCACCACTTCTTTTCACCTGGCAGCGCGGACTCTCACTGAGAGAGTGTAACATGTGGAAGGTCACACTACCTCTCTTAGATCCTTCCCTCGCTGTGCAGGCGCCGCGACCGAACTGTAGGAGTCGCTGTCCACAACAACCCAGACCCACCCACCGGCTTCCCTCCCGCTGACTCTGCCAATCGAGCCAGTATGACGGCCGGCCAAGCCGGAAGCAACGCTGACAGCTGGATTCGATACCAGTGTCTCTTGCGTTGGTGACGAGCATTGTCCGCTGCGCCACCCAGCCAACTTGAGTATTGGAATGTTAAGAGGTTCCAGCGGTTTGAAATGGTTCGGTTCGGCCGGTGAGGGCACATTGCTGGTGAGGGGAGACAGAATGGTGAAGGTTGGTTATGGTTGGGTCAGGCTGGTGAGGGGAGACAGTATGGTGAAGGTTGGTTATGGTTGGGTCTGGCTGGCTGGTGAGGGGAGACAGAATGGTTATGGTTGGTTATGGTTGGGTCTGGCTGGTGAGGGGAGAAAGAATGGTGAAGGTTGGTTATAGTTGGGTCTGGCTGGTGAGGGAGACAGTATGGTGAAGGTTGGTTATGGTAGGGTCGGGCTGGTGAGGGGAGGGCATATTGTCCTGGTTCTTGGCGTGGATTCCCTTTGAAGGCAACCCCCCCTCCCCTTAAAAAAGCAAACATGGAAGTTGTGATGAGATTAGTAAACATCAGTGATATGAAGGATGGGGGGGTTAAAAATACTCTTCAAGTCCATGTTGGATTAGTAGTGTCTATACATTCACAGGTGTATCCCATTTAACTAGGGGGCGAGGAGGGTGGGTGTGTGTGTGTGTGTATGCGTGTGTGTGTATGTGTGTATGTGTTCGAGTGTCTCTGTGTGTGTTGCTGTCTGCCACTCCTCTTGAGGTGTAGTAGAAGACTAGAAATAAAGCTACTTCTTCTTAGCGTTGACACTCTTGCAAACCCAGTTCATACCCTCCTGAAAGAGAAGAGAAAGAGAAGATGCAGAGGTCATTAGAATAGGGGGTAAAAGTTACTTCATGAGTTGCACCTGTTACAATATTCTGTGCTATAATAGAGGCCTTGAGTTTGAGTATTGATTCTCTGGTTTCTGAGAGAGTAGCTCATGTTCACAAATGTTGATTGTACTTTCCTAGGCCATGGAAATAACATATTGGAATTCTTAATTTGTTGTTCCCCTTTAACACTTTGAGTGCCACGGACGCGATTTGTCATTAGTTCATGCTGCCAGTTGAGTGCCAACAACGACATATAGCGTTTGTTTGTCGTATTTTTTTTTATTATCAATTTGAATTCATATTTCATCAATCGAGCCTCACGCTAGTGTTGCAGACTCTCTCTGAGCTCAATTGGGAAAATACCGCCCCCTATCGTCTCTCCCTGTGTAACTGCACCCCATTGGTTTAGACTGATGGGGGGGGGGGTCCAGCCTCCTCATGTTACTTCTCCGGCGAGGCATCTGAAGAGACCGAAGTTGATCGCCAAGCCGGAAAATGCATGGAATACATATTTACAGTACCCAACGCTGAATCAATAAACGCGATCGATATTTGGAATGGCGATCAGGAATTGGAATAATCTTTTTGGATAACATCTGAGGTAAGCAATTTATTTTACCAGTCTTGGGGTAATCGGATCTGTTTTGACCTATATATCAGCGTGTGGCATATGTGTGTGTGTGTGTGCGCGCTGATCAGGAAATGAGAATATATTTTTCAGATTGCTTCTATAGCGTGCATAAGTACACATATACTATCGATAATCTAGTGTTTATTTGAAAACTATTCATAAATAGGGCGAAAAATGACAATGTTTTTTGTGTATGCCAGAATATTCCAGTAAAGGGCGTTTATCACGGAATCTATATATTTTCCTGAAAAACGAGGGCTTTTTCAAAATGCTATAAAACGGAAATGAACCGATTAAAAACCAATCCATCTCGACAATGTTGACTGCAAACAAGTCATTGATAAACAATGGGCAGATTAGACACATAGCCATAATTTTAAATTTAAAACAGATTATGCGTTCACAACGCTATCATTGAAGTGGGTGGTGGCATTCAACAGGGTTTTACCACGTTAACAAGTGGCAACCAAAGTGTTAATAGAAGCCTTGCACAGAATGTTTGTGTAGTTATTTCTTCCAGCATGCCTGCCTGTAACCATTGGTAACCACTTTCAGAAGAAAACGCCTAGTTTCTGTGCAATGGTAGAGTAGGCGAAACAGTGGAAGAGCATGATGTTACTATTCTACTGTGACTTGTTCACAAGCTCCAGTAATAAGACGGCATATATCAACTATTGTCTCTTCATGATATTACTTGTTTTTACTTACTGTTCTAGTGTGACTACTGTAATAGGACGCCAAATTATGTTTTTGTTGATATATTTCTCACATGTCAACACATAGAAACCCTTGTCTCTTCCATTACCATGTACAAAGCAATGGTTGCTAGGTTACAGGCAGCCATGCTGGAAGAAAAGAGAACCACACAAAGATTCCATGCAAGGCCTCTATATCGACTGACAATATGTGAGCCTTGTTTCTGTCCATGTAAAGAGAACTGGTTGGCATGAATGTGCACACATATCACAGAACATGAAATGAAAGAACGTTCCATTTCCAAATCTACATTCTTGAGTAGTCAGTTGGCCGTTTACAGATTGTCATGGAAATCAGTGTTGGTTCGTTGCATGAGACTCAGAAAAAGTTATTGTGTTACCATGGCAAAGATCATGTGTTACCACGGCAACGACAGATCTTTTGGCTGAACATTCCAGTGGCAGTTGTGGTGAACATTCCAACTTCCTGAATCTCAGTGCACTGTCCGCACACATAAAATACAGCACTCCAGTCCCATGACAACATTATCAACATTCTGCAGAGGCCATCTTTAGGCGTACCAGAGGGAATTACCCTGACACACACGTTCTAATCCGTTCGGGTTTTTGAGGCTCATCAGAACCAAGAATTGTGCATGTTATTCCATCTCACCTGAATCCCCTCTCCGGTGAGAGCGGAGCAGGACTGGATCTGCCAGACGCGGTCCCGGATGGTGTGCAGATTGAGACCCTCTGCGATCTCAGAGGCCGGTGCAGCTGTCAGCAGGTCTTGCTTATTGGCAAAGATCAACACTGGCACCCCACTTAGCTTCTCCTCCTCCAACAACTCAGCCAGCTCCTGCAGCATGCACACACAGATTATACACACAGATTATTAACACATTCTGGGCCATTGGAATTAGAATATAAGAACTGTGACCTTGACAACATCATCCTGGAGTTCTGCAACCATGCCCTGATGAAAAACAACCAGCCTGATATGTGGTCTCTCTCTAACATCATCCCAGTGCCTAAGTCCGGAGATCTCTCGAAGCCAGACAACTACCGTGGCATAAGTCTGACATGTGTCATTGCAAAGATGTACAATCGCATGATACTAAACCGGATAAGGAATGCCACCGACCCCCACCTCAGGGAGAACCAAAATGGTTTCCGAGAGAAGAGGACCACTGTGGCCCAGATCTTGGCCTTGAGAAGAATCATCGAGGAGGTGAAGAAGAACAACCTGACAGCGGTACTGTGCTTTATCGACTTCAAAAAGGCTTTTGACTCGATACACAGAGCCGTGATGATGAGGATACTCAAGGCCTACGGAGTCCCTCCCAATCTACTCTGGGCCATAGGGACCATGCACACGGGTACAAGGGCCAAGGTGGTAACCCCAGACGGCAACAGTGAAGAATTTGACATCCTGGCTGGAGTGATGCAAGGAGACACCCTTGCCCCCTTCCTTTTCGTCATAGTCCTTGACTATGCGCTCAGGAAGGCTATCAATGGACGGGAGCAGGAACTTGGTCTCACAATAACCCCAAGGAGATCGAGACGACACCCCGCCATAGTCCTAACAGACCTTGACTACGCGGACGACATCAGCCTGCTCTCTGACCAGGTGGAGCAGGCACAGGAACTCCTGTGCAGAGTGGAGACGGAGTGCGCCAAGGTTGGCCTTAGGCTAAATGCCAAGAAAACCGAGGTCATAATGTATAACATCCTCCCGGATCATCCACCTCTAAGGACAACAGGAGGCTCTGCTCTAAAGGAAGTCAGTGATTTCAAGTACCTGGGCTCGTGGGTCAACTCGTCCGAGCAATACCTTAAAGTGAGGAAGGCACTTGCGTGGAGGGGCTCTGAACGGCATGACCAGTGTGTGGAAATCCAACCTCCTCTGTCAAATCAAGCTCAACTTCTTTCATGCAACAGTTGAGTCTGTCCTTTTGTATGGCAGTGAATGCTGGACCTTGAAGCCCACCCTGCAGAAGTCCTTGGATGGGTGCTACACCAGAATGATGCGTGTGGTGCTCAACATCAACAGGGATGAGCATGTCACTAATGCAAACTTGTATGGGGGGGGTGCTAAAGGTGAGCGATAAAGTGGCAGTCAGGAGAATGAGGCTGGCAGGTCACTGCCAGAGACACCATGAGATGCCAACCAGCAAACTTGTGCTGTGGGAACCAACACACAGGCATCGATCACGAGGACGTCCCACATTAACCTACGTGGACGTACTCAGGAGAGATGCGGGAACAGAAAGCACCGGCGAGCTAGCCAGATGCATAGAGGATCGGGATGACTGGAAGCACCGAATGGAGGGCCCGTCCGAGGACGACCTAGATAGATGAGGCCAGCTTGAGGCCAGCTTTTCATTACAAGGTTTCACTGTGTGTGAGGTTGTTTGTATAGCTAAATCTATATTTTATATTATTGCTGTGTCCATTGTCATTGTCAATTGACAGTATAAACCTTCCCTTCAATATGCCATAAAGAAAAAAAATGTCATCAATATGTTCCCGTTTTATAGTGTTGTGAATATGAACTATATACCGAAATGGTCTGGGGTAATTCCTTCAAAGCTAGTTATAGGGCGCTAAGCTAATAACGTTAAATCGATTGGCATTTCGGCCCTACACAAGCTAGAGTTAAAAATCGAAATGCATATGATCGGTATCATGTTCCACCATGAATGCATGAAAGGGGGTGGCGGGGGAAGTCGTTTCTGATTATTGATTACCAATAACGGCATTCGTTATTGCAACATCATTTCACAGGTCTCCCTAAAAAAACCACAGAGAGGCTTCAGCTAATCCAAAACTCTGCAGCCCGACTGCTAACTAGAACCAAAAGGAGAGAGCACATTAGTCCAGTCTTAGCTGCTTTACACTGGCTTCCTGTAACATTTAGAATTGACTTTAAGGTCCTTCTCCTTACATACAAAGCTCTAAATGGACAGGGACCTAGCTACATCGCCAACACTCTAATAAATTACACACCAGCGAGAACACTGCGATCATCAGCTGCTGGACTACTAGAGGCTCCCAGAAGCAGTCAAAAGAGGATCGGTAATGCAGCCTTTATCAACTATGCCCCAAAACTATGGAACAAACTACCCCAAAACATCAGGGAAGCCAACTCGCTAGACATCTTTGAGCGCCACGCCTGGTTTTCCTTTTTACCGGCTGAATGCCACCATCGGCGCCAATGTTAACGTTAATATCGCCTAATCTATGTTTTAAATTATTAAATGTGTCTAATCTGCCCATCGCATTATCAAAGACTATTTTCCAGTCAGTGCTGTCAAGGCAGATTGTTTTTTTATCGCGTCGTTTCCGTTTCAGAGCAGTTAGAAAAGCCCCCGTTTTGATATAAAAAAAACAGCTCATTCTGGAGCATTCTATGAAAATCGTCTTTTAGTGGAATATTCCACAACGTTGATATTCGTCAGCCTTTTTATGAATCGTTTTCAAATAAACGCTAGATGATCAATATTATACGTGCACGCAAGCACATTACGGCCGCGCACGGATAATCGCCTCGTTGATTTCCTCTCTGACTTTTACAGTGAAACCGAAAGAAGACATTTCACAAAACAGCCTATATCTTCATCAAACTTACTCTGATTATCCTAACACTGATAACATAGAGTCCTTACCTGACATCAGATGGTATCCAACTGGTATATTCCAATTCCTGATCACCATTCGAAAAAATCGATACGTGTATGGATCCAACGCGATACTGTAGAACTCCATGATGAGCGGGGATCTGAGGTTCCAGAATGAACTGTGGTAATTCCCCGGCTGGATCAGTGGACTGGAAAATGTGGAGTACCGGATTTTTTTCCCCATTCATTTTCATTGAGTCCATTCCAAAATCACTTATGTCATCTGGGAGACGACAGGGGGCGCTTTTTTCCACAGTGATCGCCGGCGCCGCTCGGCTATACTCGGGTAGGCTCGGGTGATGCAATAATTTTTCAGATCGCAAAAAAAAAAAAAAAAATCTCGTGAGTGGCTTTCAACCACCTATAAAAAAACACGAGAAATCTCGTGAGTGGCACGGAAAGAGTTAAAAGACAGCTTAAAACCTATCTCTTTGCTCAGGCATTTCACTGATAGATATCTGCTACCACCTAGTGGCAAGAGGAAACATCAGGGATATCCTGACACAACTTGTATTTACCTGCACTATTCTTACCCTGCCTACTCTTATACACTGCCTATCAAATTCATGTGTCGGTTATTGCACTTTTTACTTCTTACTGATGACTATTTTAAACTGAATCATTTTAAACTATTTTTATTATTTGCTAGATCCAAATGTGAAACACTGTGATTATTTGTATTACTGAATAGAGAGCCTATTAGGATGCTAGATCCTAATGTGAAACACTGTGATTTGCCATACCTTGCTATGCTCGCTCATGCCTGTATTTTTTTTATGTCCGTTCTATTTTATAATTTTTTGACTATTTTTAAACTGAATCATTTTAAACTATTTTTACTATTTGTGTTACTGAAAACTGTAAGCGGAGAGCCTATTGGGATGCTAGATCCTAATGTGAAACACTGTGATTCTACCTGTCTATCTTTTTATGCTCGCTTATGCCTGTATTTTTTACTGTTGTGAAGCACTTTGAACTGCAACCTCTGTATGAAAAGTGCTATACAAATAAAGTTATTATTATTATTATTATCATACGCTGACCGGGTGGATGGCTATGAGAACAAGGCCCGATCAGACTGAAATTGACGTCAAATCGCTCTTACCTGTGGCCGGTTGGATTCCAAAAATAATTTCCCAGTTATTTGATCGCCATCTGGTAGATCGATATGTCCATTGGCTGATGCTATATTCCTTTACTGCATACTGAATTCGGCGTCGCAAAACGTATTCCAGGCGATCTGGTGAAGCCATAGCTTTAGGCTAACAGAAAAGCTAACCCGGAGCGAAAAAAAAGTGACACCCGGTCTGCAACAGGGGAAACTGCATTCTCGAGACAGCGCGAGGGTGGCGGAGAGGAGGAGCCTTGCTAAGCTCCAGGCCATCAGGGAAAACCCCACCCACCCACTATACACAGACTTGGCTGACAGGAGGAGCATGTTCAGTGCTAGGCTCACTCTACCAAAATGCAGCACTGAACGGCACAGGAAGTCCTTCATTCCAACAGCCATCAGACTATACAATGCATCACTGTGCCTCACTGCATCACTGAGCACAGAGCGGCAGCTCCATAGTGGCAGGAGGCCGCGACTAGCGGCCTCCAGGCTCCACAACAGGGGGCAGCGACAGCTGCCAGACATTGACCTGGGACTAATAGGAACTCAAGGAGGACAATAACACTACCTGATGCATACTGCACCTTATGTGACTGTGGATATATATATTTCAGTTAGTTAGATAGTTAATTATATTGGGCGGCTACGTGGCGTAGTGGGCAAGGCGCTCGCCACGATTGTGGAGACGCTGGGCTCGCCTGTTCGAGCCCAGCACTCCACATTGCTTTCAGTTTAGCTGGTCGTTCATACTAATACACATTGGCCGTATTAGGGGGTGGGAAACTGATGGGTGGGGATCGGGCGTTGTGGACAGCGACTCCTACAGGTCGGTTGGTGCGCCTGCGCAGTAGAATCAGGAAGTGTCGGGGGCAGCGTGAGCCTCCCACGCGTTACTCCTCGCCACTGAGAGATCGACCTGCGCAGGTGAAAAGATGCGACTGCTGTTACCTCAAGTACCGGAGGGGACTTGTGCTATGTATGACTTAGTCCACATTGCAGCCGGCTTGTGGGAGGCAAGAAACAGCGTTCGTGACAGGGGAGGGTTGAATTGGATGATACGAAATTGGGATGAGAGAAAAATATAGAAAATGGGAGAAAAAGTGGATACAAAAAAAAGATAGTTAATTATATTGACCAATTTGTTTACACTGCTGTGTTGTTTTTTTACTACCTGTACCCCCCCCCCCTTCCTCAGTATATTTTTACTGTATATTTTATTTCATTTTTATTCTATTTTACTCTACTCTTATCCTAGGCAACTTGATTTGATTTGTGTTATTATTCTAATTCGTGACCCGTCCTGTCTAAATGTTTAAATGTTGAGCGATTTGCAGTGTCAAATTTCCCACGGGATAATAAAAGTATTTCTATTCTATTCTATTCTATTCTATTTTATACAACGGCATGCAAATTTCTCGATTCTGATTGGCTGAAACAGTCATTTTACACGTATGTATTCTTCACAATTCCACGCTCCTGGTCCCAGGACCCGCCCACAACCGAATTACAATCACTCCGCCGAAAAAACAAGATGGCGGACAATAGTCTTTAACAAATGGATATGTTGATAGCGTCATAACGACTAAATATAAACAGATTCTGTCACGGCGAATGTCTTAGTTCTTTAAACAATGTTGGATGATGTAATTGATGGGTCATGAGTCATTGTAGAACAAAATAAAAATCGCGCGAATTGATTGATTGATTGATTGAAAAAAAAGATTATTTTTATTTTCTTTCTTCCCCTTCCTTGCCAGAGCTCACTCTCTCACACTGTTTGGCTTCCAGACACACTCACTCGGTCACATACACACACACACACACACACACACACACACACTGTCTTAGTTGCTTAAACAATGTTGGATGATGTAATTGATGGGTCATGAGTCATTGTAGAACAAAATAAAAATCGCGCAAATTGATTGATTTTTGTATTTTTTACCTACTTTCAATAGAAGCATCTAAGAATGAAGTTCTATAGAAAGTAGGTCTGCATCCCCTTAACAATTGTATGTATTGAGCCGTACTGTATTGTACCCATTCTGCATCTGGTAATACATTTTTCAATCAATCAATCATTCCAATAACAACCACTAACTTCATAATTAAAAACTAAAGAAAAGTTGGATGTGTTAGTTGGTTGGATGTCTTAGTTGAAAGGCAGTTGGATGTGTTAGTTGGTTGGATGTCTTAGTTGAAAGACAGTTGGACTTCCTGACGGGCAGACCCCAGGTGGTGAGAGCAGGCAACTGCACCTCCTCATCCATCACCCTCAACATAGGGGCCCCCCAGGGCTGTGTTCTGAGTCCCCTCCTCTACTCCCTGTACACACAGGACTGTGTGGCTCAGCGGAGTAACAACACAATCATCAAATTTGCTGACGACACAGTAGTGGTGGGCCTGATCTCTGCAAACAACGAGAGGGCCTACCTGGAAGAGGTCAAGGTCCTGGCGGGATGGTGCCAGGAGAACAGCCTCTCCCTGAACGTCAGCAAAACAAAGGAGATGATTGTAGACTTTAGGAGGTCGGGGGTCAAGGACTACAGCCCCCTCAGCATCGACGGGGCACCGGTTGAGAGAGTGAACAGTTTTAAGTACCTCGGAGCCCACATATCCGAGGACTTGACATGGACCACACACATTGACAGTGTTGTGAAGAAGGCACGACAACGCCTCTACTTCCTCAGGCGCCTAAGGAAGTTCCAAGTCAGTCAGAAGATCCTTAATAACTTCTACTCATGTACAATAGAGAGCATCCTGACTGGCAACATCACCTCCTGGTTTGGGAATAGCACTGCACAAGACCGAAGCAGACTACAAAGAGTGACACGTTCAGCCAAACGCACAATTGGAGGGGGGCTCCCCACCCTCCAGAACATTTACAACAAGTGGTGCAGGGGTAAGGCTAAGAGAATCATCAAGGACTCCAGCCACCCGAACAACTGCCTCTTTGAACTGCTGCGGTCAGGCAAGCGATACCGGAGTCTCAAGGCGAGCACAGAAAGACTCAGAAGAAGCTTCTATCCCCAGGCCATCAGGCTGCTCAACGAACAATAAACACTATACAACAACCATCAAATGCACACAACACACACATCCACACACTCACTTTAAAACACACTGCAGCAGCCACTCTCCACACTTTAGATCACCTAAACACACTTTATATTTATTGATAAAGGATTTGCACTACAACTCGTACACCTTACTGTAAATTGTACCTAAATTGTACCTCATCCCATTTCTGCTTTGCACTATATATAGTATTGTATATTAGTACACTGCATAGTAGGGATGCCCCGATCGATCGGCCACCGATCGTTATCGGCCGATAATCAGTATAAATATGCGATCGGGGAATTCCGATAATTAGTCATATTCGCCGATCGCGGAAACTGATCAAGTGGATATCTCACTCGCTTGTCTCAGACGCACAGGACCTGCAAACTGCTCCTCCTCCCTAGCCCCGCCCGTACCCGTGTAGAGTTTGTAAACACAGAGGAGGCGGACCTCCTCTGCCGAGTCTAGATAGTGCATTCGACCTGAGCTAACGTTAGCTACCTAGCTATCGTTACTGTTTAAACAAAATTACCCAGTCAACTATTCACTTTTAGTAGGCATTGTCTAACGGTATTTAGCCGGCTAGCTACTGATAGCTCCGGATATCAACAAATGCCCCAGGAAGTCTAGTAGCCCATGTTGATATCTCCGTTAGCTTGCGTTAGCTGACGTTAGTTCACGGTTCAAAACGAAATGTCCGATTGAACTAAATAGTTGTCTTAACGTCATCTAGCCGGCTAGCAGTAGCTACAGATAGCTCCTGATATCAATGTCTTATAACATTGATTGAATGCGTATTCGAGCTGAGGGCTTGCTGAATGTGAAATGACCAAAGCATAACGTTACCAAGGCAATAGGGTCCCGCTGCAGCGCCGGAGAATCCTTTTTGGAGCTAGGGCTACTAGAGTACACACAGACAGTGGAGCCATTTGCAGATAGCGAGCATTTTGACTTGTTGCGTGGTGGCGATGTCTCGCAGATAATACAAGTACAAGTCTAATTATATAATATATATATTTTATTAAAAAAAAAAAAAAAAACTTTTTATATAAAATAATTTTTAATTTCTTTTTAATCAAAAACGATCGGTATCGGATCGGTATCGGCCGATATGGCTCACGACGATCGGTGATCGGTATCGGTGGCAAAAAACGTGATCGGGGCATCCCTACTGCATAGTATATTGTATATTATATGGTAACTCAGTTACTTCTATTCTGCATCGAACATTGTACATATGTCTATACTGAACACTGTGACCTCATTTTTTACTTATAATTTACATGCTATACTATTTTATTTCATACTTATCTTGTCTAGCACAGTGTCTGGAGCGTAACAGTAAGAAGCATTTTGTATAAAAGTATTCTGTACTTCTGTATGACAACTATTAAAGAAACTTGAAACTTGGATGTGTTAGTTGGTTGGATGTCTTAGTTGAAAGACAGTTGGATGTGTTAGTTGGTTGGATGTCCTACTGAGCACAGTTAGATGCACTTCCGAGCTGCTTCCACATGGAGGCAACTTCTCTTTTTTGGGAACAACTTTTTCTGGCGGATGGTTTTTTCAATAAATCTTCAATTAATGTGTGTTTATTGTATAGCAATAAGGTTGGATGAATGTGGCAGTTGTATAAAAGCATTACACCACTTGCAGTCGTGGTTTGTGAAAAATAAACCATGCCTAGGGGGGTCTAACGACCCTAACGACCACCCCTAGGCATGGTTTATTTTTCACAAACCACTCCTGCGCGTGATGTAATGCTTAAATATACAAGAGGGAGTGCAATACTGTTACAGGCAGTGCTGTAGATCAGCACAGCAGTGGCAAAATCACAAAATAGCAGAACTTTGAGTGTACTTGTTTTGTTTTTTTTGCTGCAGGTATAAGATAGAAAATATAGCAGTAAACAAACAGTGTTGCTAGTTTATGAAATGCATTAATGTTGTGGTGGTTGGTACAATGTTATCAACAGAATGTAAAAGCTGAGTGACAGAAATAGCCAGTGCAATATCATGAGCTTTCAGCACTTGTCGGAATGTTGCTCAGCCAATCATAATGCGAGGTCAGATCTAACTGTTAGACTAACATTGTCTTCATCCAATAACAACAAGCTGGTGTTCATTACACTAAATGTATGCAGTACACATCAAAAATATCACCAGACAAGGTACAAAAACATATAATAATGACAAAAAAATATATAAATGAATAAATACCTGACCCGTTTCCTCAAATCTCTTTCGGTCTGCACTGTCAATGACGTAAATCTGAAAGAGAAAGACATGCATGCAAGAAACACTGATTTAATAAGTTATGTAAGAAAGTAAGTCATCCTTTATTTACAAAGTACGTGATGCAATTGAGTAACAACGTGCTTCACCAAACACTAAAATAAAAATAAAAACAAAAGTAACAAATAAACAGTTTACAAAAATGAACTATAACATATTAGATAGATTATTTATTTGTTGTCACAGTCTGCCCTGTACACACAAAAACAATTCAGGAACATCAATCCAACACAAAACCATAGCCACAGGGAACACAGTACAAGAACACAAGTCCATTCAATGTTATTGCTAGTTTGTTGAGGTCAGTGGCAGAGAGCACCAAGCTCTTATTGTAGCATGCTTTTTTCCCTTATTTTTTTATTTAACAGATCAGATATCTTAGTTTAAGAAGTGACTCCAAAAGCACAGTCACCTTTTGATTTTAGGTTTGAATCTAGGAACCACCTTGAGGCCTTGGGCAAGGTATCCCCTATGACAGTGATAGTCTTTCAGCCGCTCTAGTAGCTCAGTTTTAAAGCAAGAGCAAAGATATATATATATATATATTGTGGCAGATATCACCCCCCCTCATGGATATGTGAAGGATGAGAGATATTATTGCCACAGAAGGAGTAGAAACAATTAGGTAGCTGATTAGTACTGATAGAACACACCTGTGCATCATTAGTTCACCCACATCTCACATGAACACACCCCAGACACACACACTACAAATACACTAGGTTAGTCAGAGGTAAGTTGAGTGGAGGTGAGGTTGGAGTTGCTGTATTGAGAGAGATTGTTATATTTGGAGTTTTGTGAGGTGAGAGGTAGTGAGAGGAGAGGTAAAGGCAAGAAGGTGTTCATTGTGTACTTACTGTACTGGACCCTAGACTGTCTGAGAAACCCCCTTGTGTAGTGACCCTGGACCGGACGACTACTCTGAGTATTGAACAATCCCTTCTTTTTGTACGAGAGCCCGTTTTGTGTTTTGACCATCGGACTGTATTACGACCATTCTCTTTGCCTATCGAACTGAATTCTGCCCATAATCAATAAATATTCTTATTGATTGATTGATTGATATTGCTCGTGTGGACATTCAAATTTGTTTGTATTTGAACCGTGGCGAGTCTGAACACCACCAGGCTCGTCACAATATATATAATGAAACTAGAAACATGGGGAATCTGTACCATTACATGCAATTCCATGCTAGGCTACTGAGAAAGTGAAGAAATTGTGCTCCAAACATTGGGGGGGGGGGGGGGGGGTCCAATTACAATGGGGTCCTGACCTCTCACTCTAAGATATCTGAATGTATTTGGGCTTATTGAAACCATAAGAATCTCAGCTTTATAACCATATTCAATTCATGCTAGTACCGTGCAGATTTGTAAAAAAAATATATTTTCACTTTGTGTTGCATAAAGTGGATAGCGTACACCCGTAAAGCTGAGCTGTCATTTAAATAAATACCCTGGTTTATAACTGAACCACATAATAACCATAGAGGCACCCCCACACCACACACACACGCCATCATTATGCTCTGGCCCTCAACATAATGTATTTTTCAAAGTGGCCCCCCTACGAATCTAGTTGAGTATCCCTGTCCTACAAGGTGACGCATTGATCCACACACCCACACACACTCTGATGAAAAGGAAAGTAACTGCTGCATGAGGGACCTCAGCAGAGCTTGAGCACCTGGAACCCACTCACCAGCACGTCAGTGTTTTCAAAGTAGTTCCTCCAGTAGGGCCTGATCTTCCTCTGACCACCGATGTCCCACACATTCAACTTAAAACCCTGAGACTGGACGCTCTTTATGTTGAACCCCTGGAGAGAGAAAATAAGATTGACTTTATTATCCCAAAGGAAATTTGTCTTGGACACATACAAAGTGTCAGCTGTTAAAACATACAAAATCACACACAGTACATACACAAACTGTCCACATGTCATGCACACACACTACATGTACGGACTGCCACCAACCAACAAATTGCACACTGCCTGTCTTACAATACACCTGTTGTAGTCATCATAATAGTGTATACAGTATGTGCAGTAGGAGTAAAGTAAAGCAGCCTCATCAACATAGAATCATGGTCATAGTCATCATACTAGTGTACTGTACAAAGTACATACAGTATATGTGCAGTAGGAGTACACACACACGCATCATAGTCATGATACTAGTGTACATATATCTGCAGTATAATACAGTCATCATAATAGTGTACATAATATGCAGTAGGAGTACACACACATCATAATCATCTAATTTACATATGTGCAGAAGGGGTAAAGTAGAGCAGCCTCATCAGTATAGAATCATAGTCATACTAATAATGTACAGTAGGTGTACACACACCATAGTCATCACAATAGTCATATGTGCAGTAAAGTAAAGCAGCCTCATCAAATAGAATCATCATAAAATATACATGTGTCTACAGTCAAGATAAAAAGCAGCGTTATGGTGGTTAGGCTCTGGCTAGCTTGCCAATTAAGAGCTTGAGATGAACATGTGGAAATAACTCCTTAGAGAATGTGTGTGTGTGTGTGTGTCCAACCAACCTGGGTGGGGGTAATATGGCTGATGTCCTCGGACGCTAGTTGTTTGAGTAGGGTGGTCTTCCCACCGTTGTCCAGACCCAGTAGAAGAATTCGAACCTCCTGGTCTGGTGTGCTCTTCAGCTTGCGCAGGATCGACAGCAATCCCTGCAGAAGACAGACAGTCAGAGAAGAAAACAGCAGAGTCGTGCAACAAACATGTCATTATTTGCCAGGGACACGGCTCGGGGATGGGGGCATTGTAGCTGCATGCCACCAAGCTAGAGAGGATGGATGTGGAATGGCATCCTATCCATTCATACCTCGGGTTTCCACTACAGGCCGTGCAAGTGAATCTCCAGACCAGTCCCTGTTTGGCTTGGAGGACGCACAGTCACTCTTTTACAGAAGCAACACAAAAGGATGATGGTTCCTATAGTGATAACTAGCTAGCTAATTTGCAAGTGTAATGCGAAGGCTGGCTGATTTGTTTCAGTAGAGAGCAAGCTAAGTATATCGGGCTAACCATAGCCTGCAAGCTCGCTAACGTGCTAGGCAGCTAACTTTAACTAGCTAGCTAATCTCCCATGACAAATGAACGGAGCAACAAGACAGTCAGCTTTTGCAGTAAGATCTTGCTTTTTCAAAAAGGTGAAATCCCAAAGGAACACAAGTAAGTACAAACATATGCGACTATACATATTCACTTTGATGTTTACTGTGGCGGCTAATTGTTAACGTTAGAATAAATTGAACTCACCATCTTGTTGTTGCTTTATCTCCCCTAGACGCTGCGGAGGGTAACTAGGGGCAATAGGTGATATCTGCAGAGCCGCAAGCCCAATGTCTGGGCGGGGCTTCGGGGCTTGTACTCGGTTTGAGGCGGTCATTCGGGGCTTGTACTCGGTTTTAATGTGCGTGGGCGGCGCGGGGCGTCGGGGCCTGTACCTTGTTTTGCACTACTGCGCATGCTGATGAGGGGCACTATGAAGCCCCGCCCAACAAAACAAGGTACAGGCCCCGACGCCCCGCCCACGCACAGTAAACAGAGTACAAGCCCCGAAGTTTCGCCTCAAACCGAGTACAAGCCCCGAAGCCCCGCCCAGACGTTGGGCTTGCGGCTCTGCAGATATACCTTACTCACTAGGGGGATGACCGTTGACGTAGAACGCAAACTTACGCACGTCGCACGCTGGTCGTACACAGCAGAATTTTCTTGCAAATGTTTATTCTCAAAAAAAAGGACCATCTTGTCTCGCACATGTGACATGTCCTTTGACTAATATAAGCCTCAATATCGCATGCGCCTCGCGTACAGCGTATTGAAAGGCCAGCTAAGTAAAATGGCACGCATAAGATTCAGAAGACTGTTTCCACATTTTTCTATGAAGAAAATAATACAGGTTTTCAGGGAGCTGCCCCAGATTGCGATTGGACGACAGCGTGCCACGTGCTCCTCCCCTTACACCAGACTGTACACTAACACTATCACACTAAATTATTTGACAGGTTTTAGAGGTTATATTTTAACAACCGATGTGAAGGAGCCGCTGAAAGGTATGAATTGACTTATCTATTGAGGAACGTAACGCGCATGTGTCTTGTGCAGGGGCATAATTTATTTCTAAACGGTTTTGTGCCTCAAACGGAGAGTAAAAAGTTGCATCACTCTCACTCAAGGATGATGAATGAGTGTTCAAATCTTTCGTGTTTAAATTCTGCATTGAGCCTCACAGCCTCTGTTGTCGTTTTATATGCGTTTTGTACTATTGAGTTGCGTCCTTGCAATGCAAAATAGGACCACCACTTCACCTGCGTTGCCTGTTTTTAGCCACTTAGGTGAATTATGGCCATGCATTTTATGGTGGCAGTTGTGTTCGATCAGTATGGCTTTGGGTGTATGTGGCTTGCATATCCAGTATGTCAACATTGCGCTTTGCGACTTGAAACCGAAAGGAGTATAATATGTCAACTATACCATTATTTTTCCAAACAGAGTAGCCTACTCTTCCACCATTATTTTGTAACAACATCCCATAACGCTTTAATCATTCATTCACCACTCGCTCACTCGTCAAACGGTCTCTTGTCGGTATATAATTACTTTAGAGGCCGTTTTTACGTTGCAAGGTTGTGCCCAATTGACCCCATATCATATCAAGGGGGACCCTGATGGAAACAAGACAAACGTCTTTCTCAGGTCTGCATCCCCTTAACAATTGTGTGTATTGAGCCGTACTGTATTGTACCCATTCTGCAATCTGTTAAATAAAGTTTTCATTCATTCATTCATGGGCCATATCTGGTGCTGCAGACGTTGATACTGCTTGACAAACAAACCAGCTCCACAGGTTCAACTCAAGCTGGTCCTAGTAGTTAGGTCCTCATACATACCCTCTTCCTCTCATCTGATCTGGGAGCATAGGACACAAGCTTCAGGTATTTGGAGATTTGTTGTAACCTGCCCAATGCCTTAATTAATCAACACAATTACGAGAGGTGGGAGAGCATGCTGTTGAACCTCTGGAACTATTTATTGGCAGAACTTAAGTAATAGTTATTAACCAATGATGATTCATCAGTTATTTCTGATACAAAAGTTTCCTGTGGGGAAGGGCTCCGTTTCTGTTTGTTCTGTCTGGACATGGTTCTCATGCAAGTCAAACACACACAGATCAAACACCAGCATGGTACAGAGTTCAAAGGTGTTGCTTTGTCAGGAGTTCTCTGACCGACCGAGCAAAAGATCTGTTAATATTATATCAGGTCAAACCAGCTAATATTGTAATGTACAGTATATCGGGTCAAACCAGGTCTGGCTGGTTAGAAAAGAGGCTAATATAGTGAACTCAAGGGTACTATGACTATGCGTGCACCTCATGGTACCAAAGCACCTCAAAGGCGCTTAAAACAAAATTACAAACATCACAAAACAAACTGGTCAGACTACTGCTTGACCTTACTCCTAGAACCCACCTCACCCCTGCCCACTTTGACAACCTAGGATGGCTTAGAGTAGACGACAGAGTACAGCAACTTGCAATGGGCCTGGTCTACAAGATACACTATACGACCGGGGTGCCCATGTACATGTCAAAATACTTCCCAAAGGTCAGTGAATACCACAACCACTACACCAGAGGGAGCTCCACAAATCATGTTAAACCCAGATTCGGCTCAAACAAGGGACTAAACACGTTTCGCAATTATGCCACATCAATGTGGAACGCCCTACCCACAGCTGTAAAGGAATGTGAATCCCTGCCCACATTCAAAACCGCTCTTAAAGAGCACCTACGCTGCAATTCGAAACTGGCCACCGTAAATGCCCAAAACCCCCACCACCTCCTAATAGACAGTCTCCTCCCCACCGCATGTATATATTCCCTCCCCGCCGTATGTATATTTCTCTCCCACCCACCCACCCCCTCCTAATGTACAGTCCCCTCCCCATCATATGTATATACTCTGTCAGGATCTAGGGGTAACATTACTGTATATTTGAATACCGTTTATGTCACAAATGTATCAGTACTAAATACCTATATGTCCCTATGCCATAAATGTCATGTATGTTGTGTATGTCATAAATGTCTATATGAATTGAAAATGGGGGACCCTGATGGAAACAAGACAAACGTCTTTCTCAGGTCTGCATCCCCTTAACAATTGTATGTATTGAGCCGTACTGTATTGTACCCATTCTGCAATCTGTTAAATAAAGTTTTCATTCATTCAGACTATTTGTTTTATCTAGTGGGAGACATGCAGTGCAAAGAATTCAGTCCTAAACGTTGAGTCGGTATGACTCAGCTGGAATGATTCTCTGGCTGTTTTTGAGGACAGTAGATTAATAATTATTTGTAACTTTGTTTTCCTTTTCCCCCCAGGTTTGGATCAGAGTGGTTGAGCAGTAGTCTGCATCGGGACTTGACGAGAGAGCCCAGAGAGTCACGGCAGTGGATCAGAAGGACATTTTGAACACACTGTTGGAACCTTTTGATTTTGTGAAGCTAAAAAGAACCACGATGGCCGCAAGCTCGTTTGACATCGATGCGCCACAATGGGACCAGTCCACGTTTATGGGCCGACTGAAACACTTCTTTAACATCACTGACAGCACAACGGCACTACTGCCTGACTCACGCCTGGATGAGGCCAAAGCACTGGTAGAAAGCTGCAGGTAAATAGGATATAAGAATTTTTTAAATGCTCTGCCATACACACACACACACACACACACACACACACACACACACACACACACATAGGCTGTAACTCATATGTATGTATATGAATGATATGATTATGTGCACATAGATTACAAACAAACAGGACATAAACATTGTAAATGCATGGTCAGATACTGTCAGTTACATAAGAGCTCAGTTGACGATCAGGTTGGTGTCTGAAAGGCAACAGTGACACCATTTTGCATCTGACTATGTTAAGGAAAGTTATTCCGAGTTCCTCTGGAAGATAAGATAAGATATTCCTTTATTGATCCCCTTGGGGAAATTCGGGCAACGCGGGGCGCGTGTATCACTTCCGCAACGGATTTAGTCGGATTTTGGTTTCCGGGTTGGCCTGATTGGCCGCGACGGCCACGTGACCCACGCCGCCTCTGCCGCTGCCTGTGTGTTGACGCGCGCGCGACGCGGACTTCACTGCCGCTTTCCCACTTCAACGCCAGAGCAATATTGTCGCGCCATCTTCTGAGTGCCGACGCGCTGCTGTTTAATCACTTTTCCCACTTCAATGACAGAGCTGCTGTTTAATGCTCACTTTTCCCACTTCAATGACAGAGCTGCTGTTTAATGCTCACTTTTCCCACTTCAATGACAGAGCTGCTGTTTAATAATATTGCCGCGTTGTGGAAAGCAGGATGAGAGAGCGTAGATTTCAGTGTGTATCATTTAATCATTTATCGCGTAACATTTGAAAGGCATACATTGTTGTCATACAGAAGTACAGAATACTTTTATCCAAAATGCTTCTTACTGTTACTGTTAGAGACTGTGCTAGACGAGATAAGTATGGTCAAGTCCACGCCGCCGCGAGCGTCGCCACAGCAGGGCGCAGCGGCAAGGCTGCCGCGGGGGCGTGCCACGGCGTGTCACGTGGCCGTCGTGGCCAATCAGGCGAACCCGGAAACCTAAATCCGTTGCGGAAGTGATACACGCGCATGGGGCAGGGGAGGTACGGGGCCGGGCATGGCAATAGTAGAAGACATAAATATAGGCAATACAACTATAGTGAAGATAGAAATAATAACAAACAATATAATTAACTCTGAATATAAGAATATGAGCAATTAAACTGTGTAATCAAAGGTGCAGATGAGGGTCTGTATGCCCTATCAGTTATATTATACATTTCAATAAATATGGGCAATAACCACTTTGAATCTGAATATATATGAGTAAGTAAAGTATACAGTATACACAGGTGCAGTATACATAAGGTACCCTTACTGGCATGATACGTCATATGTTACACGTTGTAGTCCATGCAGTACATGCATATATACAGTATAACACCCATTGTGATGTCTGGAACTAAGTGTCTTCAGTGTGTGTGTCTGTGGCATCGCAGGGCAGGTTCCACTCCCCCAGGCACCACAGAGGAGCAGCTCCACTATGCCAAGAAGCTGTACGACTCCGCCTTCCACCCGGACACAGGGGACCGTATGAACATGATCGGACGCATGTCCTTCCAGGTCCCCGGAGGCATGGCCATCACCGGCTGCATGCTGCAGTTCTACAGGTAGGCCTACGCTATAATAATAATAATAAAAAAAAAAATTATCTACTTTTTCCTCCTCATTTTTTCTGTATTTTTCTTTCATCCCAATATAGTCATTATGCCACTGATCCCACTGTCTCTGCGGTGGTAGGCAGACGCTTAGTCCGCTGCGCTACCCGGCCGCCAAATCAAATATATATATTTTTTTCTCCACTTTTTTTCTCCTTTCTTTTCTGTTTTTCTCCCATCCCAATTTAGTCGTGCCAATTTCCCCCCTCCCCTGTCTTGATCGTTGCTCGCATATGCCCTCCACTGGTTGGTCGTAGGGAGGGTTGAAGAATCTATCGCATGGCCCCTCCGATACATGCAGAGTCAGCCAGCCACATCTTTTCACCTGCCAGTGCGGACTCTCATTGGCGAGGTGTAACGTGTGGGAGGCTCACACTACTCTCGCCATCTCCTGTCCTTGCTGTGCAGGCGCCCTGACCGACCTGTAGGAGTCGCTGTTTACAATGACCAGATTACCACCCATCGACTTCCCCCCCGCTGACTCTGCCAATTGAGTCAGTATGACGGCCGGCCCAAGCCGGAGGCAACACTGACAGCCGGATTCGATACCGGTGTCTCTCGCGTTGGTGACGAGCGCTTAGACCGCTGCGCCACCCAGCCACCCCAAATCACATTTATTTGTAAAGCCTGCAATCACACGTTAATGTCCCCATGGGCTGGACAAGTCTTCTTTAAACAAGTCAAGAAGAAACATCACAATAAATCAAGAAAAAAAAAAAAACATCATGAAATCCAAAACAACACTCCCAGACATACCCCAAGATGCCTAGTAGTATAACAGGGTATCTGCTGGGTATTCAAAATTATAACATTTTTAATTCTAAATTTAAGGCCTTCTGGAAAATCCCTTTCATGGCCTTTTGTTAACACCCCCCTCCCCCTGTCCTGTACCCTTATTCTATTCCTTTTGATATCACCTTCCCCCCTCCTTTCTGTGCCCCTCACCCCCTCCTTCCGGTGCCCCTCACTCCTAACCCCTATCGCCTGGTCAATCCCTTCCGGTCAGATAAGGTTATAAGGTGAACTGACGAAGTCGGGGAGCTTGACCCAATTCTCCTGGCCAGAGAACATCATGTCCTCTACGCTCTACCAAACCAATTTGTATTTGATTTACCATGTTTTAACAAATACATTTGTATCAACCAAGATGATTTTATCACACGCATACTTAACCTCTCTGGTTCCACGACAGCCTTAAAAGGTATTAAAAAGTCTTAGATTTAATTTCCACTGGTATTACATTTTGACATATATGACATATATTTTTAGTACATAATATGAAATGATTTTGTATTCAAGTTGTTGTTTTTTGTAGGGCTACAAAAGGGCTAGTAAAGTACAATAGTAATGTACAGGTGATTAAACTGGGTATAAAATATATAAATTAGTACTAGTACTGAGTATAGCACTAATCTGATGTATGTACAGAGTTGTAGTATTAATTAATATGTACAGTGATACTCGTTATGAATGAAAACTTTATTTAACAGATTGCAGAATGGGTACAATACAGTACGGCTCAATACACACAATTGTTAAGGGAATGCAGACCAGAGAAAGACGTTTGTCTTGTTTACATCAGGGTCCCCCATTTTCAATTCATAGTGAACCAGTAGTAGTGTACAAGACACGATGGTAAGAGTAGGTAAGGTATTTGCACAGATATACATATAATATCTACAGATGTGTAAAAGGATTATGTGCAGGTATGTACAGTAGACAGATGTGGATATATATATATATACAGTAGGGCTGACCTCGACTAGTCAATTTTGGCCAATCAAAGTCGACTATACAAATCCTTAGTCGAGGCGGCTGGGTGGCGCAGCGGTCTAAGCGCTCGTCACGAACGCATGAGACACCGGTATCGAATCCGGCTGTCAGCGTTGCCTCCGGCTTGGGCCGGCCGTCATACTTACTCAATTGGCAGAGTCAGCGGGAGGGGAGTCGATGGGTGGTAATCTGGTCGTTGTAAACAGTGACTCCTACAGGTCGGTCAGGGCGCCTGCACAGCAAGGACAGGAGATGTCGAGGGTAGTGTGAGCCTCCCACACGTTACACCTCGCCAATGAGAGTCCGCGCTGGCAGGTGAAAAGAAGTGGCTGGCTGACTCTGCATGTATCGGAGGGGACATGCGATAGATTCTTCAACCCTCCCTACGACGACCAGTGGGGGGCACATGCAAGCAACGATCAAGACAGGGGAGGGGGGAATTGGCACGACTAAATTGGGATGGGAGAAAAACGGAAAAAGAAGGAGAAAAAGTGGATAAAAAAAAAGAAAATCCTTAGTCGAGGACAGGCCTAATATACAGTAAGAATAAATTAATACATATTGTCGTGGCTTCCTTCCATTGTCAATCAATTAATCAATCAGTCTTTCCACCAAGCCACTAGACGCTTTAAACAGACAGTTCTAACTCGTTTCTTTCCTTAAATTACTCACAGTTCGAAGTGTTGCTTGGCCTCCGATGGTTTCGATGATGTTGCGATGTGTTTGCTCAAAATAAAGTACCAAACATTTGCACATGCAACAAAGAAAATAGGCCTTTACAATATTCAAAATAAAATAGGCAAAACTCAAAGAAAATAACAAACAACTTAGGTATTCTTTCTTTCTTGATAATGCTTATATAACTTTATAACTTAAAGGGTATTTGTACGATTTGTATGTATGTGTAATACGATACGGTACGTTATGAAAAGGGTAGGAAAAGGTTAAAAACTGTTTCCCGACCGCGTCTCTCAACAGGTTGCCTTCAGAGCGGCTATTAGCGCCGGCGCTGTGGGATTTGTAGTCCTTTATAGTGCGTTGACTACAGACGTCACAATTAAGTGGCTTTTCTTATCAAATCAAAATACTGGCTCTATCACATATATATAGCATTATTGTACATGCATGACACAGAGTTATATGGGTTATATGCAGGTTTTCTTTCTTGAATGTAAACCGTAGCTGCGGTGCTGCCTGGCAGTGATGTCCTCCCTACTCCCCCAGTAGGAGTTGGACAGGGGATGTCTTACAGACACGTTGTAGAATCTGAAATATGTCATAGTTGATATGGCTGTGTAAGAGGCTACGTGTTTATCTCTCTCTCTCTCTCTCTCTCTCTCTCTCTCTCTCTCTCTCTCTCTCTCTCTAGGACAGTCCCTGCTGTAGTGTTCTGGCAGTGGGTTAATCAGTCATTCAACGCTCTGGTCAACTACACCAACCGCAATGCCGCCTCCCCCATCACTCCCAAGTCAGTCCTCCATGTGATATCCCCGTTCACACAGGGATAATGAGTGGTTGGGAGAAAACCCAATCATAAATATGTAGTTCCACTCAAAATAACTGTGTTCTTTCACAGGCAGATTGGAATAGCCTACGTAACGGCGACCAGCACAGCTCTCGCAACAGCAGTTGGACTCAACCTGTATACGAAGGTATAAAGGAGCCGGCGCACGCTCGAACGCAAATGCACACAAACCTGCCCTATTTTCTTGATCCTCCAAACAAAGTTTGTCCGAGGGAAAGAAAAGCAGGCAATTCTTGGTCCTCGATCCATGATGATGGAACGACGCCACAATCAGGACAGCTGAAACCCGACCAATTCCACCGTCAACACACTTAATCTAAAATGAAGGACATTTTTTTTTCTTTTTTCTTTTTTTAAACTAACCTTCATACTATCTTTTACTAGTATGTACTCTGCTACTTAGGAACCTACCTTGCCTATATTACTGCCTACTATGCTAATATGTCTTTACTATTTACTACTATACACTCAAGACTGAAGCACTCAAGTTCGACACTGTTACTTACCCTTAACTGTCAGAGTTGTACCCTTCCTGCTGACTTGTTGTACAGAACTTTCGCTTTGGATAAAATCAAATCAAATCAAATCAAATTTATTTATAGGGCCCGACAACACACGTTAATGTCCCC
This sequence comes from Notolepis coatsorum, assembly GCF_963971535.1. Lineage (NCBI taxonomy): Eukaryota > Metazoa > Chordata > Actinopteri > Aulopiformes > Paralepididae > Notolepis > Notolepis coatsorum. The sequence goes on from NC_140174.1 coordinate 46,594,288, forward strand.
ATGGGCCGTACAGGTCTTCTTTAAACAAGTCAAGAAGACAACATAACAATAAGTCAAGAACAGAACAAGAACACCATAGGGTCCAAACATTTTTTAGATGAATGCAAATAAATGAAAGAATGCAAGCACTCCCAGACATACCCCACGCGAAGGTAAGGAAAAACTCACTAAAACCTAACAATAGGGAAAAAAAGCTCCACAGGCAATGTGGAGGAGAGAAACCTTAGAAGGGCCGTTCAAGGGGGGATCTCCCTTCTTAGATGTCGGTGATAGTAGTGTTGCAGACGGACAGTTGGTAAGCATGCACTCATGTGTGTGGTGAGACACAGATGAGTGCATGCAATAGCAACTGTACATTTTGAAAAATTAAAGATAGAGCTAATAGCGATAGCAACTGAACATTTTGAAAGATTAAAGATAGAGTTGATAGCGGATCTATTTGAGGCACAGGGGCGGCGCAAGAGGGTCACGTCCTCCCCGTCTTAGTCATGGGACATTCAACACTCCGGTCGTTGCTCAGGGACAGCCGGAGACAGGGGGAAGGGGGGTGGCGCAGAGAGGGTCGCGAACTCCCGACATCATCGCGGGACATCCGGCACTCCGGTCACCACTACGAGACCTCCGAAGACAGGGGGGCACGCAGAGGGGGTCGCAATCTCCCGGCCTTCGTCACGGGACGTCCAACACTCCGGTCAACACTCCAGGACAGCAAGTCATAGGAAGACAGGGAGACGGGACAGGCGTTAGACAGCTCATGAGATTGTAGTAGGCGGACATAGCAATAGATACAAGTGGTAGGCATATATGTGAATGGAGTAGATATATGAAGTAAGCGTATTATGTGAATAGAATAGAAGTACTTAACCCAGCAATGAAAAGCGTCTGCTTAATGACTAGATGTAAATGTAACTCTAAATCTTGACATCTAGATCATTAGGAAGCAAGCAAAGCATGATCATAATGAGTCACTCATCATCAGTACTAGTTTTCTCACTGAGCTCAATCGGTAGGTTAGCGTGAATGACCCTAAATCATGGGTTCTTAAACCTTTTTTAGCTTGCAACCCAATTGAGTAAATGTTGTCTCATCCCAGAACACAAGCTCCTAGAATCTTACTATTGTCATGTGGGGACCCACCAGAAGAAGGCCCATGACCCATTTCGGGTCCCGACCCATAGTTTAAGTTGAGTGCTGATTGTAGGCTGCATTGTTTGCTCATGACCTGAGCATCCAAGTCAACCATTAGTGTATCATATCATATCAACTCAACGTGTGTTTATGCACATGTTTAAGTATTTCATTCGAAAAGCTTGATGGAAATGGCAACATTCAATAAAACATCCTCGATTGTGCAATAAAGTTTTCACGTTCGTTTGAGGGGGGTTTTGGAAATGTCAATGAAGAGTTTATGCACTAAATAGGCTATGGACAAACACATTTGTCGAATATATAATGATGTAGACTAGAGGATAAAGGCTTCCATGACTGCTCAGCCTTCCGAAGCAACCTTGCTTAGGAAAACATGAAATATGGTCTTATATTAGCAGACACGAAAGAACCTGCCCAATAGTAGTCAATTCTAGACAGCCAAGCTTAATTCTTTTCAATGGATGTTTTTTTCGGACATTGCTATGTTCCGTGTTCAGGTACAACGTTTATTCGCCTCAGCCCAACTGATGGCATTCTATTTTTTGAGACATTTCAAATGTTCGCTTAAAAGTCGCTTTACAATTGGATGGAAACACGGCTATTGAGTCACCTTGTGTAAGAGCGTTTTGGAGCAAAGTCTGGGCTAAAGGGGATCTCAACAATAGAGATCTCAACTTTTTTTTCACCAGATGTTGCACAGCTTTGATGATTTATATGTTTTGATAATTAAAAGTGGGGGGTAACCTACTGCAAGGTCCCGGAAGCTAGGGCACATGTGATTTACTCTCACGCTATTGTAATTTTGAGTCCAACTCTCACCCCTCTCTCTTGACTAGAACAATAAGTATGTACTATGTTTGGCTTATAAAGGAAGTATTTACTATTGTAGGGCCTACCATTTGCTAAATGTTTTTTAGCACCATGCCTTATCTGTTGTACAGGAGGACTATATACTTCTGATTAGAAAATGGACCAAAAGTCAGGAACATTCTCGCCATTGTATCTGACCTTCTCCTGTGTTTGGTCTTGACCTCCTCTTGCAGAAAGCTCCTCCCCTGGTGTCCCGTTGGGTTCCGTTTGTAGCTGTAGCTTCTGCCAACTGCGTCAACATTCCCATGATGAGACAACAGTGAGTCTGTGCTAGAAGCTGGAGCACTCCAGAATGAATGAATAAATAAACTACAAGCAGGAATGACTTAATATTGTGTGGCTCAATTGTTGAGGTGTGCTAAGAAACTTCAACATCCACAAATGTCTTTCTCAGAGCAACCATTTTGAACAATCTGGTCAGAGCAAAATGGTTGCTCTGACTCAAATAAAGACACATGTGTTTTTATTTTTCCACAGTGCTCACCTCCAACATGTTCTGATAATGGGCCTTATTCAAGCCCTTGCAAGCCAAATTTCTTTTTTCACCACCATGTCACACTAACGAATGAAAGAAGAGAAGTGGAACCCTTAGGATAATAGTTTAACAAATAATCTAGGTGTGTTTGCGAGTAGCATACATTACAACATGGCATGATGATAGAAGTTCAAGAGAGAAATATTCACACCAAGTATTTTTCCTTTTGTCGTTCCTCAGGGAGATTCTGAATGGTATTGCCGTAACCGATGAGAACGGCAACAAGCTGGGTGACTCTAAGGTAAGCCCAGAGGAGGTACGGTACTATAATGATATTAGCATTTTGTAATCTTTCAACAAACATGTATACACTTATTTCTTCTTCTTTTTGGACAAATGTTTTTTCCTGCACAAAAAAAGGACCCTTTTAAAAAATATATATATTTACAAACGTTCTATCTTTTTTCTTTTTAGAAAGCGGCATCAAAGGGCATCACACAGGTCATCATATCTCGGATTACCATGGCAGCGCCAGGCATGAGTATGCAAACAACTTCTGTGTTAAGCCCTGTCTCATGAGTTATTGTATTATATTAGCGTTACCCCATTTATCCCTTTTTGAGTTTATGTCAATGATTAGTTATTACACTTAACAAAGTTATTACTGCCACACAACAGTGGAAAAATCCAAACCTGTTCTGCTCTCCACCCATTCCTCCCCTCCACCTTTCTCTTTTCATCTCCTCTACTTCTTGTTGCTAGTTATCCTTCCCATCATCATGCAGCGACTGGAGAAATATAAGTTTATGCAGGTGAGGATTTACAGTATATATACAATTTTACAACTGTAAAGTATTTTATAGGCCCTTTTATGTCTTTATTGTATATGTATGTGAGTGTGTCCCTTTGTTCATTGTCTTCTTATCATTGCCATGTAGTCAAGGCAGGCATGGCCACCTTCATTTCACTACATGTCTGGATGTGTATGTGACAAATAAATCTCTTGAATCTTGCTAGTGGGATTAAAGGGGGGGATTTCACCAAAAAACAATGATGATTTATTTTGGACATAATCTCACACACATCCAAAAACCCTAAACAGTTTTGCACACATTCATTTAGTTTGCCAGTTATTGAGAGTAAATTAGTCTGAATATGGCCACCACTTCCTTGTGTTGTGTCAATTACACCACCATGAAATGATGTAGATAAAAAATATCAATACCTTGTTTTATAGGGACTGCTCATTTATAATTGAATTGAGCTACAGTTAACACAACACAAGGATTTCACTGCGATGACATCACTGGTGGCCATATTCAAACTAATTTACTCTCGATATCTGTCAAACTAAATGAATGTGTGCAAAACTGTTTAGGGTTTTTGGATGTGTGAGATTATGTGCAAAATAAATTGGCTGTTTTTGGTGAAGTGACCCTTTAACATTTTTCCTTACTGCATGTTAACTTTTGTTTATCTGTCAACAAACTGTGGCATTCTCCTTTGACAGAGGATCACCTACCTTCATGGGCCAATCCAAGTGGTGCTTGTGGGAGTGTTGTAAGTAGGACAATTGATTGATAGATCAATTTTACTGAATATTGGGTGGGATAAACCAGTGGTTCCCAAAGTGGGGTCCTTGAGGCTTTTCCAGGGGCTCCCCAGAAAAATAAGAACATGCTTTTCTTAAATATTGTTTAATTTACTAGAAGTAAAGCCAATGAGAGAATGACTAACATTGACTACTGTGGTCATAGGTTTCACTCTCTCTACAGTAGGTTATTGATTGAAACCTTTATTTATTCACAAAATGGACATTGAGGGTTTTCCCTCATTTGCAATGCCGTTGAAATTACAAATTCAAACAGTTCAGAATACATATGAAAGGGATACATATGAAAGGGAAAGGGATTGCATAAATAGGACAGAAAACTGTGAAAAGAGGAAAAAACTAAGAAAGAGATTCAATTTAAAACTGTTACATAGTGAGGTAGGGAGGTTTGTGTTCAGGTCTAATAACAGAAATACCTGGACCGGGTCGTTGTGAAGCCAAAGTAAATTATATTTATTAAACAAACAGGATATGACAAACACTAAACAAAGGTAAAACACTAAACAAACACACATTATCGATGTGTCACAGGACACAAACAACAAGCCACATGGGGCAACCAGGGCCCCGTTCCTGAAATGTAAAAGAATAGACCTAAAATGCTGATAATAAATCATATTTAGCCTATGGATTTACTTTGTCCTAAATAATGCACGTCATAGCTATACGGCGCACGCGACACACACTATGTCGTTATTTTAATAACGGAGCATTGCAAATGTGAATCCCGCAGGGATATTGTTTATGAATGAAACTTGGATCCGAGGTTATTGTAAAAGGCCTATCGGGCGTTTGGCTCTATCCATTTCATATTCTCCGCTGTGGATGTATTTGCTTAACTGGAGCGCCCAGATTGTGTTTCATTCAAGCATAAATTGAAGCGTCTTTACGCGTGGATTGTGGATGTGAATTACGAGGAATCTGAATCTGTGGATTGTTGAATTGTATCACTGTCACACGTTATTGTGATATTTTAACTGGGATTAAAATGTATATATAGTACATGATACCTAATATCCTCCTAAGTATCTATTAATTCATATCAATTTGATACTCTGGCCTTGTTTTTATCTACTTATTCTGAAAGAGTTGAAGTAATTATTTTCGCTAGCAAGATCTCATTTGATTATTCATTCCATTAAGCCTACTGCCAGCTGGTGCATTTAAAGAAATATAATCTGATTGATTGGGGTAATGAGGGACTTCAAATTAGCCTATAAATGGTAAATGGTTGCTTTTTTATATAGCGCTTTTATCCAAAGCGCTTTACAATTTGTTACTCTCATTATATCCATTCACTCACACATTCACACACCGACGACGGAGGCAACCATGCAAGGTGCCAACCTGCTCATCGGGAGAAATTAGGGGTTAAGTGTCTTGCTCAAGGACACATCGACATGCTGCCCGGGAGGAGCGGGAATCGAACCGGGAACCTCCCGAGCCACTGTTGATATGCTGATATATAGATATGCATTTAACTTGTCGGAGATATCTTCCTGTTAGAAAATCATGGTTTTTGGGGATTGACATCTGCTGCCTTTTCAGCTGAGGCGGCCACACGCAATTATCCTGAGTACTCAAGTCTGGTTCGAATTAACGAGAGTGTTTGCGACCAGATCAGCCTTCGAGGAACCGGGATAGCCTGATTTCAATCATCTGGTTAATTTAATCTGGCTAATGGGACTTTTGATCGACTTAGTTGAACCACATACGGGGAACAGGGCCCTGGGAACCACCCAGCAATAATAAACACAATAAGGCTATTTAAGAATAGCCGAAGTGCCATAAGACACAGCAAACCAGTTTGTGGAAACACCAGGAAGGACACACTCAAGCTACCAAGTAGCAGTGTGAACAAAACTAATATAGTCCCCCATACAACAATGGAAACAAGGCCAACACTATGATCCAGCCCACACACTATCCATGGCAATGGCAAAAGGCCATGCATGTGTGTAGCATCCCAGGTTTTATCCAGGTTTTATCCCTCAGCTGCCACATCCTCTGGCAATCAGCACTCTCTAGAGGGAGGGGCGGGCGGCATCTGAGAAGGGGGGAACAAAAAGGGGGATCATTAACAAGGTGACACACCTCAATACAAATACAAACACTTACCTATACTAACCTGATGTTTACATGGTGTTACAAATACAATAATAATGATAATTGTCCATAGGGGCTATTGATTTTTAGTGTGAGTTGAAGATCATTCCAGGAAGCTGGTGCATCAAAACAAAAGGCAGATTTACCAAGTTCAGATTTAACTTGTGGGACCATAACCCTTTCTGCGCCAAACCCGAGATTTCTCAGGTTTCAAATCCAACCGCTGAGCGCCAAACCCGAGATTTCGATTTTCCCATTCTAAACACTCACACAGACCTTTGTGACTCATCTGAGACCTTGAAATTGCAATGACGATTGAATCCCGCCAGGTGGCAGTATCGCCTACCTTTTGAACATGCATATGGGCCAGCTTAGTGTGGGTGGCCCCAGCCCCCAAACAACTAGGGACTCACTCTACTAGTAGGTTGCGAGCAGCTGTGAGCAGGACGACAATGGCGATCGCCTAGAGCGAACTATTGGATATTATGAAAAAGACTAAATGGATTATATCTATGGATGATGATTATGGATGATAAGGTGCGTTTCCGAACGTTATATATGTATTGATCCTGTTCTGATTCAAGACACTTGGACTCGAAGTGAGAAATGGAGTACCTCTAAAAACAAAGGTAACGTCTATTTTACGTCTACTTTACCGAAACTCCATCATAAAACATGCGTTTGTATGATCGCAGCGTCTGAAAACGACCCCCCCTCCCAATGATTTTGTGAAGAAACAAATGGTAGTGTACCTTTTGACAAAGGTAACGTCTATTTTACCAAACCCGATCCTAAAACATGCGTTTGTATGATCGCAGCATCGGAAAAGGACCATGCACATTAATTAACATCCTCAGTTTCCACATCAATGTAAATGTGCCAGAGTTTTTTTATTTTTTTTTATCTACTTTTTCTCCCCATTTTTCTATTTTTCTCCCGTCCCCAATTTCGTATTGTCCAATTCTACCCTCTCCTGTTTCGAACGTTGTTAGGCCATGCCTCCCACAAGCCGGCTGCAATGTGGACGAAGCCTTGCATCACGTGTCCCCTCCGGTACTCGAGGAGGCAGCCATCGCATCTTTTCACCTGCACAGCGTGATCTCTCAGCGGCGAGGGTCTGCGTGGGAGGGACACACCGCCCTCGTCGCTTCCTGATTCTACTGCACAGGCGCACCAACCGACCTGTAGGAGTCGCTGTCCACAACGTTTGATCCCCACCCACCAGCTTCCCTCCCCCTAATACTGCCAATTGTATTAGTATGAACGACCAGCCAAGCTGGTAGCAACGCAGAGAGCTGGGCTCGAACCCAGCATCTCCTGCGTTGGTGGCGAGCGCCTTGCCCACTGCGCCACCTAGCCGCCGTAAATGTGCCAGAGTTAATGAGCTAGCTTTCATCTGTAGTCCCTGCCTAACATGCATGTCTTTATGGTGTGGGAGGAAACCCACGCGAACACAGGGAGAACATGAAAACTAGCTCATTAGCTAACTCTAGCATCATTGTGATAGATGGTGGCAATTTCCATCAATGGCCTTAAAGATAAACCGATACCAATGCCTATTTCGCGCCTCTGATAGATCAAACCAACCCACCTTATCATACAGGATGCAATGATGAGTGCAGTAACTATCACCAGTAATGAATCTTAGAGCAGAATGATTGACCGTGTCTAGGGGTAAAAGACTGGAAAGGGCAGCATTTCTATAAATTACATCACCATGTTTCAATTTCAAGTTTCAAGTTTCAAGTTTCTTTAATAGTTGTCATACAGAAGTACAGAATACTTTTGTACAAAATGCTTCTTACTGTTGCGCTCCAGAGACTGTGCATGACAAGGTAAGTATGAAATAAAAACATAGTAAAAATTAGAAGTAAAAAAAGAGGTCACAGTGTTCAGTTTAGACATATGTACAATGTTCGTAGACGTAGTTACCATACAATATACAATACTGTGCAGTGTACTAATATACAATACTATATAGTGCAAGGTATAAATGGACGAGGTGCAGTTTAGGTACAATTCACAGTAGGTGTACGAGTTGTAGTGCAAATCCTTTATCAATAAATATAAAGTGTAAGTGTGTTTGTGTGATCTAAAGTGTGGAGAGTGGGTGCTGCAGTGTGTTGTTTGTTTGAGTGAGTGTGTGCGTGTGGGTGTGTGTGCTGTGTGCATTTGATGGTTGTTGCATAGTGATTATTGTTCGTTTAGCGATTATTGTTCGTTTAGCAGCCTGATGGCCTGGGGATAGAAGCTCCTTCTGAGTCTTTCTGTGCTCGCCATAAGACTCCGGTATCGCTTGCCTGACGGCAGCAGTTCAAAGAGGCAGTTGTTCGGGTGGCTCGAGTCCTTAATAATTCTCTTAGCCTTCCCCTTGCACCGCTTGTTGTAAATGTTCTGGAGGGTGGGAAGCCCCCCTCTAATTGTGCGTTCGGCTGAACGTGTCACTCTTTGTAGTCTGCTACGGTCTTGTGCAGTGCTATTCCCAAACCAGGAGGTGATGTTGCCGGTCAGGATGCTCTCTATTGTACATGAGTAGAAGTTCCTAAGGATCTTCTGACTGACTTGGAACTTCCTTAGGCGCCTGAGGAAGTAGAGGCGTTGTCGTGCCTTCTTCACAACACTGTCAATGTGTGTGGTCCATGTCAAGTCCTCGGATATGTGGGCTCCGAGGTACTTGAAACTGTTCACTCTCTCAACTGGTGCCCCGTCGATGCTGAGGGGGCTGTAGTCCTTGACCCCCGACCTCCTGAAGTCCACAATCATCTCTTTTGTTTTGCTGACGTTCAGGGAGAGGCAGTTCTCCTGACACCACTGTGACAGGTTCTCTACCTCTTCCAGGTAGGCCCTTTCGTCGTTGGCAGAGATCAGGCCCACCACTACTGTGTCATCAGCCAATTTGATGATGGTGTTGTTGTTCCGCTGTGCTACGCAGTCATGTGTGTACAGGGAGTAGAGGAGGGGGCTCAGAACACAGCCCTGGGGGGCCCCTATGTTGAGCGTGATGGATGAGGAGGTGCAGTTGCCGGCTCTTACCACCTGGGGTCTGCCCGTCAGGAAGTCCAGGACCCACTGGCACAGGTCATAGTTCAAGCCCAGGTCCCTGAGCTTGGCTATGAGTTTGGAGGGGACTATGGTATTGAATGCTGAGCTGTAGTCGATGAACAGCATTCTCACATAGTTCCCCTGCCTCTTGTCCAGATGTGATGCTGCTGTGTGCAGCACATGGGCTATGGCGTCCTCCGTGGACCTGTTGGGGCGATATGCAAATTGCAGAGGGTCCAGGTTGATGGGGAGGGAGGAACAGATGTAGCCCTTCACTAGCTTCTCAAAGCACTTCATGGCTATGGAGGTGAGGGCTACAGGGCGGTAGTCGTTGAGGCAAGCGGGCGTAGATTTTTTGGGTACAGGGATGATGGTGGACTTCTTCAGACAGGTGGGGATGACGGCCTGTTCCAAGGACAGGTTGAAGATGTCAGTGAATACCGGGGCCAGTTGGTCGGCACAGACTTTTAGGACGCGGCCGGGGATGCCGTCCGGTCCTGCTGCCTTCCTGATATCCACTTTTTTAAAGATCCGTCTCACCTCATGCTCTGTTACCCTGAACACTGAGTCTCCATCAGCAGACCCCCCCCCCCCCCCCTTTCCGTGGTTTGTAGGCTGGTGTTGTTATTCACAGCCTCAAACCTCGCATAGAAGGAGTTGAGATCATTTGCTAAGGAGATGTCACTGTTCAGTTTGAGGGGGGTTCCTTTGTAGTCTGTCATTGTTCTGAGGCCCTGCCACATGCCTCTAGAGTCAGCCTGTTCAAACTGAAGTTCAACTTTATCCCTGTAACGCCGTTTTGCCTCTATTACTGCTCTCCTGACGTTGTATCTTGCCATCTTGTGTTCTTCCATGTTGCCTGTCACCAGCCCGGTGTTGTATGCTGATGTGCGCACTTTCAGAGCCTCACGGACGGATTTGTCTACCCAGGGCTTTTGATTTGGGTAGATATTAATTTTGGTGGAGGGGATTATTACTTCTACCTGAGTACAGACATAGTCAATCACCGTTTCGGTGTATTCGTTAATATTGGCTGTGTTATCACGGAATACACTCCATTCTGTGCTTCCCAGCACTGCTTGGAGTGACTCCACTGACGTCACGGCCCAACGCTTAACCTCTCGCGAGACCACCGGCGTTCGCTTGAGACTCTGTCTGTACTTTGGCAAAAGAAAGATGGCGGCGTGATCGCTTTTACCGAATGGACTAAGAGCCTGTGACTTGTACCCATTCTTAAATTGCGAGTATACATGTAAACTGTTGTGGAATGCTGTACTAAAGATACACCTTAAATCTAACGGTAAACACCTTCTCAGATGGGAGTCCTTGCCATCAAATCTTGTGAAATGGGGGTTTGTGGTCTAAGGCCATGTGTTGTTAAGGTTGGGTACCGAACTCTGTACTTTTAAGGGTACTGACTGACTGAATTACATTACAAGTACCAAATTTCTGTACCTTTACATGTTTAGTATAAGAGTGTAATATGCTAGACAAGAGGGAGCCTTTTCCACAAATGTATATATATTGTCTGCCCCATCTCTTGGGTCTTTGGAAAGACCAGATGAGGTCAGAGGAGTTTGATAATCTGTACTGAGGATGGCCAGATAATGTTGATATTTAAACATTTAAAAACACAATACATGATCATGCTATTTATTTTGTGTGGTGTGTTACAACAATGAATAACAAAATGGTCTAAATAAATAACAATGTTGAAATTGAGAGGTTTGGACTTTTGTTATTACAGAGAGAGTTAAGTACCAAAAAAAGGTACCGATACCAAATTCCAGTAACAGGTACTGGTAAAGATCTGTTCAAATGTGACCCAACCCTAGTAAATGTGACCCAACCCTAGTACATGTGGGTCCTTGGCGTGAGAAGGCTTGAGAACCCCTGGGCTAAACTATGTTTCTTTTCTTCTTGTTGTGTTTTTCAGCCTGGTCTTCATGGTGCCTGCAGCCTGCTCTCTGTTCCCTCAGAGATGGTAACCAGCCTGTTATCATTTCACTAACTAACATATTTAGCCTGTATCATCATCATCATCATCTAGCCTTTATAATATCCCTCACCTACTCCTATCCCTACCTACTCTTACTAGTTATACCGCTGGCCAGTAGGACTTACTTACTACCATCATGTTTTATACCTGTATCACTCTTACATAATTAATAATATAACATTTTAAATAATTTTTTATAAACTGGTCAACACAGCTTTATTTCCGGCATCAGGCAGCTAAAGCCGTTTTGAGCAGTGTTGACCAGTTTATAAAAATTATTTAAAATGTTCAAACCCTAATGTTTGTCTGTTCGAAACCCTTGTGCAACTGTAAGTACCTTTGAAATTTCTCTGTGATACTTGTATAACGAACGGTTCGGTTAGAACCAGTTCTTCAGGGTCAATCTAGATTGGTTTGCCATTGAGGAGCAAGGGACTGTGGATTCACTCGGCCAAACCTTGTTGGCGTGCATCACAGTCACGAAAGGGGCTAGCACTGGTATACTATAATCAGTGTTGGGGGTCACTTCTCTTAACAGTAACAACAATTACTTTAATCATATACTCCCTGGGAAAGTAATTGGTTACGCTACTTGTTTCATTACATTTGCATTACACCTTAAAAAGCCTGCAATACGTAACTTTTCACTCAACGGACCAGGAGGCAATGGTCTGTAGCGCAGGCTTTGCTGGGGACGAGTGCGGGACACTCCGCCATTAGCAGTGTCCTCGCGGTGTCTCTCTGCCCCTTGTCTCTTCGCCCCTCCTCTCTCTGCCCCTCCTCTCTCCGCCCTTCCTCTCTCCACCCCTCCTCTCTCCATCCACTTTAAACTTCAGAAAAACGTGAAAGTGATCAGGAATTTTTTGAAATTAATTAAAATAAAAAAAGAATAAAAAAAATAAAAATAAAGTGATCAGGAATCAGGCAAGAGGATGAAAACAAGTGATAAAACTAAGCAATTTTTTATATAGGCCCATAATGCCAAAAATATTTATTTTAACCCATAACTTTACTTCATTACAGGAAAAAGTAGGCTGATGTGTTACCCCCCCCCCCCCCCCCCCCCAACACTGACTATAATAAAAGCAAATCTGCTAATTCAAATCTTGACCATTAGCTATCATGATATGATATGTAGGTCCTGACATGTGCTTTCTTTATTTCCCCCCCCCCCCCTTTCTTCTCTTTTCTTTCTCTGTCCATCCGCATGTATCCATGTGTTCTGCAGCTCCATCGCCGTGTCCAAGCTGGAACCAGAGCTAAGAGACTCTATTGTGTCTCGCTATGGAGAGAGTGTACAGCATGTATACTTCAACAAAGGCCTCTGAGCAGCTGAGAGGGTTTAGGGGCGAACCACCATCATCTGTACGCTGAGATGGTTGAAATGGATATGTACCTGATGCATTTTAATTGTAAATCTTGCAATGTGATTTTGGCGCGGGGGGGGGGTCATTGTTTGAAATGTCTTTTTTTTTACCTTGATAAATTGAAGTGCATGATGGGATGTACTGTATGGTTCATGTTAGGATCTCCATGTGTTTCACGATGGCCTCCTGCAAAACAAATGGAGAGAAAGAGAAGAGAATTTACCCAATACTAAACTCTGATACCAAGAGCCACGTGTAACAAGCCTCGATTTATCTGGACTTTTAGGAGCAGTTCACATCTCTAATGAAGACATTTTTATTATCACTCAGCCATTTGTGCCCGGTGACACCAAGTAATGAATGGGATCAGTACTTTGTATTGGTGGATTGTTACATTTGAGGACTCTGAATGGGTTATCGGCAGTGACTATGTGTTATTGGTTATTATCCTCTGCCTAGATTCAAGCGCCCGTCTTTGACCAACAATGTTTTCCCTAATATTCCCCCTACTTGTGTTCCAAATACAAGGGCTACTGTGTAGTCTTGCACAGAACCCAATGATCTCATCTCAGGAAGTGCCTTTTACTTTGCCAGATTCATTCAATTTCAATGTATTAGTTAATGTCCTTCAAAATGGTGCTCGCCTGACTGTAGATCTTTTTGTATACTGGCTGTGGCTTCTGTGGCAGACTGTCTGGGTTCTAAAATGCTGTTTTCATCTAGCCATCAAAAATAAGTCTCTTGCCTTCTGCCAAAAGTCGCTGCTGCGCTCTCCTGCTTCAACAGATAATGTTAACAGTCATGTTTTATGCATGGGACCATGTTACATTGTTGGCCCTGCCTCTTTAGTCTTATTATCCTGAAAACCTCATTTAAAACTGTGGGCTAGATCCACAAAGAATGGATTGCACGGAGCAAGTTGCACCCTTACTTACAATTACAACCCTACGGCTCAATACACACAATTGTTAAGGGGATGCAGACCAGAGAAAAACGTTTGTCTTGTTTACATCAGGGTCCCCCATTTTCAATTCATAATGAATTGTAAGTAAGGGTGCAACTTGCTCCGTGCAATCCATTCTTTGTGGATCTAGCCCTGTGTGTGTGTGAGTGAAAATGCCCTATATCCGTGGAGTGACAATGGTGGAGAGATACTGCCCTCCTCAGTCTCAATGGATGTAGTCTCCTTTTTCTGTATGCCAGTGTTTAACAACAAATCATATACTGTGGACACTCAGGCTTGTGCCACAATACAAGTTGAAATAAAACGATGAACTTCGAATATGCATTTTAGTCATCAATCTACCTTTGAATACATATTAGTGCTGTCAGGCGATTACAATTTTTTATCTAATTAATTACAGGATTTGTAATTAATTAATCGCATAACCATTTTAGGCCTGATATTTTATATTCTATAATCATATTTAAAATTGCATGTGTCCGGATGGCAGAATTCAGTACTGTATCTACAAAACCTTCTGTTTAATCATCTTCCCTTTATTAACACTTTGAGTGCCAATGATGAGATTTCTCGTCCTAACTTGCCATGCGTTGAGTGCCAATGACGAGTTCTCGTTATTTAATCGTTATTTCTTTTATTAGCGATATCCATTCATTTTTCATCCATCCAGCCTGACGTTATCATTGGGAATGGCTCTGAGCTCGAAAAGGGCAAATACTGCCGCCTATCGTCTCCCGGATGGTAATGCACATCATTGGATTGGATTGAGTGGCCATGTGCATCAGAAAAAAAGTCCGGTCCAGGGTTTTCCCATCTTTGGCAAGCAGTGTCGTGTTACCAGATTGACTGAGGTACCCTCAGAGCAGCGTCGATTATGTGTTTCAGACTATAACGTTGGATCAATAAACGCGATCAATATTTGGAATGGCGATCAGGAATTGGATTAAACTTTTTGCAGAACATCTGATGTGAGGTAAGGACTCTTATTTTGCCACTATTGGGTTAATCATGTTTTTTTTCATAGCGATCACAACGTGTCTGTGTGTGCATGTATGACGTTAGCACTGACCAGGTCAAGGATAATAGATTTTTCAGCCCGCTTTTCTAGCGTGCATAAGTAGGCTACACATATATTATCGATAATCTAGCGTTTATTTGAAAACGATTCATAAATCAGCCGAAAAATGACAACGTGTTTTGTGTATTCCACTAAAGGGCTATTATCGCGGAATTTCTCTGAAATTACTAGAACTCTCCGAAACTACTCTTATTCAAAACGGTATAAAACGGAAATGTACCAATGAAAAAACAATCCGTTTCATACATGTTGACTGCAAGCAAGTCGTTGATAAGCGAGGGATGTTTTAGACCCATAGCCATAATTTAAGATATAGTTTAAGCGTTCGCAAATATCCCCGACCTCCCATTGACTAAAGCTCTGGCACTCAAGGGGTTATCTGGGCAAATGGGCGTGGCACCCAATGTGTTAATTTGCTTAGATTTTTCAGGTCTGGTCAATTTTAGCATGGTGTTATTCACAGTCAAAAAATAATAATTGAATTGATATTCTCATTTGGTTCATTACAATTTACTCAAGCCTAGTAACAGACAGTATTTCTGACACTGGGAATACATTCCCTGAGATCCATAGATGTCCCTAGAATCAGATACCAAGAACATGCAAATGAACCATTAAAAAAAAGTTTGTAAATGTTTATTCTACGTTCTTATGGAATGTATGAAATTTAATTAATATTTATTTATTAATTTTGAGTTAATTTTCATAAGGCGATGATTTGATGTGTAATTAATCTAAACGCAATAAACTGACAGCCCTAATACATATCCTTTCACAAATGTCAGTACATTTAAATTGATTGAAAATTGTATTAACAGATTGCAGAATGGGTACAATACAGTACAGCTCAATACACACAATTGTTAAGGGGATGCAGACCAGAGAAATACTTTTGTCTTGTTTACACCAGGGTCCCCCATTTTCAATTCATCATAACATAATTATATGACATACCGGTACATATAAGCCAACAAAACAAAACAAAATTACAAACATCTCAAAACAAACTGGTCAGACTACTGCTTGACCTTACTCCTAGAACCCACCTCACCCCTGCCCACTTTGACAACCTAGGATGGCTTAGAGTAGACGACAGAGTACAGCAACTTGCAATGGGCCTGGTCTACAAGATACACTACATGACCAAGGTACCCATGTACATGTCAAAATACTTCCCAAAGGTCAGTGAATACCACGATCACAACACCAGAGGGAGCTCCACAAATCATGTTAAACCCAGATTCGGCTCAAACAAGGGACTAAACACGTTTCGCAATTATGCCACATCAATGTGGAACGCCCTACCCAAAGCTGTAAAGGAATGTGAATCACTACCCACTTTCAAAACCACTCTCAAAGAACACCTACGGGAGACTGCAATTCGAAACTGCCCCCTGTAAATGTCCTAACCAACCCCCTCCAATGTACAGTAAATTACCTAGTATGGTTTTGTCATTATTCCAATGTACAGTTTTGCTTGTACAGTTGTACAGTGTTTCTCGTCCCCCCCCCCCCCCAACCCCTCTTATCCAATCCCCCCACCCAACCTCCTCCAATGTACAGTTTTTACATCAAATGTATATACTCTCTTTTCTGGACTCTTTGTATCACAAACAGTACTGTATTTGCAAATCTGGTATGTCATAAATGTATAGATGTCAGTACTGGACTGGTCAGATGAACTCAATGGTACACTGGTTGACGAAACATGGCTTGGTTTCAAAACCAAATTCTCAGCAATACTAAACGACATGGCCCCCCTAAGAACCACCAGGGTAAAAAATCGCGCTGAGCCGTGGATGCACTCCGAAATACTGGCCGCTATGAAAACCAGAGACAAAAAATGCTCTGAGTTTCGTAAAAGTCAGTCAAAGCTTACTAAAAGCACGAGCAGTGAACTCCAAGCCCACGTGACTGAACTCAAACTAGAAAGAAACAGACTAAGAAACGACGTAAACTCCATGATCAAAACTGCAAAAAAGAATTTCATCAATGACAAAACTGAGGAAAACAAAAACAAACCACGTGAACTTTGGAAATTACTCAATAATCAACTAGGATGCAGTAAAAAACTTAAAACCAGATTCTCAAACATAAACATAAAAACGGACAACACGCTCATCACAGACAAGCTGGATGTAGCCAATTACTTAAACATTTTCTTCACAAACATAGCCACAACACTGGTAAACAAACTACCCTCCCACTCAGGGCTTTATGGGGTAGAACACATAGTAGCTTACTACAAAAACCTAGGGGTCCGCAAGGACGACTTCAAGCTGGAAATGGTAACAACAGATGAGGTACTCAATAAACTGAGCGCCCTCCAACCTAACAAGGCCACTGGCCATGACAACATCCCCTCCAAATTCCTCAGAGACTCAGCAGCCGCCATCACACCAATCATCACACACATAATAAACCTCTCCATAAAACAGGGACACGTCCCCAAGGACTTCAAAATTGCGAGGGTGACCCCTCTGCACAAAAAGGGCAGCAAATTAGACCCAGGCAACTACCGCCCTGTTTCTATTCTCACCTCCATCTCGAAAGTCATGGAAAAAATAGTCTACGAACAGGTCGAAAAGTACCTAGCGGAAAAAAATCTAATCTACGAATTCCAATCTGGCTTCAGAACATCCCACTCCACTGACACATGCCTTCTCTATTTGAATGACCACATCAAACAAGAGGTGGACGCAGGCAAATACTGCGGCATGGTCATGCTGGACCTACAAAAGGCCTTTGACACGGTCAATCACTCCATTCTGATTGACAAGCTAAAAGCAATTGGTTTTGATAGTCTATCAGTGAGCTGGATGCAATCCTACCTTGAGGGGAGGGAACAGATGGTGGAGGTAAACGGTACCCTATCCCCCCCCCTCACAGTGAGCTGTGGTGTTCCACAAGGAAGCATACTAGGACCGCTACTGTTCCTAATTTATGCAAATGACATGTCGTCAGCTTGTGACTGCAACTTGTTCCTGTTTGCGGACGACTCAGCCCTGCTGGTCTCTGACAAGAACAAGTTACAGGTTGAAAAAACCCTCAGCTCGGAACTAGGCAGAATCTGCATATGGCTCGCTGATAACAAACTATCATTACACATGGGCAAAACAGAGTCCATTCTCTTCGGTTCAAATAACAAACTCAGCAAGACCGACGGCTTCTCAGTTACAGTGGGTGACAATATTGTCACAAGGAAAGATGAAATTACCTACCTGGGTTCCATCCTAGAGGCTAATCTCTCCTGTGACAAAATGGCATCCAATGTAATAAAAAAAGTCAACCAACGAACTCGATTCTTGTACCGGATCTCCTCTCTGGTAAACAAGAACACCCTGAAGACTCTGGCAGGAGCACTCATTCAGGGGTACTACGACTATGCTTGCACCTCATGGTACCAAAGCACCTCAAAGGCGCTAAAAACAAAATTACAAACATCTCAAAACAAACTGGTCAGACTACTGCTTGACCTTACTCCTAGAACCCACCTCACCCCTGCCCACTTTGACAACCTAGGATGGCTTAGAGTAGACGACAGAGTACAGCAACTTGCAATGGGCCTGGTCTACAAGATACACTACACGACCAAGGTACCCATGTACATGTCAAAATACTTCCCAAAGGTCAGTGAATACCACGATCACAACACCAGAGGGAGCTCCACAAATCATGTTAAACCCAGATTCGGCTCAAATAAGGGACTAAACACGTTTCGCAATTATGCCACATCAATGTGGAACGCCCTACCCAAAGCTGTAAAGGAATGTGGATCACTACCCACTTTCAAAACCTCTCTCAAGGGACACCTACGGGAGACTGCAATTCAACACTGGCCCCTGTAAATATCCTAACCCAACCCCCTCCAATGTACAGTCATTTACCTAGTATGGTTTTGTCAATAGTTCAATGTACAATTGTGTTTGTTTGTACAGTGTCTCCTCCCCCCCCCCCCCCTCAATGTACAGTGTTACTTGTTTATACAGTGTGCCCCCCGCCCCCCCCCCAACCACCTCCAATGTAAATTACCCAGTATGGTTGTCAATATCCCAATGTACCCAACCCCCCCCACCCAACCTCCTCCAATGTACAGTTTCTACGTCAAATGTATATACTCCCTTTTCTTGACTCCTTCTGTATCACAAACAGTACTGTATTTGCAAATCTGGTATGTCATAAATGTATAGATGTAGCAGTACTGACTATCTGTATGTCATGTATGTCATATATGTCTATATGAATTGAAAATGGGGGACCCTGATGGAAACAAGACAAACGTCTTTCTCAGGTCTGCATCCCCTTAACAATTGTATGTATTGAGCCGTACTGTATTGTACCCATTCTGCAATCTGTTAAATAAAGTTTTCATTCATTCATTCATACTGTCTATCTGTATGATATGTCCTCCTGATTAATTGAAAATGGGGGACCCTGATGTAAACAAGACGAAAGTCTTTCTCTGGTCTGCATTCCCTTAACAATTGTGTGTATTGAGCTGTAGGCCTACTATATTGTACCCATTCTGCAATCTGTTAATAAAGTTTTCAATCAATCAATAAAACACATGACATACAGATAGACGGATACAATCAACAATCGTGTCCGTGTCTATATTACTGCCCAGCAGACGTACGATAATTTTTAACAGTTTTAATAAAAAATAAAAATAATAATCTGATTCAGAATACTGGCCTACAGAGCAGGGAGCCAGTGACGCTAGGAGTAGGGTCCAGCTATTGGACGCTAGCGCCCACCACTCCAATAGGGGGTATCTGCAGAGCCACAGAGCCAGGCTGGACGGCTTGGAGGCGGGGCTTCGTGGTCTGGACAAGTATTAGTGGTCTGGACAAGTATTTGCACTACTGCGCACCATTTTCAACGTCACTTTCGTCTCGTTTACATAGATCCCCCATTTTCAATTTACCTTCCCCCATTTTCAACTTAACTTTCGTCTCGTTTACATAGGTACATAGACAGTAATGTTACATCTAGACATTTATGACATACCAGATCTAGTAATATGACATACCAGATCTAGTAATAATAGAGTAAACTTGTACATAGACAGTAATGTTACATCTAGACATTTATGACATACCAGATCTAGTAATAGAGTAAACTTAACTTTCGTCTCAGTAACAATGTTCATAAAGTGTACATCTAGACATTTATGACATACCAGATCTAGTAATAGAGTAAACTTAACTTTCGTCTCAGTAACAATGTTCATAAAGTGTTGAGTGCTACAGTGTAGGTTAGTTTATTAGGACAAGTGCATGACAGTAAGGTTAGTTAGGGTTAGATTTTTTTTATTTAGATAATGGTTGAAGTAGTGAGTCTTTAGTCGACGGCAAAAGATTGGACGGGTTTCGGCTGTCCTAACTGGGGTGGGTAGTTCATTCCACCATTGTGGGGCAAGGACTAAGAATAGGCGACTTCTCTTTGATGACCCGACTTCTCTTTGATGACCCTCCCGGAGCTTGGATAGGAGTAGGAATAAACTGTACATATACAGCACTGTTTGAACCTGGCACACAACATACTTCACATGTCATTTTTCTTTTTGTGGAGACGAAGATGATGAGTACCGGTCTTCTCCTCAGACATATAAAATCAGTTTTTCAATACAAGTACGACTCAAGACACAGAACATTAGTATGCAAAATAAAAAATTAACACAGATTTTGAGTGTGAATGAAAACTTTATTTCAACAAGATTGCAGAATGGGTACAATACAGTACGGCTCAATACACACAATTGTTAAGGGGATGCAGACCAGAGAAAGAAGTTTTGTCTTGTCTTCTCGTACTGAAAACGTGACTGTTAGCACAGAGACGGCTGCAGTTACACACAGGGCCATTTTCGTTTCGTTCTCAGGGTCAGTTTCGCTTTTCAGAACGCAACGTAATGGCAGGCAAGTTAGGCCCAGTCCACACGAGCGCTGGATTTAATATAACCATGATTGTATGTGCGCAGTTGCACTGTTCGGCCACACACAACCGGGGATTTGCTACACTGCAACCCCGGTCTTTGAAAACCGGAGTCCAGGGTGAAGTTTTGCGGTTTTGTGTGGGCATAGCAACCAAGGTTCCCAGTGTTTACAGCAGAGCTGTCGCAATTATTTCCCATGTTCACGGCAGACAAACAATAGCAAGTTAGCAACCGAGCGTGGGGTAGAGAGATTAGTGTCTCGTTTACATCAGGGTCATATCGACCCTGTACCCGTTGCTCTTGAAGGGTTCATCTATTAGACAAGTACAGTACAATTTAGTAAAGATAGCAGTCCTATACACCATGCACTTGCAAGTTTATATTTAGTAAAAATAACAGTCCTACTACACCATGTACTTGCACGTTTATATTTAGTAAAGATAGCAGTCCTATACACCATGCACTTGCAAGTTTATATTTAGTAAAGATAGCAGTCCTATACACCATGCATGAATGAATGAATGAATGAATGAATGAATGAATGAATGAATGAAAACTTTATTTAACAGATTGCAGAATGGGTACAATACAGTACGGCTCAATACATACAATTGTTAAGGGGATGCAGACCTGAGAAAGACGTTTGTCTTGTTTCCATCAGGGTCCCCCATTTTCAATTCATATAGACATATATGACATACATGACATACAGATAGTCAGTACTGCTACATCTATACATTTATGACATACCAGATTTGCAAATACAGTACTGTTTGTGATACAGAAGGAGTCAAGAAAAGGGAGTATATACATTTGACGTAGAAACTGTACATTGGAGGTTGGGTGGGGGGGGTTGGGTACATTGGGATATTGACAACCATACTGGGTAATTTACATTGGAGGTGGTTGGGGGGGGGGGGGGGCGGGGGGCACACTGTATAAACAAGTAACACTGTACATTGAGGGGGGGGGGGAGGAGACACTGTACAAACAAACACAATTGTACATTGAACTATTGACAAAACCATACTAGGTAAATGACTGTACATTGGAGGGGGTTGGAATGATTGGGTTAGGATATTTACAGGGGCCAGTGTTGAATTGCAGTCTCCCGTAGGTGTCCCTTGAGAGAGGTTTTGAAAGTGGGTAGTGATCCACATTCCTTTACAGCTTTGGGTAGGGCGTTCCACATTGATGTGGCATAATTGCGAAACGTGTTTAGTCCCTTATTTGAGCCGAATCTGGGTTTGACATGATTTGTGGAGCTCCCTCTGGTGTTGTGATCGTGGTATTCACTGACCTTTGGGAAGTATTTTGACATGTACATGGGTACCTTGGTCGTGTAGTGTATCTTGTAGACCAGGCCCATTGCAAGTTGTTGTACTCTGTCGTCTACTCTAAGCCATCCTAGGTTGTCGAAGTGGGCAGGGGTGAGGTGGGTTCTAGGAGTAAGGTCAAGCAGTAGTCTGACCAGTTTGTTTTGAGATGTTTGTAATTTTGTTTTTAGCGCCTTTGAGGTGCTTTGGTACCATGAGGTGCAAGCATAGTCGTAGTACCCCTGAATGAGTGCTCCTGCCAGAGTCTTCAGGGTGTTCTTGTTTACCAGAGAGGAGATCCGGTACAAGAATCGAGTTCGTTGGTTGACTTTTTTTATTACATTGGATGCCATTTTGTCACAGGAGAGATTAGCCTCTAGGATGGACCCCAGGTAGGTAATTTCATCTTTCCTTGTGACAATATTGTCACCCACTGTAACTGAGAAGCCGTCGGTCTTGCTGAGTTTGTTATTTGAACCGAAGAGAATGGACTCTGTTTTGCCCATGTGTAATGATAGTTTGTTATCAGCGAGCCATATGCAGATTCTGCCTAGTTCCGAGCTGAGGGTTTTTTCAACCTGTAACTTGTTCTTGTCAGAGACCAGCAGGGCTGAGTCGTCCGCAAACAGGAACAAGTTGCAGTCACAAGCTGACGACATGTCATTTGCATAAATTAGGAACAGTAGCGGTCCTAGTATGCTTCCTTGTGGAACACCACAGCTCACTGTGAGGGGGGGGGATAGGGTACCGTTTACCTCCACCATCTGTTCCCTCCCCTCAAGGTAGGATTGCATCCAGCTCACTGATAGACTATCAAAACCAATTGCTTTTAGCTTGTCAATCAGAATGGAGTGATTGACCGTGTCAAAGGCCTTTTGTAGGTCCAGCATGACCATGCCGCAGTATTTGCCTGCGTCCACCTCTTGTTTGATGTGGTCATTCAAATAGAGAAGGCATGTGTCAGTGGAGTGGGATGTTCTGAAGCCAGATTGGAATTCGTAGATTAGATTTTTTTCCGCTAGGTACTTTTCGACCTGTTCGTAGACTATTTTTTCCATGACTTTCGAGATGGAGGTGAGAATAGAAACAGGGCGGTAGTTGCCTGGGTCTAATTTGCTGCCCTTTTTGTGCAGAGGGGTCACCCTCGCAATTTTGAAGTCCTTGGGGACGTGTCCCTGTTTTATGGAGAGGTTTATTATGTGTGTGATGATTGGTGTGATGGCGGCTGCTGAGTCTCTGAGGAATTTGGAGGGGATGTTGTCATGGCCAGTGGCCTTGTTAGGTTGGAGGGCGCTCAGTTTATTGAGTACCTCATCTGTTGTTACCATTTCCAGCTTGAAGTCGTCCTTGCGGACCCCTAGGTTTTTGTAGAAAGCTACTATGTGTTCTACCCCATAAAGCCCTGAGTGGGAGGGTAGTTTGTTTACCAGTGTTGTGGCTATGTTTGTGAAGAATGCACTTGCAAGTTTATATTTAGTAAAGATAGCAGTCCTATACACCATGCACTTGCAAGTTTATATTTAGTAAAGATAGCAGTCCTACTACACCATGTACTTGCACGTTTATATTTAGTAAAGATAGCAGAGAGAGCAGAGAGAGAAAGAGAGAGCCAGTTAGCTAATTAAATTCGATTGCACAGGTGGTCTGTGGTGGCCTTGATAAGCAAACCTAATGATGTCCAAAATAGCGAAATAGGTACTTACATTTTTACTGAAAGACATCTTGTTCTGCCGGCGCAGTGCGCGCACACCACACTGTGAAAGAGTTCTTCTTCTTCTTCTTCTTGTTGTGATGTGAGAAAGAGTTAGGAAAAAATTGACTCTTTATACTCTCACTGCTCCAGTCCACACGCATGCGCATACACATTGCGCACTCCAACACATAGCGAGAGAGCCCCCCCCCCCCCCCCCCTCATCCGCAATACTTGTCCAGACCACTAATACTTGTCCAGACCACGAAGCCCCGCCTCCAACCCGTCCAGCCTGGCTCTGCGGCTCTGCAGATACCCCCTACTCCACCTCTGGCCACGCTGACGACGAGGGGAGGAGTCGAACGAACAGCTTTATAAAAACGCCTTGATCCGAGAAACAAAAACACTCCCAAAAGAACACTGACACCGGGGGAAATACGGACGGTAACGTTAACGACTGGCCGCAATAATTCGTTCCAGCAGCTGATTTCGCATTGTCTAACGTAAGCTAGTCAAATTATCCAGCTGATCCCTACACGGGTTTGTCCAGCATCCGTTATTGTTGTTAATAATAACGTGTTATTACCAGGTCTAGCGGTAAACGGGAAGACCTCTCATTGGATCTAGACCGCAACGCTCTGCGCAGCACACAGGCGACAGTAATAGAAAATACCTCTTTGGGGGGGAAATGCCGTTTTCTGTGAACGGCATCCTCTGCACGCTTGCGGTGTTGATCCTGTGGCGGGCGGAGGATCTCACGGAAGCATGCAGCTGTGCGCCCGTACACCCGCAACAGGCGTTCTGCAACGCGGACGTAGGTGAGTATTGCCTACCGCGCAGCACGGATTGTTGTTGTTTACCTATTGCATGTTGCTTTAGGGCTCCTAGATGACATGCAAGTACAGTGTGTGGGGTGTTCGCCAGTTACTGATCCATTGATAGACCTGATACTGATTATGCTACAAGCCATTAACAACCGTCTGACGGGTGCGTAATGGGTCATTTGCAAGGCCATAGACATAGTCCTCGGGTTTGCGGTCATAAACGTATTGATGTCTCCTCCAGACTTTGTATTCCGTGGCCTATGACGTTTTCGCATCCTAGGGCATTGGAAAGCTTGAGTAACATTCTTGATGGTCAAGTCTTACAGCCAGGGACACACACAACCACCCCATTCACGAACATACTGTCAGCTGCCCATTATACAGAAATATAAGCCATCATAATGTGAAAAGTGACTCCAATTTTTTTGTTTAACTGTGGGGGTGGTGGTAAGAATTTAGCACAATCCTACATTATGTAGGGGAATCCGACCCATCATAATCATCTATCATCTTGATCACCTATGTTCAGTTGTTGGTTGAAGTTAGGAAGCTAGTTCAAGCCTAAACCTGGCTTTTGATAAGGCTAACTTATAATTGTAGAATTGTAACAGATCTGGCTGCTTGTTACATAGGAATTAACTATCCCTTACAAAAAAGTATCATGGTAGTTTGATGGTGTTTTCAAATGTATGGTACCTTATTTTGTACTTAAATAATACCATGGTATAGGCCTATTCCAAAAAAGAAATATGATATTAATGGTAAATGGCATACCACAATACCTTTTTGTAAGGGATAGTTTGTGACTCAAATATAATTGTTTTAATATAATATTTGGTGTGGTGGTTGACAGCCTTACTGTGGTAGTCCACCACAGTAGAATAATCTGCTTTCTCTGCTTGCAGGCAGAAAGTGAGTTTACCTTAGGGGTTATTAGCTTTAGCGTCCAACTGCTCTGGGACTAGGATGGTTATTAGCTTTAGCGTCCAACTGTTCTGGGACTAGGAGAGTTATTATTAGTTTTTGTGTCAATGCTCTGGGACTAGGAGGGATAATTATTAGCTTTAGCATCCAACTGCTCTGGGACTAGGGGGCTTATTAGCTTTAGCATCCAACTGTTCTGGGACTAGGAGTGTTATTAACTTTAGCGTCCAACTGCTCTGGTACTAGGAGGGTTATTAGTTTTAGCGTCCAGCTGCTCTGGGACTAGGATGGTTATTAGTTTTAGCGTCCAGCTGCTCTGGGACTAGGAGGGTTATTAGTTTTAGCGTCCAACTGCTCTGGGACTAGGAGGGTTATTAGTTTTAGCGTCCAGCTGCTCTGGGACTAGGAGGGTTATTAGTTTTAGCGTCCAACTGCTCTGGGACTAGGAGGGTTATTAGTTTTAGCGTCCAACTGCTCTGGGACTAGGAGTGTTGCTACTAGGAGGGGGGATGAGAGAGACGACTGCGAGGAGAGATGGGAAGAAGAGAATGACATGGGGAGAGAGGGAGGGAGAGCAAGATGGGAACAAATGGTATAGCGGATGGCTGAGGGGGGGGGGTGGAATGGGGGATTGAATCTCAACCACAGTCTGTCGCACCAGCAGCCTTCCTTTATTTCCATCCCTCCCCTCGTTCTCTTTTTGAGGGCTGGTGTTGGGAGGAATTGCAGGAATGCTGCTGGGGTTTTCCCGCTACGGTCCTGTGTATTGCTGGGACTCGCACACAAACACACACACACACACACACACACACACACACACACAGCCCTGCCTACTACTGCTTTGGCTGACCAATTTCAAACATGAACACGTGCATGCTTGCACACACACACACACACACACACACACACACACACACACACACACACACACACACACACACACACACCGTCCTGCATAGGCAACATTAGGCCTACTGCTTCGACTAAGTTCAAACATGAATACATGTGTGTACACACACACACAGGGCCATCTGGCTGTCAGTCTAGGGTGTGCTCTAATGGAAAAAGCTATAAAAGTCAAGGACCACTCTAAAATATGCATGGTTGGTATCCATGAGAATGGTTCATAAAAGTTCCTAGAGCAACTCTTTTTGGGCTTCAGAGCATCTCTTTCTCTCTCTCCATCACCGCACGCAGAAATGTATCTGCATAATTTCTCATTTCTGCTGACAGCTTTATTTTCAGGTGTGACTCAGCCTCAGCACTGGCCAGTCCACGAGAGACAGGATGTGTGGAGAGGAGAGCTGTATTTGCGTGCGGTTCTCTCATGTTGATTTAAAGGGTGTGTGTGTGCGAGTCCAAAGGGGAAGGATGCTTATTTTAAAGCTTGTGTATGCCGCTGGACGGTCAACACAGTATCCCTATGTGGGGGAGAGGGGACATTCTGGATGACATTTTCACCTCTAGCTTAGGTTAGGGTGGGGCGTGAGGTCTTCAGTAAGTTTAAAGATGCTGTAAGTGGTATTTATTTTGTTAAAAAAAGTGTTAAATAGCTCTACATTCAGACAGCCATCACTGATATAGATTGTCTGGTCAGTAACATGGGTCTCCCAGTCCCTCCACTCTGCAGTAAACATAAAATACATTTTCTGTTATCCAGTTCCCACTTCATCCAATCAGGAGAGAGAACCCTAGATATTTTTTTTTACTTATTTCAAGAAATCTTGCCAAGCTAAATTAGCTGGCAGATAATTTTACTTGTTTCAAGCACATATTTGTTTTTATTTCTTTTTGTCATACCATTTTTGCAGTGTGGAGTTCTCTCTCCTGATTGGATAAAGTGAGATCAGAATACCAGAAAATATATTTTCTGTTTACTGCAGAGCGAAGGGACTGGGAGACCCATGTTACTGACCAAAACACTCTATCAGTGATGGCTGTCGAAATGTACAAAGAACATACCACTTACAGCACATTTTAAGGTAAGAGTTAGGTTTATAAATGTTTATAAACAACTTCCCCAGGGGGTGAAATGGCACGGAAATAGGGAGTCCTGATGTTCATACTTTGATCCAGAATGTCCCAACTCCCAAGCAACACCCCCCCCCCCCTTACGTGGTTTCTGCCGTGCCCTCGGGCAGAAACCTTGCCTTGAGATCCAAACCCCATAGGAATGCCCAGCATCTGCTCAGAGAAACACAGTGATGGACACAGAGCCTGGAGGAGGTAAAGGAAGGACAGCAGATGGGAGAGAAGAAGAGAGGTTACCAGTGGACCAGTGGAGAGAACAGAGGAAGAGAGTAGAGCTGCTTGTCTAGATTCCCTGAAGGGACACTTTACTCCGCTGCAACACAGTGAAAGTGTGTGTTTGTGTACTGTCAAATGCAATGTAGCCTAGTTTAGTCAAGATTCAATAGTTTATTACCGTTTCAATTAGACATTGATTGGACATGGAATGTGTCTTGGTGAGTGCACAGGTAAACGACAATCATACACATAACAGTACAGTATAATACTCATCAACATAGACATGGAGAGAATACACAAAGTGTATAAATTAAATACTCATAGGCAGACAGATACATAATAAAGTGTTTGGTGCATTTAAGGGTCTGGATTATGTTTCAGCATTTTAAAGAGGTCCCTATGGGACATGGTTCTCACAACAAGTGGATGCACTCAATAGAGTGTGTGCATGCGCACATGTGCACGTTTGTTTGTGTGTGACTGTGGATGCTACACTTGGACCATTGTTGTCAGGACACTTTGACCAATACAGAGTCAGTCACCTTCTGTTTTCCGTGCTAAATAGTGCTCTAGGTCAAACCACACGCCAGAAGAATGAGTCTATGTCATACACCCGTCTTTCTCTCTCTTGCACACAGATCCCCCTTTCCCACAGTCAGCTGCCCACAAAGGGAACTTCCCTGGCTGCCCAGCCAGACTGTCCTAAGGCTAGCTAGTGGAACACCCAAGTCACTCTGAGCACCACTGGACATGCTACAGGGATCTGACTAAAATGTGAAAAGACATCACAGAGACGTTTCCATATAAAAAAACGGGAGATTTGATTAAATGTACACAGGTGATCTGGGGGTGGGTGGTGGTGGTGGTCCTTAAAGGAAAACTCCAACATTTTGGGAAATTAGCTTATTTGCCATCTACCCTGGAGTTAGACAAGAAGATACATACCTTTTTTCTTCTCTGTGCAGTGTGCATGCAGTAGGAGTAGGAAGACGCGTACCGTTAGCCTAGCTTAGCGTCAGTCACTGGAAGTAGGTTCCTCCATTAGCCTAGTTCCCAACGTCTTCCTACTCCTACTGCATGCACAGAGAAGAACAAGGTATGCATCTTCTTGTCTAACTCCAGGGTTCCCAAAATGTTGGAGTGTTAAGATGGTACCTTTTTCTTCTCTGTGCATGCAGTAGGAGTAGGAAGAAGTGCACTGTTAGCCTAGCTTAGCGTCAGTCACTGGAAGTAGGTTCCTCCATTAGCCTAGTTCCCAACGTCTTCCTACTCCTACTACATGCACAGAGAAGAAAAAGGTATGTATTAGGGGTGGACGGTATAAACGGTATACGGTATAAACGGTATGAATTTGCTCTACGGTATGGATTTTGCCTATACCGTGTAACCGGTAGTGCAGCTCTAAAATAGCAATGACGTCATGTAACCACAGCGCGACTATTTCACTCGCATTTGCCCCTAAAAATAGATAGAATTAGTCATAGATAATAGATATGTGCTAACTGGAAAAAGTTATTTAGGAGGCTTCGCGCAGTGGGCGTGCCAGCCCCTCCCGCACGCATGTAAACACGGGTCTACTAGTAGTCTAGTGGGACGGGACGTCTCCCTGAGCTAACGTTAGCTTAGCTACCGTTACAAAATGACCCAGTCAACTATTCACTTTTAGTTTAATACATGATGAGGCATTGTCTAACCGAACGGTATCTAGTCGGCCAGCTACCGATAGCTCCTGACATCAACAAACGCTCCATCAAGTCTAGTAGAGAGTAGACGTGTATGATAGCTCCGTTAGCCGTTAGCTCACGTTAACGCAAGCTAGTTCACTGTTCAAAACGAAATGTCCCATTGAACTAAATAATTCACTGAGGCGTTGTATTAACGTTATATATCCGGCTAGCAGTAGCTACAGATAGCTCCTGATATCAATGTCTTATAACACTGATTCGATGCGTATTCGAGCTGAGGGCTTGCTGAGCACAGTTAAGTAACGTTATGCCAATAGGGTCCAGGTGCAGCTCCGGAGAATCCTGGCCGTAGCTCTGCTCGAGGCTACTCGAGTATAGGTCCAGATGCAGCTCCTGAGAATCCTGGCCGTAGCTGGAGGCTACTAGAGTACACACAGACAGTGGAGCTTGTTGCGTGGTGGCGATGTCTCGCAGATAATACAAGTACAAGTCTAATTATATAATATATATATTTTATAAAAAAAAATTATATAAAATAAAAAAATTTTTTTTATCAAAAACGATGATACCGTGATATATACCGTTACCGTCTATGCTTCAGATTATACCGTGATATAAATTTTAGACCATACCGTCCACCCCTAGTATGTATCTTCTCGTCTAACTCCAGGGTAGATGGCAAATAAGCTAATTTCTCAAAATGTTGGAGTTTTCCTTTAAGGATAAACGGACTTGAGGCTCAGACGTTGGCCTACGGATGGCCAGGCTGCGAGGGGCTGAAGAAAACCGCCTAAAGAAAGTCGGGATGATTTTGGTGGCCACTGGGGAGTAGAATGGAGAGTCATGTGGTGGATTGAATGGAGGTAGTTAGGATGTGGTGTGGTGTGGTGTGCCTCTGTTCATATGGGGTTTTTCATGGAAAACGTTGTATAGTGCTACTGATATGCATGTATAAGTCATTAAGCATCGCAATAGTTTGGAGAGTAGGTAGAGGAACAGTTGAATATGGGTCAGCCAGTGGTTTGTGTGCGTGTGTATGGGGGGGGGGGGGGGGGGGGGGTTCTTAGTGGTCATGGCAGTACTGTGGGATCAATCTATAGCAAAACTATTTTTACAGTAGGCACAGTGGTAACTGTTTTCTGCTGGTTTCAACATGATGTTGTATACAAAAAAATACTGTTTAGATGGCAAAGGGTCCTCTGGTCTTTGCTATATTGCAGGGGGGAAGTATGAAAAAAAAATCCCCATAAAGCTATATATAGTGGGATAATCTCCCGTAATAGCCATCCATTCTGAATAAGGGTAATTTCCCTGAGTATTGTGTCCTGTTGCTGATTCTTAAGCTCATTAGTCTGCGGCTCGAGAACGAGGTCAGGAAATGAGAGCGGAAAACAGAGAGGAATGTAGGAGAGAGCCTCAGCCAGGTATACTGCTGTGTGTGTGTGTATATATGTATGTGTGTGTTTGTTTATGTGTATATGTATGTGTTTGTTTGTGTGTATACTCTGGCTGCTCTTGTATATTTGCTGAAGCATTGGAATGGAACAGAAAATGCATACGTTTGCTTCCGGGGAACAAGCTCTGGGTTGCTGTAAAACACTGACACATGCTTGTCTTGGACTTGGGAGGAGAGAGGGCGGGGGGGGGGGGGGTCTAGTGAGGGAAGGAGCAAGAGAGCGAGAGAGAGCAGTGAACCCTCATTTCTGTGTCTGTCCCACTCCCAACCCACAAAGTGAGCCCAAGGGTGTAAGAGCGATAGCAGTCATCCGTGTGTGTGTGTGTCTGTCCTCTCCTTCTGGTTATTTTTTGTGCATATTGCTCATATTTTCCATTCTGAATAAACGTCCTAAGCTTAACTATGGCTTTATGTAGTCACTCAAGCCATTTAAACAAACGCATGCGTGCTTGTGCACACATATATTTACACACACATGCACACACACACATACTGTAACACGCCACACCTGCCCTCGTTCATCATTTGAAGTCTTTCTCTTCACATTTCACTGGTGAAGGGGAGGCCAGGGTCATGTGCCTGCCTGCTCCGGACCAGCAGAGTGTCCCTTCCATTGACTGGCCTAGAGTCTGAAGCTGGGCTGGGTTTGGCTTTTCTGGCACATATACTGTTGTAGAGTAAACCTAAATGTTAGTCCTGGGCAATATATAGATATTTATCATCTAGATTCTATTGTCTATCTGTATTATCGTACCTTAAATTAGAAAAAGCTAAATAAGATAAGATATTCCTTTATTGATCCCCTTGGGGAAATGTGGGCGTCATAGCAGCACGGGGAGGGGGGAGGGGAGGTATGGGCAGGGTAATGGTAGAAATACATAAATATAGACAATACAATTAGATCTGAATATAAAAATATTAGAAGAATTTGATATTTTCTCACAATTTGATATTGTAGAACACTTTCCAACTCCGTCACCATGCAGTCCATTATGATCACATCAATTGGATTATCTAACGTGATTTCCCATACCCAATATGCAGATACCGTGTTGCATATTGTTTTGTTTGTTCATTTGTTTATTAGCAAACAATTGATCTTGACAATGTTCTTCTGAATATGTAAATAAATATTTATTTGTTCCATCATGTCGCCCAGCCCTACTGCATATGGTGAATAGACTCGGCAGCTGTTAAAGCTGTTTTGACTGCAGTTTGTTAGCAGGGGATGTGGTGGTTAGAAGAATTAAAAACAGAAGCTTGATACTCGAAGGAAATTAATGTGTGCGTTCTCTGTTTTGCATTCGTCGACTTTATGGGAATATGTCTTTGATTCTTAAGAGCGAGGATTTCAAATATTGTTTGTGTTGTCTTCTTCAGGGTCGGGTTCCATTAGCTGGCGGTTCCATTTTGGAGCCGGTTCCAAGTTAGTAAAATACCAGATTTGTTAAGCTCCAAGTCCAAAGAATCCTCTTATTAAGTCTGTTTTCCCTTCCCCTCAATCTCGACCCCAGCCCTTCAATATTAGGTAATTGACCTATTTCAAACCCTTCCTTGATCCTTGTGTGCCTTCGTCTGAAGCAACAGTTGTGATTGGAGGATCAAGAAAAGAGGGCATGTTTTGAGAGGGTCAATTTAGCAATGATTTTGTTACTTAGAATATTTTTGTACAACACAAGGAATACAAATTCTCTAAAAAAAGAAAAAATACAACCCCCCCCCCCCCCTAAAAAATAATGACATAAAAAGATTGTCTGAAGAGATTTCAATATGGAATATGGATACAATAAGACGATTTTGATACTGGATTCAGATTTGCTGCAAGTGCTTTCAAATCCTGACCCTAGTCTTCTTCGGACTTTACTTAGTTTTGTGTCGTTTTCTTTTTTCCATGTGTCTTTTTGAGGGTGAGTCTGAGAGTTGGTGACCCCTGATCTCTTTCTTTGCCCCACAGTGATCCGAGCGAAGGTTGTGGGACAGGGGGAGGTGGAGTCTGGGAATGATGTCTATGGAAACCCCATCAAGAGGATCCAGTATGACATCAAACAGATCAAGGTGAGATTGTACGGAGCAGTGCTATTTGAGTTGTCCCATACCTTTCCACAACAAACACAAAATGAATACCGGCTATCTACTAGGCTAGGCCAGGCCTTTTCAACTAGCGGGCCAGATACTGGGCTGTATCTGAACCTTCCTATGGCTCATAAGAGGCTGCCTGTAAATCTGGCCTGTTAAGTCTTTCACTACCACACTACCAAAGGGTTAACCCTTTCACCACGACAATACAGAAGGTTAACCCTTTCACTGCCACGTAACAAAGTGTAACCCTTTCACAACCACACTACAGAAGTGGTTAACCCTTTCACTTGATTGATTGAGAACTTTATTAACAGATTGCAGAATGGGTACAATACAGTACAGCTCAATACTAACAACTGCTAAGAGGATGTCTTGTTTACATTAGGGATGCACCGATCTGATATTGGTATTGGTATCGGCCGCAGATATCAGTAAAATAGCTGGATCGGGTATCGGTAAAAAAAATCCGATTTTCATTTAATTTTTTATAATAAATAAAATAAGAAATAACCATTCAGCACATTTATATCTATGTGTTAATTTGTTACATTTAGTTTCACTAAGTTAGGAAAGTAATGTATTTTTTTTGATCAATTTCTTTTTATTATTACTTACATGAAACAAGACAACACATTAATCACAATCACAATACACAGAACTTCACAGGAAAATAACAAAAACAATAATAATACAGAATATAACAATTTATAAATTATAAAGACAAAAAGAAAAGAAAACAGAGTTCAACCTTTTTAAATTCAAAATTCCAGGGGTACTATCTAATAGATGACCAAATAGCGAAGAACTAGCTAAATAGCTGCCCCCCAATAAAATCCCTAGTTAAATTCAAGACATCACAAAAGACAAGACAGACCAGACATTTCCTCCTCCCCCTCCCACGAGACCGCCGGACTCCCCCGAACAAGCACCCCAACCCCGCTCAGCCACACACGGCGGTCCTGACCTTCTCAGCTGCTGCGAACCATAGGTCAATCCCAGCCTGCCCCACCCCAATCACCCGCGCCGTGGATATCTCAAGATAAATCACATCCAACAGTGTTAGGGACCAGTTAATCACTGTGAGCTTCTCAGGCTCCTTCCATCTCATTGCTATTAGCTTCTTCGCTGCTGTGACGCCCGCTAGGACAACCCTTTTCAGTTGTACGGACGCGGGTAGTGTTGTTATATCGTTCAGGAGTAGCGTAACAGCTGTGAATGGGATAGTTAAGCCACACAGATCTGAAAGTTTGTCCGCTATTGACCTCCAGAAGCGGGCCACTGGTGGGCAATACATATGCATATAAGTGCCAGTGGCCTTTTGAGAGCACAAAGTGCACCGAGAGTCGGTTATCAGTCCCATAGCAAATAGCTTCCTAGGTGTAAGATAGGTCCTATGAATATAATTAAAATTAATTTGCTGGTGATTGGGGTTGCGGGAAGATAATGCCACATTTGCCCAAACATCATCCCAGTCAAACTCGGCGCCCTCAGTGCTGACCTTAGTTGAAGGTAAAGAAAGAAGGACTCGCCGGGAAGATCATAAAATTCTCTTAAGTCCTGAAACGCACGGAGGCCGTTCTTATCATAAATATCCTCCAGAGTATGAACCCCCCTCCTTTGCCATTGAGGAATATTAACCGGCTTGTGCCCAACAAGTAATTGCTGGTTATTAAAAATTGGAGAGTCCAGGTGCCATGGGCATTTAACCCCACACGACTTCTGTACATTACGCCACGTCTGGATCACGTGAGTTATGATCGGTCCATACCTCAGTCGGCATTTCGAAATAGGGACAGTGGAGTACACCACATCCTGCAATCTTAGCGGTGAGACCGCCGCCGCTTCTAAGGAGCGCCAAGATACAGCATCTACAGGGTCTAGCCAGCACATCAGAGGTCTCAGTGAAAAGGACCAGAAATAAAGCTTAAAATCAGGGATTGCGAGGCCCCCATCTTGTTTCCTACGTTGAGTAGTAGCTCTTTTGATTCTCGGGCGTTTGTTATTCCAGATAAACTTAGATACCATCGATTGTACCTTGCGCCAGTGGTCTATTGGAGGGGGCATGGGGAGCATTGAGCTAACAAATTTTATCCTAGGCAGGACGTTCATTTTGATTATGGAAGCTCGGGCTTGTAAGGAGTTAGGAAGGGACGACCATCTGTCTAGATCCTGGCGTATTTTATCATAAGTACCCGTGAAGTTGTACTTAGTAGTTTGACTCAGCGTGGGGAATATCTCTATACCTAAGTATTTAAAATGTTCCACTATGGGGATATCAGCTGGTAGTCGCACCGCCTTGGCCAGCTCATTAAGAGGTAGGCAGGCTGATTTGTTCCAGTTAATCTTAAAGCCTGACAATTTACCAAAGTCGTCGATTATTCCCAATAATTTTGTGGCCGACCGGGAAGGGTCATCCATAAAAATCAGTAGGTCATCCGCATAGAGAGCAATCTTGTGTGGTGTATTATTGATCATTATGGGGACGATGTCCTCCGATTGCCTAATAAATTGGGCCAATGGTTCGAGGGAAAGCGCAAATAGTCCTGGGCTCAGAGGACAACCCTGTCTAGAAGATCTGGAGACTGGGAAAAGTGTGGAACAGTTTTTGCCTGTCAGTATCATTGCAGACGGAGAGGCATACAGGACTTTAATCATATGAATAAAACTCTTCCCAAGACCCATGACCTCAAGTACCTTCCCTAGGTATGACCATTCTAGTCTGTCAAACGCCTTCATGGCATCCAAAGACAGAACTGTGGACGGAGCTGTATTGTCTTTACTGTTATCGACTACATGCAACAGCCTCCTAAGATTATCTGCAGCCAGGCGCCCCGGGATAAAACCAGTTTGATCGCAGTGTACCAATACCGTCATAAATCTCTGCAGGCGGCGGGCCAGCACCTTGGCAAACACTTTTAAATCGGCCCCGAGAAGACTCAAGGGCCTATAGCTACCACAATCATTGGGATCTTTGTCCTTCTTGAGAAGTAAAGAAATCAACGCCATGTTGATGGGGGGCGGAGCTAGGCGATTATGGAGTAGACGTGTTTCACGTGAGCTCCCTTCTACCGTGCGGAATATACGTTTTTCCCCATTAGTCTTTATTTTATTTTAATTTGTTTTTTGTCTGCTTGTTAAGTCGTCGAGTTTCAACTACTGTCGTCAACTTTTTTCGACTTTCTGCGATGTCGGTGGTGGAAACCAGATCCATGAGCGCTCCAGCCAGCAAACTACCACCGGGCCTGGCCGCACCATCGCCCGGTGTCGGGGAGATAAGCGAAGCTGTGCTCTCGGTCATGACCAAGCTCCATGCAGAATCTGAGACACGCTTCGCTGAAACACAAAGAAAAGTGCTGGCGGATTTTTGTGATAACCTTCATCGAGAGATATCAGAGGAAATAAGGTTGGCAGTCGTCCCGTTGATAGACAAGATGGAGTCGCTGCACGCTGTCTCCTCGGCTAATGCTATCGAACTAGCTGCGCTAACGACGGAGGCCTCATTACAGGGCAAGAAGATGGCGGATCTGGAGCTCTCCCTGCTGGCTAGGCAGGCCGAAGTTGCCAAACTACAGTCGGTAATTGTGGAAATACAGTCCCGGGAGAGACGCTACAACATCAGGATTGTTGGAGTACCGGAGGGCAGCGGGGAAGGCCGTCTCTCTGAGACCATGCCGGAATTGCTGCAAGAAATACTGGGGAATGACGTCCTCCCCTCCCGTATGTGAATCGGCCTACAGAGCGGGCAGGACCACTCCTGGAGTGAACAAGGAACCGAGGCCCATCATTGTCAAGCTGAACAGGCTACAGCAGAGAGAACTCATCATGCGGTCGGCTCGTACCAGAAGGGGTAATCTAAGGCTTGGCGATCACAAAGTGGCCATTTTCGAAGACTTTACGCCGGAGGTTCAAGCACAGAGAGGCGAATACAAAGTGGTCCTGTCCAAGCTATGGAAACTAGGCCTGAGGCCCACGCTATTCGCTCCCGTGTTGGATAAGGTTGATGGTCGGCGTTCATTTTGGTCGTTGGCTAAAGCGAAGGAATATCTCGAGGGGATAGCCGAGACTGTAGCTTGATATCTATGACGGGTGAGTGACTTGGCGATGTGGGCCTGAATACATTGATAGGGCCGACTATTCATGCTGTCATGCCTAGACATGCTAACTGTCCACTGCCCATCCAACTAGCGGGGCTTCCCAATGACTTCTGTTACTTGCTAATGCTGACCTCATGGTCGTACTTGTGTATCGCCTCTTTGGAAGCTAACGAGCTAGCTGAACAATGTACATAACAGACTCTAACGTGCTATCCGGATTCATCACTAGCTTACGCGCTAGCCTCGGGCTAGCTAGCGGGCTGCGTCTAACGTCTGCGCTGAGACATTCGAGACCCGTTAATATTTACGCACTTTGGTTGTTGTTGCTGTTTAAGTGTCATCGGTTCGCACAATTCAACGGTGATCGGGTCCTTAAATAACTTCTTGTATGCTTTTATTTTTATATCCAGGCTGTTTTGAGCTTTGGGCTCCGGTAGGAGAAGATCGGTTGAATATATATATAAACAATATATGATAACAGGTTGTGTCAGGTATTGCTTATTACCATCCCCGGGTTAATGAATGTGTTTAATTCTATTCTTACAAAGGTTATGTCATTCCAGCCGTTGTGCCTGATCAGAGGGGCACTTACAGGTGTGCACTTTGACCATAACCCCACTTTTTTCCCTTTCTTATTATTGTCGTTGTTTAAATGACATCTGTTTGCACAATTTACCTGTGATCCGATCCTGTGATCCGATCCTGCCTTAGACTATCTGCTGGTATGCTTTAATTTAATTTTGTTTTGAATTTTCCTTTATCCATTTGTGCTATAACATTGCAGACTCGGAAATAGATGGTTGCAGGGGTGATGTTGAGTTATTATATAATAAAGGCTATTTTTTTCCATTATGGTTATCTCATGTTAGGGCCAAGGCTCAGGTGGTTTTCGACCGATATCTTTATTGAATTTTATTTTTATTATTATTTGTGTTTATTGGACTAGTGGGGGTTTAATCAGGGGTTTATCTAGGGGGGGGTCGGAGTGGGGAGCGTCTTATTGGATCCATGACTCCAGTGGGAAATGATAGGAAGATGACCATCCTTAGTGGATGGGGCATAGGGAGGGGATTGGAGAGTGGGTATAGGAGGGCTTATAATAGGACGGGTGGGTTAGGGTTTAGAGTAGAAGGAGGGGGGGTTGTAACTGGGGTGGTATTTTTATGTGTTTTATGTACTGTTGTCTTATATGTGTGTAATTGTTCCTCCTCTGAACTCCTGGGATTGACCGTCTGGGCCCGCCTGGATCAGCGCCTCTGTACTCAGCCTGGCTGCACTGGTATGTTCTCTACGCATTTAGACAAACTCGACCATGGCTAAATTGAATATTTTAATTTGGAACGCAGGAGGTCTTAACGCCCCACACAAGCGTGCCAGTGTCCTTTGGTTATTGAAGAGAAGAAATATTGACATTGCTCTCCTTAGTGAGACGCATTTATTGGTGGGTGATGTGTCAAGGCTAGCAAATCGACAATATCACGTTATCTCCTCATCCTCAGCCGATGATAAGACGAAAGGAGTCGTCATAGTTACAAGACGTAACCTTGATATCAAAGTCCTGGATGTGTGGTGTTGTGCAAACGATGGAGTTCTTGCAATCTGCCTTTGACATTGTTCAGTCACATCTTACCCAGCTTAAGCTAGTATTAAATGCTGGCAAATCAAAGTTTATGCTCTTCTCAAATGGGAAGAGACTCCCAGCTGATCTTCCCACACTGGTTACTGCTGGAGGGACTGACATCGAAAGGGTTGCTTCCTACAAATATCTAGGCATTACAGTGGACGAGAACCTTACGTTTAAATCTCACATAGACAAACTTGTGTCAAAGCTGAAGCTTAAACTCGGCTTCTTTTTCAGAAACGGGTCCTGTTTTTCACTTAAAGTGAGAAGTCACCTGATCTCGACCACCGTAAGATTCTGATCAAACTGGCCAGTATCACGTCTTCGTCTGTTTGGCTCTCCATCCAATTCCTCTGCGTTGTGTACTTTTAATGGTCCTGACGTCTCCGATACTGGTAGATAAGATCCTTATCTCCCCCCCGTTAGTGCAATCCGTAAACCATAATACTTCCCCACCTCCGTAAGAATTCGACACTTCGACAACGTGAAATACCTTACAAGGAAAAGCGTGGTTTTATTTCTCTAAACAGAAACCTCAGCTCAGATGTTAACAGATTGTATTGTCCTTGAAGAGTATATTTCTAATGATCTTTCGGTGTGTTCATATTATCGTCCTTTTGCTGTTCAGTCCAATAGTGTTCAGGCCTGTTCGTTAGCCTAAGACCATCCTCGTGGTAGCCGAAGCTACTGGTGATGTGCCATTCTCCCCTCCCCCCCCTCTCTCTCAATGAGAGGAGAGAGTCTCTTCTGGTTTCTTCCCTCTTAGTCTCAGTCAGATTTTAGTCCTACTCGCTCTTGGTCAGATTCTCGTCTGCCTTACACCCGGAAACACCGTCCGACTTATAGATGTTCGTCGTCGCAACGACGGCCCCGCCTTCTGGTTGTCATGCGACGTGTTGTCATGACAACTGCATAACCTTTAACACTAATAAACTCACGTTTCATTAAGATGAACCTCTCTCCCTCCTGTCCTGGGAGACAGTACACTCTAATCTCAGATGTTCTTCTAAGGAATTCATAACAAAACCCTCGCTGACGCGGCCTGTGCCTGTGAAACCACTGGTTCCACCACCGTTCTATCACCGTCTCCTGCTTCCATGCACATTTCGATCTACCATTTTAGCTGTGGTCATCTCTCCCCAATCTATACATCACATACATTGAAAAAGCACCGTTTTCTCTCAATCCCCCCTTGATTCTTATCACCCCTCAGAATCATAAGACTACTTGGTTTTTCAATTAATTATACACAAAAATAGACTCATAACAATTAGGGCCCCGCCGTCTGCTGTTTTCCTTTGTTTTCCATTACCCGCATCACACCCAAACCAGAAAGGATAAACAACGGTCATGGAGGAGAGAGAGAGAGAGACAGAGAAAAACACAGATTGCAACTTTTCAAACGACACACCTAAACCCTTCGGCCCCCCTATTCGGTACCCCACGTCCAAATCAGAGCGCTCCCTTCCCTCTCTTACAGTACACCTCCCATCTTGGGCCGGTTCCGTCTTCTAGGGCAAGGGCCCCTTTCAGTGACGGCTCCTTTCCTGAGCTGGTCCCCCCTCCAGGGCGCGGTCCCCTAGGCAAAAATGTCCCCCCTGGTCTGCTACTGCTCAGTGTCTCTGGCTGTCCTCTCCACATCTGCTCCTCCACCGCCGCCGTCTCCTCTCTCTCGTCGCGGATGATCTGTGTACCAGGCTGCGGTGCCTGGCCCCTGCGGCTTCCTCCTCCTCCAGTCTGTCTCCTGGCCATCTCCATCGCTGTCGGTGTCATTCCCCCCTTGAAAGCAGAAACACAACACCGGCAGTCTTTCTGTACACTCGACTTCCCTTGTTTTGCTATTAGTCTACCACCTTCTCCACACCCATATCTAATCCTACAGGGCTGTTCCCTGTTTTGTTGTCTTCCGGCGTGACACCAGCAGCTAAACGATACCCACTCGGCGCTCTACGTTTGTCCCACGGTTGACCCCCAGCGCGCGCCAGTTCTTTCTGGTGACGTGTCCCCTCAAGACTCTGCCTATTTATTAGGTGTGAGAAGGCCCCACTGGAGATCGAACTCCCTCTTATTTCATAATTAAACTTATTTAATTAACCTGTATATCGATCTTATTATTATGATAATAACATACAACCGAGCATCGCTCTAACATACAACAGAGCAGGTTGGTTCCCTGCTCCTAACTCACATACGTACTCGTACTATCATCTAACATACAACAGAGCTGTCCGTCGCCCTATACCCTACGGGGCTGTCTACCGTCGCCCTGGAGCTGTCACCGTTGCTCTATACCCTACGGGGCTGTCTACCGTCGCCCTGGAGCTGTCACCGTCGCTCTATACCCTACGGGGCTGTCTACCATCGCCCTGGAGCTGTCACCGTCGCTCTATACCCTACGGGGCTGTCTACCATCGCCCTGGAGCTGTCACCGTCGCTCTATACCCTACGGGGCTGTCTACCGTCGCCCTGGAGCTGTCCCGTCGCTCTATATACCCTACGGGGCTGTCTACCGTCGCCCTGGAGCTGTCCCGTCGCTCTATATACCCTACGGGGCTGTCTACCGTCGCCCTGGAGCTGTCACGTCGCTCTATATACCACACTTTGAGTTCCTTTACAAAGTTCTCACATACACCACCGTGTATACACACAAGCAGTTGGTAATTTTGAACAAATTAAACTCCTTAATTAACTTAAACTCTACATATTCGCCTATGGGTAATGGAAACTCCCCAGCACTACCCCCCCCCTCCGCAATTAAACTCCTTAATTGAATTAAACTCTAAATATTCCCCTATGGGTAATGGAAACTCCCCAGCACTACCCCCCCCCCCCTCCGCCACTAGGTGGCGACCTACTCCTCCATTTGCCTGTATTAGTTGACGTGTCACTTCCTGGTTCTTTATCTGTTATCTCCTCGTGGTGCTCACGGCCATTTTGACTCGCTCATAATGGCTACTCTCTCAAACAAACAAACGCTGCCCTTCCTTCCACGGCCTAAAAACACAGCTGTTTTTCCTCTCTTTCCTATCCATTATCAGGGGACGCTTTCTCAGACTAATACTCTTGCCTGATCGGACATAATACACACTGGTACAATCTCCTTTCGACTTTCCTTCTGTTATGAAAACAGTCCCGCCATAACAATTTTTCGATCTGATTCAAGCGCCCCCCCCCCCCCCCCCCCCCCTTTCCTCATCTCGCATTTACCCTCGTCCTTAAACCAAAACTGTGCAGCCTGCCTCATTTGCTTTTCATTCTCTGTAGATAACACCCTCGATTTTCACCATGGCTCTCTGCTCATATTATTACAGCTGGCATTCTCTCTGTCGAACTAGAAATGTTTACGTTTACGGATTCACTATCTGTTCGTTTTTATTTGGCTTAAAATCAAAACAACCGTGTGCACAGTGAACTCACATTTTTGATCGGAGCGCTGTTTCCCCTACAGCGCTGGTTCGCCTCCTGACCGCTCGACTCGCCGCTCTCTCCCAGGGCTGGCTGGCCTTGCTTCGATCATGATTCTCCCACACATTGATGACTGTTGTCCACTGTCGCCCCATTATTGAAAAAGTCTTTATCCGTTGTTCTTATCTCTTGCTGTCATCAACAACCAACTGTTCCCGTTGTTTTAATCTCTTGCAAATCCGGGTCCCAACGGCATCAACTGTAAGATTCTGATCAAACTGGCCAGTATCACGTCTTCGTCTGTTTGGCTCTCCATCCAATTCCTCTGCGTTGTGTACTTTTAATGGTCCTGACGTCTCCGATACTGGTAGATAAGATCCTTATCTCCCCCCCGTTAGTGCAATCCGTAAACCATAATACTTCCCCACCTCCGTAAGAATTCGACACTTCGACAACGTGAAATACCTTACAAGGAAAAGTGTGGTTTTATTTCTCTAAACAGAAACCTCAGCTCAGATGTTAACAGATTGTATTGTCCTTGAAGAGTATATTTCTAATGATCTTTCGGTGTGTTCATATTATCGTCCTTTTGCTGTTCAGTCCAATAGTGTTCAGGCCTGTTCGTTAGCCTAAGACCATCCTCGTGGTAGCCGAAGCTACTGGTGATGTGCCATTCTCCCCCCCCCCCCCCTCTCTCTCAATGAGAGGAGAGAGTCTCTTCTGGTTTCTTCCCTCTTAGTCTCAGTCAGATTTTAGTCCTACTCGCTCTTGGTCAGATTCTCGTCTGCCTTACACCCGGAAACACCGTCCGACTTATAGATGTTCGTCGTCGCAACGACGGCCCCGCCTTCTGGTTGTCATGCGACGTGTTGTCATGACAACTGCATAACCTTTAACACTAATAAACTCACGTTTCATTAAGATGAACCTCTCTCCCTCCTGTCCTGGGAGACAGTACACTCTAATCTCAGATGTTCTTCTAAGGAATTCATAACAAAACCCTCGCTGACGCGGCCTGTGCCTGTGAAACCACTGGTTCCACCACCGTTCTATCACCGTCTCCTGCTTCCATGCACATTTCGATCTACCATTTTAGCTGTGGTCATCTCTCCCCAATCTATACATCACATACATTGAAAAAGCACCGTTTTCTCTCAACCTTCTTACCACTACTCGATTATGGTGACTTACTCTATATGTATGCACCTGATCAGTACCTTAGAAAGCTTGATACTGTGTACCTTCTGCCTTACGCTTTGTCACGGGATGTGGAAATCGAGTGCACCATTGCACCCTATATACCATTGCAAGTTATCCATCTCTACAAATACGACGATTTTCTCGATGGCTCTCTCTGGTGCACAAAGCTCTGCTTAAACTGGTTCCCTCGTACCTAAGTGTGCTTCTGTGCACAAAGCAATATAAGTATGCCCTTCGTTCTCAAGCTGTTCTAACACTGGAAGTTCCCCATATGAGAACTGAATTGGGAAAAAGGGCTTTTAAATATGCTGCTCCTTCATCTTGGAACAAGATACAGGAGGACCTAAAATTACCAGGACTGGTCACCCTTGGAGAATTCAAAGCCATTTTAAAATCCTACGAACTCAGTTCCCTTGGTCAGTGCAACTGTGTTTGATCATTTGCCTGTTTGATAACTTGCCTGAAATTGGAGCTTGATGTAAATGTTTTATCTGTATTTTATTGTGATGTTCTTTTTTATGTTGAAACTTTCTGCTGCCTTGCTTGGCCAGATCGCTCTTGAAAAAGAGATTTTAATCTCAATGATGCTTATCTGGTTAAATAAAGGATTTGATTGATTGATTGTGGTCGGACACGGAGGGAAGGATTACTATAGCAAAAGTTGAGTTCTCTCATAGGAAGATGGCAATAATAGCATTGTATGCCCCTAACACATTTGATTCAGCGTTCTATAATACAATCACGAAGAATATGTTGGAACTTACTGGATACGCTCTCATTGTGGGTGGCGATTTTAATGCGTGCTGGGATGCGGAGATGGATAGGTCCGGGTCCTCGGAAACAAGCGACCAAAAACGGTCCTCTAAGGCCCTCAGGATGTGGGCCCAGGACACTGGGCTTGCAGACCTATGGCGCTTCTCCAATCCCACCCTCAAGGATTACTCTCACCTGTCTGCCAGACACAACCTTCTCTCGAATAGACTATGCATTCGCATCCCCTAATTTGTTTGATAGTTTCGACGTCTCATTGGTTCCCCTGGCTCTCTCGGACCACAAGGGGATTTTCCTTGTGGCAACCTTTGGCAGGCTCTCCACGAGAGCTCCCAGGTGGCGTTTTAACTCAACCTTATTAAAGAACGATGATTTCTGCTCTGAGTTCGGGAGTAAACTAGCTGAATTCTTGCAGATCAATGTTGGCACGGTCGATGACCCCAGGGTCCTATGGAACGCATTGAAAGGATTTATCAGGGGTCATGTCACACTTTTCTCCTCCAACTTACGTAAATCCTGATAAAAAAAACTAGAAGGACTGGAAACATTATATGCGGATCTATACGCATCTTTGCAAACTAACTATAGTGAACGACTAAACACACAACGTAAGATAGTCAAGAAGGAAATAAACTCCATACTTAAACAACAGTCTGAGTTCTTGATACATAGGACAAGGCAAAATTACTACTTTCACGGCTCCAGGCCTAGCCATCTATTGGCAATGAAAATACGCTTGAATGATCATTTCTCGGATATCCCCTCGATCAAGACGCGACAGGGTACAATCACTACTGATTCGAAAAAGATCAACGACACTTTTAAAGAGTTTTACTCACAGTTATATAGCTCAGAGGTTAATCTCGACGACTCTAAATTTGAATCGTTCATTGGCGGGCTTGAGATACCCCACATTTCTGAGGAAGAGGCTAAGGAACTGGGGAAACCGATCACCCTTATGGAACTAAGGGAGACGATCGCTGAAATGCAGAGGGGTAAGGCA
This sequence comes from Notolepis coatsorum, assembly GCF_963971535.1. NCBI lineage: Eukaryota > Metazoa > Chordata > Actinopteri > Aulopiformes > Paralepididae > Notolepis > Notolepis coatsorum. Next base: position 46,639,200 of record NC_140174.1, read on the forward strand.
CCAGGCTGGGATGGTATTCCACCCGAGGTGTATTTAGCTTTCTGGGACCAACTGGGCCCATTGATGCTCGATATGATCAATTACGCTATCGAACAGGGGGAGTTCTCAAGAGATGTCAACATGGCGCTGATTTCTTTACTTCTCAAGAAGGACAAAGATCCCAATGATTGTGGTAGCTATAGGCCCTTGAGTCTTCTCGGGGCCGATTTAAAAGTGTTTGCCAAGGTGCTGTCCCGCCGCCTGCAGAGATTTATGACGGTATTGGTACACTGCGATCAAACTGGATTTATCCCGGGGCGCTTGGCTGCAGATAATCTTAGGAGGCTGTTGCATGTAGTCGATAACAGTAAAGACAATACAGCTCCGTCCACTGTTCTGTCTTTGGATGCCATGAAGGCGTTTGACAGACTAGAATGGTCATACCTGTGGAAGGTACTTGAGGTCATGGGTCTGGGAAAGAATTTTATTCATATGATTAAAGTCCTGTATGCCTCGCTGTCTGCAATGATACTGACAGGCAAAAACTGTTCCACACTTTTCCCCGTCTCCAGATCTTCTACATTTACATTTACATTTAGTCATTTAGCTGACGCTTTTATCCAAAGCGACTTACAAGTTCTGTACGACAAGCCATCAGGAAGGGCACAACTCTATCAGCTGAGCAACAATGTTCATCAAAGTGTTGAGTGCTACAGTGTAGGTTAGTTTATTAGGACAAGTGCATGACAGTACGGTTAGTTAGGGTTAGATTTTTTTTTTTTTTTTTTTTTTTTTTTTTTTATTCAGATAATGGTTGAAGAAGTGCGTCTTTAGTCGACGGCGAAAGATTGGACGTGATTCGGCTGTCCTAACTGGGGTGGGTAGTTCATTCCACCATTGTGGGGCAAGGACTGAGAATAGGCGACTTCTCTTTGATGACCCTCCCGGAGCTTGGATAGGAGTAGGTCTGAGGCGGCCAGAAGATGCAGAGCGTAGGGGTCTTGAGGGTGTGTAGTTAGAGACCATTGACCGGAGGTAGGCGGGAGCGGTTCCCTTTGCCGCACGGTATGCTAGGTCGAGGGCCTTGAAGCGGATTCGTGCAGACAGGGTTGTCCTCTGAGCCCGGGAGTATTCGCGCTTTCCCTCGAACCATTGGCCCAATTTATTAGGCAATCAGAGGACATCGTCCCCATAATGATCAATAATACACCACACAAAATTGCTCTCTATGCGGATGACCTACTGATTTTTATGGATGACCCTTCCCGGTCGGCCACAAAATTATTGGAAATAATCGACTGGTAAATTGTCAGGCTTTAAGATTAACTGGAACAAATCAGCCTGCCTACCTCTTAATGAGCTGGCCAAGGCGGTGCGACTACCAGCTGATATCCCCATAGTGGAACATTTTAAATACTTAGGTATAGAGATATTCCCCACGCTGAGTCAAACTACTAAGTACAACTTCACGGGTACTTATGATAAAATACGCCAGGATCTAGACAGATGGTCGTCCCTTCCTAACTCCCTACAAGCCCGAGCTTCCATAATCAAAATGAACGTTCTGCCTAGGATAAATTTTGTTAGCTCAATGCTCCCCCTGCCCCCTCCAATAGACCACTGGCGCAAGGTACAATCGTTGGTATCTAAATTTATCTGGAATAACAAACGCCAGAGAATCAAAAGAGCTACTACTCAACGTAGGAAACAAGATGGGGGCCTCGCAATCCCTGATTTTAAGCTTTATTTCTGGTCCTTCTCACTGAGACCTCTGATGTGCTGGCTAGACCCTGTAGATGCTGTATCTTGGCGCTCCTTAGAAGCGGCGGCGGTCTCACCGCTAAGATTGCAGGATGTAGTGTACTCCACTGTCTCTATTTCGAAATGCCGGCTGAGGTATGGACCGATCATAACTCACGTGATCCAAACGTGGCGTAATGTACAGAGGTCGTGTGGGGTTAAATGCCCATGGCACCTGGACTCTCCAATTTTTAATAACCAGCAATTACTTGTTGGGCACAAGCCGGTTAATATTCCTCAATGGCAGAGGAGGGGAGTTCATACTCTGGAGGATATTTATGATAAGAACGGCCTCCGTGCGTTTCAGGACTTAAAGCCCAACCTCCAGGTTAAACCCTACTGATCAATTATGGGTAGTTTACATCATTGGTATATAATTTCATTATTTATTTTTTTCCATTTGACACCGGAAATGCCACTCTGAAAGAGTTAAAAAGGTCCACGCACGAATAACATGCACGCGCGAATCAAAAAAGCTTATCAAACGCCGACGTCACAACAGGTGCATATTAATGAGCCGAATCTAAAAGCTTATCAGACGCTAGCACCTAGCACGGCCGTGACGTCACTTCAGGAAACGTATGCCTTATGTCCGTTCGGGTCATAGTACTAGATCAATGGTGGCTCACTCGGTGCATCACAGTTAGCCTATATCTCCGCCGTCCCTGCTACACTCACTGACGTTAGCCTATAGCCCGCCGTCCCTGCGGGTGGTTCTCTCCTCTTTGTGTGCCCCCGTCCCCGCGGAGGAGCTTGTGGACTCGACAACAGCGGCGGCCGCAGGGCTAGTTAGCTCATAGCTATCGTGTAACACTAGCCTTTACGGGCTCGAGCACCCTACGGCTGCCGCCGCCGTCGCGTCCATGGGCCCCCCGGCAGGGCACCCGTGGGCTGTGGGGACGGGGTGTACAGAGAGGAGAGAACCATTTTGGGTCGGCCGTTCATGCCGGCCAGCGAGCCGGATGTCGGGATATGTTGTTAGCACAATAGCTACCAAGCTAAGCTATGTTATCTACTAACGTTATAAACACAATATGTGTACAACGACACAATGATTTACATTATTACAAATATGGTAACGTGGTTGTGGCTTTTACAAATAGTGGTTAGCTTTAGAGATGGATGGATGGCTATAATCATGGAGCAATAGTGAGGTGAAACGGATACATTTTCATTCGGCTAGTAGCAAGCATATATCTATGGTAGCAAGGCTCTCTGCCTGCCACTAGCTGTGTGACTCTCAGCGCCCCCTGGTGAGCCCCCTGGTGCCCTGCACCTGTTGTGACGATCATTTCGATTACACATGCACGTTATGAACCATTGATTAAAATATGCACGTGCGTGGTGATTGTGTTGGGCAGACAAAATGTTTGATAAAAACGCTAAAACTGGGTCAATTTCAATACTTTTTTCCCCCTTCTTCATGAAAGCCACTGTTGGCCTAGTCCACATTGTTTATTGAACAAAAATACAACGTGGAGGTTGACCTTTAAGAGAATTTTATGATCTTCCCGGCGAGTCCTTTTTTCTTTACCTTCAACTAAGGTCAGCGCTGAGGGCACATGGCGTGCCGTGGGCTCAAGCTTTGCACCAACACCCCTTCCTCAGGCTCATAGTGGACAGGACGACCTCCAGAGGGTTTGTCTCAGACTTTTATACGCTCTTAATTCAATCTACGTATAAAAATTTATCATTGGATACAATCTGGCGGGTGGATATCCCGGAGTTGGACCCCGAGTTTGACTGGGATGATGTTTGGGAAAATGTGGCATTATCTTCCCGCAACCCCAATCACCAGCAAATTAATTTTAATTATATTCATAGGACCTATCTTACACCTAGTGTAACTGAGGGGTACAATTCCCTGACTGTATTGAATAAGTATCATTAAACCACTACTGAGTTATGTACATTACTACTGGCCATACAGTACACATGTATATGTGATGAACACCCACACAATAACACGGCTTAACAAAGAAAGTCCTGTTTGGAACATTTATTAGAAGAGCATCAATATTATCTTACAGTATTGAGAATTAGAGTTGCGCTTGTAAGGCGAAGAATGTGCATGAATAGGTCAAGAGCGTAAGTCCATGAGCATATTACGAAGGGGATAATTAATACCACCTGTAGCATAAGAATTATATAAGGTACACTCGTAGGTCAGCTGGAGATACTAGGGGGGTTCCCTCCGGTTGTAAGCCAGCAGGGGAGAGGATTTGTCGGTAGCAAAAGTCTGGATCAACGAGGAATAAAGAGACTCCAGGTACAGGAGACGGTGCAATAATCCCTTGGTCCGTAGACAAAGCAACAGCTATTCTCCGGTATGCACTGCAGCATGGATGAAAGCTAGCCAGCCTCAGAGTCCTAGAGGCGGGCTCGACGGGGCTCCTCACAGGGTAAATCCCACATGGTAGTGGGGGTAGACGATTCTCTGCTCCAGCAGCCACAGGACCAAAGCAATATAATCCAGCCGAAAAGGGCTCTGCATTCGTCGGTGTAGGTTATCCAGTGTACATATCCACACGGTTCTCGTCTAGGGCTCCTCGGATGGCGGCACAAGGTTAGGCCGCCCAGCCTGGATAAGCACACTAGCTCGGTACGATGAAACGTTGGTAATGCTGGTCACTGTAGAACGGTAGCCGCACGATACACTATACATAATAGACTATTACTTAATAATAGAATAGGTCGAACTCGACGATACAGCGTTAAACTCTGACACTTCAGCTATCAATTCGCACGCGGTCTCAAGGCTCTATTTCGGGGCAAAACGGGCCCACTTCACAGCACGTTGTATCGTGGTGAAGGCTTCTGCTTTAGTTACTAAGTGCATCTGTATCCACCTGTGCCGTATTTATACGTAAGGTGAATAATCTAGTACCAGCCTTATTTCTGTCTCGTATTACTGCGCAAACCTGGGCATGTTGAGACATGTGTTAGCGGTGACTTTGAACTAGACATTGGGGGTATGGCCGTGGCGCCTAGGGGGTCGCTGTCCAATAGGAGAACGAATATTATGGTCTGGCCTGTACTAGGTAAAGGGATATTCCGTGTATATGTACAAAGAATATACAAGGGATATCAGACGATATACAAATACTATACAATATATCTCAAGTAATAAATATATATATTCGGTTTAATCTGACCCTTTGTAACACCTAGGAAGCTATTTGCTATGGGACTGATAACCGACTCTCTGTGCACTTTGTGCTCTCAAAAGGCTACGCTACTCCTGAACGATATAACGACACTACCTGCGTCCGTTCAACTAAAAAGGGTTGTCCTAGCGGGTGTCACAGCAGTGAAGAAGCTAATAGCAATGAGATGGAAGGAGCCTGAGAAGCTTACAGTGATTAACTGGTCCCTAACACTATTGGATGAGATTTATCTTGAGATATCCACAGCGCGGGTGATTGGGGTGGGACAGGCAGGTTTGCAGCAGCCGAAAAGGTCAGGACCGCCGTGTGCGGCTGAGCGGGGTTGAGGTGCGTGTTCGGGTGAGTCCGGGGGTCTCTTGGGAGGGGGAGGAGGAAATGTTTTGTCTGTCTTGTTTTTTGTCTTGTCCTCTTGAGTTTAGCTGGGGATTTTATGGGGGGGCAGCTATTTAACTATTTCTTCACTGTTTGGTCACTTTTACACTGTCTCTGTGAGTCTATGGAACACCTCTACAGGTTTTTGTTTTGTCATGAAGGTTCATTGCTCTGTTTTCGGGTCGTGTTCTCAAAAAGTGGTCCTTGTGGTGAATTGGAGATGTACGTTTTATTAATATATGGTCACACAGTCGGGAATCGGGGCTGAACACTGGGAAAGACCATTTATTGGATAGTACCCCTTGGATTTAAAATTTAGAAGGTTGAACTCTGTTTTCTTTTCTCTTTGTCTGTATAAATTGTTATTCTGTATTATTATTGTTTTTGTTATTTTCTTGTGAAGTTCTATGTATTGTGATTGTGTTTAATGTGTTGTCTTGTTTCATGTGAATAATAATAAAAATAATTTGATAAAAAAAAAAAAAAATCAACGCCATGTTGACATCTCTTGAGAACTCCCCTTGTTCGATAGCGTAATTGATCATATCGAGCATCAATGGACCCAGTTGGTCCCAGAAAGCTAAATACACCTCGGGTGGAATACCATCCCAGCCTGGTGCCTTACCCCTCTGCATTTCAGCAATCGTCTCCCTTAGTTCCATAAGAGTGATCGGTTTCCCCAGTTCCTTAGCCTCTTCCTCAGAAATGTGTGGTATCTCAAGCCCGCCAATGAACGATTCAAATTTAGAGTCGTCGAGATTAACCTCTGAGCTATATAACTGTGAGTAAAACTCTTTAAAAGTGTCGTTGATCTTTTTCGAATCAGTAGTGACTGTACCCTGTCGCGTCTTGATCGAGGGGATATCCGAGAAATGATCATTCGAGCGTATTTTCATTGCCAATAGATGGCTAGGCCTGGAGCCGTGAAAGTAGTAATTTTGCCTTATCCTATGTATCAAGAACTCAGACTGTTGTTTAAGTATGGAGTTTATTTCTTTCTTGACTATCTTACGTTGTGTGTTTAGTCGTTCACTATAGTTAGTTTGCAAAGATGCGTATAGGTCCGCATATAATGTTTCCAGTCCTTCTAGTTTTTTTGACCGGGATTTACGCAAATTGGAGGCGAAAAGTGTGACATGACCCCTGATAAATCCTTTCAATGCGTTCCATAGGACCCTGGGGTCATCGACCGTGCCAACATTGATCTGCAAGAATTCAGCTAGTTTACTCCTGAACTCAGAACAGAAATCATCGTTCTTTAATAAGGTTGAGTTAAAACGCCACCTGGGAGCTCTCGTGGAGAGCCTGCCAAAGGTTGCCACAAGGAAAATCCCTTGTGGTCCGAGAGAGTCAGGGGAACCAATGAGACGTCGAAACGATCAAACATATTAGGGGACGCGAATGCATAGTCTATTCGAGAGAAGGTTTTGTGTCTGGCTGACAGGTGAGAGTAATCCTTGAGGGTGGGATTGGATAAGCGTCATAGGTCTGCGAGCCGCGTGTCCTGGGCCCACATCCTGAGGGCCTTAGAGGACCGTTTTTGGTCGCTTGTTTCAGAGGACCCGGACCTATCCATCTCCGCATCCCAGCACGCATTAAAATCGCCACCCACAATGAGAGCGTATCCAGTAAGTTCCAACATATTCTTCGTGATTGTATTATAGAACGCTGAATCAAATGTGTTAGGAGCATACAATGCTATTATTGCCATCTTCCTATGAGAGAACTCAACTTTTGCTATAGTAATCCTTCCCTCCGTGTCCGACCACACATCCAGGACTTTGATATCAAGGTTACGTCTTGTAACTATGACGACTCCTTTCGTCTTATCATCGGCTGAGGATGAGGAGATAACGTGATATTGTCGATTTGCTAGCCTTGACACATCACCCACCAATAAATGCGTCTCACTAAGGAGAGCAATGTCAATATTTCTTCTCTTCAATAACCAAAGGACACTGGCACGCTTGTGTGGGGCGTTAAGACCCCCTGCGTTCCAAATTAAAATATTCAATTTAGCCATGGTCGAGTTTGTCAAAATGCGTAGAGAACATACCAGTGCAGCCAGGCTGAGTACAGAGGCGCTGATCCAGGCGGGCCCAGACGGTCAATCCCAGGAGTTCAGAGGAGGAATAATTACACACATATAAGACAACAGTACATAAAACACATAAAAATACCACCCCAGTTACAACCCCCCCTCCTTCTACTCTAAACCCTAACCCACCCGTCCTATTATAAGCCCTCCTATACCCACTCTCCAATCCCCTCCATATGCCCCATCCACTAAGGATGGTCATCTTCCTATCATTTCCCACTGGAGTCATGGATCCAATAAGACGCTCTCCACTCCGACCCCCCTCTAGATAAACCCCTGATTAAACCCCCACTAGTCCAATAAACACAAATTAAAATTAAATTCAATAAAGATATCGGTTGAAAACCACCGTGAGCCTTGGCCCTAACATGAGACAACTATAATGGAAAAAATAGCCATTATTATATAATAACTCAACATCAACCCTGTAACCATCTACTTCCGAGTCTGCGTATTAATGTCGCAACGTTATAGCATAAATGGATAAAGGAAAATTCAAAACAAAATTAAATTAAAGCATACCAGCAGATAGTCTAAGGCAGGATCGGATCACAGTTAAATTGCGCAAACAGATGTCATTTAAACAGCAACAATAAGAAGAAAAGGAAAAACGGGTTATGGTCAAAGTGCAAGCATGTAACAGCCCCTCTGGTCAGCCACAACGGCTGGAATGACATAACCTATGTAAGAATAGAATTAAACACCTTCATTAACCCGGGGATAGTAATAAGCTATACCTGACACAACCTGTTATCATATATTGTATATATATATTCAACGACCTTCTACTACTGGAGCCCAAAGCTCAAAACAGCCTGGATATAAAAATAAAAGCATACAAGAAGTTAGTTAAGGACCCGATCACCGTTGAATTGTGCAAACCGATGTCACTTAAACAGCAACAACAACCAAAATACGTAAACATTAACGGGTCTCGAATGTCTCGGCGCGGGCGATAGACACAGCCTACTAGCTAGCCAGAGGCTAGCGCGTAAGCTAGTGATGAATCTGGCTAGCACACTAGAATCTGTTATGTACATTGTTCAGCTAGCTCGCTAGCTTTCATAGAGGCGACACACACGTACGACCATGAGGTCAGCATTAGCAAGTAACAGAAGTCATTGGGATGCCCCGCTAGTTTGGATGGGCAGTGGACAGTTAGCATGTCTGGGCATGACAACAAGCATTTGTGAGTAGTCTGCCCTATCAATGTATTCAGGCCCACATCGCCAAGTCACTCACCCGACATAGATATCAAGCTACAGTCTCGGCTATCCCCCCGAGATATTCCTTCGCTTTAGCCAACGACCAAAATGAACGCCGATCATCGTCCTTACCCAGCACAGATAATTTCGCGGGAGCGAATAGCGTAGGCCTCAGGCCTAGTTTCCATAGCCTGGACATGACCACTTTATATTCGCCTCTCTGTGCTTGAACCTCCGGCGTAAAGTATTCGAAAATGGCCACTTTGTGATCGCCAAGACTTAGTTTACCCCTTCTGGCACGGGCCGACCGCATGATGAGCTCCCTCTGCTGAAGCCTGTTCAGCTTGACAATGATGGGCCTCGGCTCTTTGTTCACTCCAGGACTGGTCTTGCCCGCTCTGTAGGCCGACTCACATACGGGAGGGCTGGGGAGGACATCTTTCCCCAGTATTTCCTGCAGCAATTCCGGCATGGTCTCCGAGAGACGGCCTCCCTCGTTGCCCTCCGGTACACCAACAATCCTGATGTTGTAGCGTCTCTCCCGGGACTGCATTTCCACAATTACCGACTGTAGTTTGGCAACTTCAGCCTGCCTAGCCAGCAGGGAGGTCTCCAGACCCGCCATCCTCTCGCCTTGTAGTGAGGCCTCTGTCGTTAGCGCGGCTAGTTCGTTAGCATTAGCCGAGGAGACAGCGTGCAGCGACTCCATCTTGTCTCTCAACGGGTCGACCGCCAACCTAATTTCCTCTGACATCTCTCGATGAAGGTTATCAAAAAATTCCGCCTGCACTTTTCTTTGTGTTTCAGCGAAGCGTATCTCAAAGTCTGCATGGAGTTTGGTCATGACCGAGAGAACAGCTTCGCTTATCTCACTGATACCGGGCGACGGCGAGGGTAGACCCGGTGGCAGTTTGCCGGCTGGGGTGCTCATGGATCTGGTCTCCACCACCGACATCGCAGAAAGTTGAAAAAAGTCGACGACAGTAGTTGAAACTCGACGACTCAACAAGCAGACAAATAACAAATAAAAATAAAATAAAGACTAATGGGGAGAAAAGTATATTTCGCACGATAGAAGGGAGCTCACGTGAAACACGTCTCACTCCATGATCGCCTAGCTCCCACCGGAAAGTAATGTTTTAAGTCAAGTCTGAGGTTTCCTTGTACAAAAGAATGATCCCAGTCTCTTCCACACAGTGACAGTGAGGCATACAGTTTATTAATTGAATGAATGAAGTTTATTTTCTGTCTTTGTTTACAACAAATCAAAAACACACTTGTGATCCTTTACAATTCTTAAAAACAAAATATATATAAAAAAAAACATGGATTAAATCCTTTTTTTTTTAAACTTTTTTGGAAAAAATATTTGGACAATCGGTATCGGTATCGGGACTGAAAAAGTCGGATCGGTGCATCCCTAGTTTACATAAGGGTCCTCCAATTTCAATTAATCAAGAACTACTACACTACCACACTACAGACGGTTATGTCCTGTGATTAGCTGTAACTTTTTGCACTTCTGTATCGAGCCTTAGTTGTAAGTAACCATAGTTTTCCTATTTTGTATGGATTGGCTGCTGTCTGGAATTGATTTCAACAACACCATTAAAGTGAAATATGTTTTTGGTCATGCCATAAATTGCAGAGGTACTGGTCCAATGTGCTGTCTGAAATAGAAAAGATATTACCGTAATTCCTCTAATAGTGACCGGTATTCAATTACAAACCGGGTCTCTATTAATGGCCGGGTGCGCTCTTGAGCTAAGCAATTATAAGCCGACCTCCTAATACAAGCCGGGTTACTAATATACTGAGCTGCATACTGAGCTGCTAAGGTAAAGTTACTTGATTTCACTTTGAAAACGTTGAAATGACCAGTGACCACCTGTAATTGCACTGTTTACTATATCATACAGTACTTGGTTTCAATAAATGAACCCAGTACATTTTACTGGGTTCAAACTGACACAAAATGTTGATTTATTCATTATGATCGGTTTGAAAATTAGAAATATAGGCCTTTCTCTTATACATGCCTCCTCCTAATAAAAGCCTGGTACCCGCTACAGTTTAAGCAAATACAAGCCCGGGTCACTATTAGAGGAATTACGGTAGGTTTGGAACTAGAGATGAACCCAGTGTCCTTCATTCTGGGCGTTACAAGCACAAATATCAAAGAACAATACAAGTCTGTACTGTATCCTTACTTATGCTGCGAGGAAGAATATTTTATTGCAGTGTATTAATGAAAAAGCTCCAACTGTTAAAGGATGGCATATATTACATTCCAAAACAGACCAATTTAATAATATTTGGGAACCCTATCTGAACTATATAGAGCCTGATGTCTCTGCCATCACACTACAGGGATCTTCTTTATTGTGTATGGAGTGCATTATCAATGTAACCACTGGTGGGAGTATGTATGGATTTGAGCTATTCGTTTAGGTTTCTGTATTTTTTGTTTCCGTTTGTGGATTTATAATCTATACATCTTTTACTTGCTGTAAAAGTAAAACATTTATAAATATATTGTTAAAAGAAAAAATGTGAAAGAAAATGGATGCACGTGATTCGTTTACTTCGTTTACTAGTAATATATCTATTAACATACTGTGAGAGTTATTTGTATTGTAAGTAGTATTCTGTGTGGCCCACGAATCCTCAGTGATTTTCCTATTTGTCCCCCTTGCTATTGAAGTTGCATAACCCTGTACTAGGCAAGGGAACTATAAAAGCAGGAAGGGTCATTACATCACACACAGTGCCTAGTGTGAAAACCTACAGAGTTAAATAGTATCGCCATCTCCTCGTTTTTGTCCTTTGTCATTTAAATAGCAATGTGTTGCATTGTTACCTAGCTACCATTTGATTTATTGGTTGATGTATATTTCCTCAAAGAGCTTGTATATTTTGCTTCTCTGTGCATCTCCCATAGGCTTCAATACTAGAACTGGCACCAAGCAGAGCATAGAACGCTGGTGTTCTGACGTAATGACTCTTCCTTCTTTTATAGTTTCCTTGGTACTAGGCTAATGCTGATGTGAGGCTTGGTGCGTAGTAGAGCTGTCTTGAGTTGACTACCAATTATTCAACCGATTGGCCATGAGGGGGCAGCCCCAGGGCACAGACTCTGACCCCTTCGTCCTGACCTCTGACCCTGACCCTCTGGTGTGTTTGCATTCCAGATGTTCAAGGGACCTAATGAGGACATCGAGGCTATCTTCACCGCCCCCATCTCTGCCGTCTGTGGCGTCACCCTGGACACCAGTGGCAAGAAGGAGTACCTGATCTCAGGTCAGTATTTTACCAAGAGACAGAGAGATGGAGAGACATGCTAGGTAGAGAGATCAGAGTTAAAGTGAACCCTTTCATGTGTAAGTTATTTTGGGAATTTTCTTTCTCTGAATTCTATTTTAGGATTTTACCACTCTATAGATTGTTTCACTGGAATTCTGTTGCTAGGGAACAGTTTGGACCCGAATGTATTTCCTGTCAACTATTGCATTAGCTAACATTGCAAAAGGAAATAAACATTTTCAGTGTTTATTTTAGTGGCCAGTAGCTGTTGTGACATCAATCATCATTAGAATGTTCAGTTGTCCAAACTCTCATCGCACATGTGACATCGTACACCTGAAAGGGTTAATGAACAGCCATGCAAACTGTCATCGAAGTACGTCGACACAGATGCAGACTCAGGACGGCAGAAGAGCAGGAATGCAGATACAGAGGCCCTAGGGATGTGATGAAATATCAAACAACAAACTATTGCGATAGTTAGGTTGACATATAACATGCTTAATACCGGTACTCATTTACATCACTATAGAGGCAAGGGTGTAATGGAAACAGCTATAATGAACCATTTGTCACACTGTGATTTAAAAAATTATATAAAAGTCATTGCTGGATGACAACGGACTGGTCAAAGAGAGGACGAGGAGAGATAAAAGTCTAGAGGAGACGAGGACTACAGCTCCTCCCTGCTGCGCAGCTGTGTACGTGTGTGTGTGTGTGTGTGCTCCAGTGTGTCTTTCTATTTGCCAGTTGTATTCAAGATAGATTTTTTACTCTAGATTCTGTTTTGGGGGGAAAACATCATCATTGTTTTCGGAGAGATACCTCATGTGTGTGTGTGTGTGTGTGTGTGTGTCTTGGTTGTTGATGCGGCCAGCTTTCAATAGTTTCTCTGCAAATATCAGCACATTCATTATCTCTTAATTATACCTCTAATTATACCAGCAAAACTGCCCTGACAATGTCGGACTGCAAAGTTTTGACGACATCATTAGGCTAATTTATGATAAAACACAAGATATTTGTGCCCTAATGATGAGGATAAGTGCTCAATGAAGAAACCCACTCCCATTGGCAAAGGGGAGATGTTGAACAGCGATATAAACATAGTCATAGCATCAAATTAGTACGTGGTGCAGTGGGCAAGGCGCTCACCATAAATACTGGAGACTGGGCTCGAACAGGTACGCCTCCCTGTTCGAGCCCAGCGCTCCACATTGCTTTCAGTTTAGCTGGTCGTCCGCTCTAATACACATTGGCAGTATTAGGGGGAGGGAAACTGATGGGTGGGGATCGGGCGTTGTGGACAGCGACTCCTTGGTTGGTGCGCCTGCGCAGTAGAATCAGGAAGCGAAGGGGCGGGGCCCCTCCAAAGCCCAGACCCCTGACTCTGAAAGATCGAGCCGCGCAGGTGGAAAGATGCAACTGCTGTTACCTCGAGTATCGGAGGGGACTTGTGCTATGTATGACTTAGTCCACATTGCAGCCGGCTTGTGGGAGGCATGAAACAGCGTTCAAAGACAGGGGAGGGTTGAATTGGATGATACGAAAATTGGGATGGGAGAAAAATTGAAAATGGGAGAAAAAAGTGGATAAAAAAAAAAGCCGTTTCTAAGAAAAAACTATTTGTTATGTCCCTTCGTGTAGAATTTATCAACTAGTGCGCCGCCATGTTTGTTCACGTCGTTAACTGCTGATATAATACATTTTCTTCATTTAAATTTTGTTCAAGAATATTGCAATGATTTCTAGTCGTAAATCCAGTATTTGTGTATCGACTTGGTGTCCCGAGATGTATCGTCACACCCTAAGGAGGCACCCTGTTTAGCGTGGTGTAGGATTAACTGTTTATGTTATTATGACTGATGTTATGGTGCTGAGTGCTGACTAAGCTCTCTGGAGACTGGGAGGAGTGACCTTGTCTGCCTTTGAAACAGCATAAGCACTCGATGGTGAGAAATGTATCTCTCTCTCTCTCTCCTTGTGAATGTGACCGTGATACACGCCACTTCGACGTACCCTGGGCATAGCTCTTTTTCTTTTCTTTTTTAGCATAATTGCAAAGTAGCCAGATGTAGCAGGGGTGCTCTTGACCTGTATCAGCAAGCCTCACAGCTGCGTGTTTGATCTGATATGCACAAACAAAAGCAGTGAGGACAGACGGCAGTAGAAAGTTACGTAGTAGTGGTGGTGGTGGTAGAGATGAGACGTAAAGTTTCATGATCTCATGCATGCTTTGGTTTCCCCATTGCAGACAGAGAAAAAGAGGGAGAGAGACCCGCAAACACTCGCCCCCTAATTACAGACAGTAGTAATGGGAGGAACTGCTGAAGCCAGCATTTCCCCTCGACTTAAGGTTTTGTAGAAGACTTCAGCAGCGGGGGAGGGGGAGAGAGCCTTCTTTTTGTTGTTTTTAAAGGTGCACTATGTAGTTTGTGGAGAGACATTTATTGACATTTGCAGAGCCTGCTATTAGTTTACAAATCATATTTTTGCTATACATGACGTAATGCTTACAATCATTCTACAGTATCTTCCATCACCATAAAACAAAATAATCGTGAGGGACTAGTCAAACGTATGCCTAGAATATGTTTTTAAACAAAATTGCTTACACAGGTCCTGCCTGTGTAAATAACAAGAGTGAAACGGTACGTTTTCAGGAAGCTTTCTAGCTTCAAACTGGGTTCCAGGGACCCAACATTCCTCTGAGGACAGTTTGTTTATTAAGTTATGAAAATATACCTTCAAATCTTTTCACTTATCTTACTTTCACAATACTACATAGTGTGCCTTTAACCCTTTCACTACCACACTACCGAAGGTTAACCTTCTATAGTGTGGTAGTGAGAGGGTTAACCTTCTGTATTGTAGTAGTGAAATGGTTATTAACCTTCTATAGTGTGGAAGTGAAAGGGTCAAGTCAAGTGTTAAAGTGATATTGCTCCTTGGTATAACTTTTATAGTTATTAAGATGCGTTAGCCTCCGATCTGTTGTGACCCAGTTCTGGCCGTCTCGGGTACCTGTGCGATGTTAAACACTAGCTTCCTAAAATGGAAATGAAATAGTTTTAGCTCCATATTCATTCAAATTACGGCTGTGATCACACATTTGCTTCAAAAGCGTTGCTGCTTGTACAGCAGATCAGGAGAAAAGCAAAACAACGAACGGCAATCGTCAGCGTATACAGCAGCTAATGTCGGAGGACTACTACCCACAGTTGTACAGATGAGAGAGTATTTTTTAAATAGGCTTTTGTTGTACCATGGTACCACAGGAGAGGAAAAAAACCATTCAAGTTCAAGTTCTTTATTGCCGTGTCCCTCCTGTATTTGGGTTTGAAGGGTTAACTGTTCATATGAAGAAGTCGTGAGTCAGTCTCGTCTGACAGGAGTAAAGGCTCCAGCATGTTTAGTTCTGCCTCTCAGACAGTTAATGGATAAGTGATGAGGACGCAGCCTCAGCAGATCTGTAAACTGAACTTGAGGTCTGTCTGTGTTTTGGCTGGAGCCACTTACAGTAAGACCTTCAAAATAGATGCCCTCTACTTTGTGACCTGTATTGGTTCCCTAACAATACCAGACAAACTGCTTTTTATAACTCAGAGTCTCTGAAACTGGTCGATACACATTTTGTTTTTTAAAGGTATGCAATGGAGTTTTTGACCACTAGTTGATTAATATGTACGCGCAGACCCGAAGCAAAAAGGAACGTAATCCTGGTCAGAACAACGGGGTAGACTACAATATATTTGCATTTGTTAGCCATTCTAGCGATCTAAACAATCAATCCATGCCAAAGCTAGATATGTAAAATGTGTAAGACTCACACTCACAGCCATGCTGATTTGGCTAAATGACATCCAGACATTTTTGTTTGAAACAACTTTTAGTCACGGAAGTGCCATGGTTTCTCCATTGTACTTCTTTTGGCGCAGCAGCTCGTGCAGGCCCGGGGTAACTTAGTCACGTGACTCAGTTGGTATTGCTGAAAAAAATGCATTGTTTTATATTTTTAATCAAGTACTCAAAAGCAAATTTTTTTTATTTCAAGCTGTTTGGGCTGGGCTCCGCCCATAAGCGCTTTGAGTGACAGTCACCCACACAGCGTGATACATACGAGAGAGAACGAGCGAGCAAGAGAGAGGGAGAGAGACAGACAGAGAGAGGGAGAGAGAGAGAGGAGAGAGATGCGTCCCGAAAACACACACACACAGTTGGGTTTGTGTGTAAATGGCTCCGAGACGAGTGACAGAGAGAGAGGAGAGATGCGTCGCGAAAACACACACACAGTTGGGTTTGTGTGTAAATGCTCCCGTTGCTCCGTATCCCTCTCTCCCTTGGCACCCGCGCAGCCCGTTTGAGGAAGTAATTCCACTCGCTCTGTTGTTGAGCGATGTGGGCGGTGACTACAACCAGTGCCTTATTCATGTCAGCAAAACAGTCAAATCAGAACGGCTTAGTTGAGTGAGGGAGGATCTCGTGAACTCGAGACTAGAC
Source organism: Notolepis coatsorum (assembly GCF_963971535.1). Classification (NCBI taxonomy): domain Eukaryota; kingdom Metazoa; phylum Chordata; class Actinopteri; order Aulopiformes; family Paralepididae; genus Notolepis; species Notolepis coatsorum. The sequence goes on from NC_140174.1 coordinate 46,655,624, forward strand.
TGATGAGTCAAAATGAGGATTAGCGAGACAGACCACATTGATATAATCCCCCATTGCTAGGAAACAATGCTAAATACTGGAAAAGGCCATTTATAAGACACGGTCAACATCAACCAGTGGTAAAAAAAATATATTTGAAAATGGACCTTGCAGGTTATATGAGGTAGGATATGTATTCAGCATGTGTAGACTATAAAACAACAGTAGAAAACTCTGTCTATTTGGGTGGAATAAGAAAAATCTGTAACCTTGGCAGAGTTGAGAATTCTGAGCAACACCAAAAAAATTACCCCTGCTTTCCAACGAATAAACACGCCACATCTTTTCTGCGACATTTACATTTTATGTTCTGGTGCATAGATAAAATTGGGTAGAACGAGGCGACCTTAGATGGAAGTGTCCAGTACGTTCCCACCCTTTAAATATATTTTTTTATCTCAACACAGAATGATATTTTTCACACAAACATTTGATCACATCTGTGTATTGCTACGCCCCTTATCTGTCTCCCCTACAGGCAAGGCGGACACCAATGGGCGCATGCATGTGACCTTGTGTGATTACATCATGCTGTGGGACTCCATGAGCCCCACCCAGAAGAAGAGCCTCACCCAGCGGTACCAGATGGGCTGTGAATGCAAGGTAAATGGGACATTGGGGGAGAGAGAGAGGGAGAAGTGCAGACAGTTGGGAGATAAGCGTGACAGAGAGGGAGATACCATATTGTTTATGACTACAGTATTTACCTTGTGTTCTGGGCAACAAGCTGCTTCAAGTTCAAGTTTCAAGTTTGTTTATTAAATATCACAATAAAATACACATACTTTACGGTGAAATGCTTCGTTCTGTATGAGCCCCTGAGAGTGTGCTTCACACAGCAAAAAAAGTAAGAAAGTAAGTAGAAAAAAAGAAGTGAAGAGGAATATACAATATACATATATATATACAGTACAATATACAAGTAGTAAAAATTAGTAAACAGTGAGGTACAATGCAGAAAATGAGGTACAAAACTTTGAGGTAAGGTGCAATTTCAAATGAGGTATGAATGTAGTGCAAATCTCTTTAATAATAGATAAATATAGTGTAGTGTTAAAGTGTCTAAAGTGAGTGTTACGGTGAGTGTTTGTTTAAAAGTGAGTGTGTGCATGTGGATGTGTGTGCAATGAGTGTAGATGATGGGTTGTTACATGGAGTCATTGAGCATCCTGATGGCCTGGGGATAGAAGCTCCTTCTATGCTTGCCACTCTTGTAATCCCACTTCCCACTTTGTGCATCTGACACAGTATCTAGAAAGGGGTGTATTAGCCTACGAGGTCCATACATTTTGAATGAAAAGAAACGCCAAGTTGCATGTTCTTTTTCTTCACAAGTATCTTTGCCACAAGGAGAATGAGCTAGCTAAGCAGTTATGTCCATATCATGTATATGTATTTGTTTGTCTGTGCCTTTGTAGATTGTGCGCTGTCCTACTCTGCCCTGTGCGATTTCTGCTCCAGAGGAGTGTCTGTGGACAGACCTGATGATTGAGAAGCAAGTGTACGGTCGTCAGGCCAACCACTATGCCTGTATCAAGAGGGGGGACGGCTCTTGCTCCTGGTACCGTGGTGTCGCACCACCTAAGAAGGAGTTCCTGGATGTGGAGGACCCCTAGTCCGTTAGTGTGGCACACGCCTGATTGCCCACTGCACAGCCTGATGAAAAAATGTAAAAGGATTCCATTCAAAATAAAGGGTTAGTTTGCCATTTTTAATTATAGGTGGTTATTTTTCTTTTACGAGACTCTGGGAAAAGGTTTCTACATCGATCTTTGAGACATTTCAATAAATTGTCTTTTAGCATTGTTAGCATTCGTCATTGAAAACATGGGGCACATCGAGCTCTGTGCATAAGGCTAGCTGTGCCCTGTAGTTTCAATGTGAAATGCTAACAAGCTGTTTTAGAGAAACCAAAGGATAAATGTAGATACGTTTCCCTCCAATGTGACAAGTGTCTTGTGAGAAAAATATCAGACCAGAATTAAAAAAATCAAACCATCCCTTTTTAAAGTTAAGATCTGTGTGAACAGGCAAATTGATATGAATGCAAGGCAAAGCTAATGTGTAATTTGTTGCTAGTCTGCAAACAATCTCCAACTTTCCATCTTTTTATTTTTGTTGGCCATAAGCAGTTGCCCAGTCTGAGTGAGCAATATGGTTTTTCACCATAGATTTTCAATGGGCTTTGAAGAACCTAAACCATATTACTCAATGCTTTCAGGTTCTTGATACCCTGAAGAGGAAGTACGAAGGGGTTGTTCTCAGACAGCATCTTGTGTAAAAATAATAATAATAATGAATTTAGCGTCATGAGACATAGACTGGTCAAGTTATAATGTAACTTCCTCCTGAGGCTGGCGTCAGGAGGATGTGACTTCTCAGAGATAGAGCACTTCCTGCCCCGCAAGAGCTCTTAGCTCTGCTGTTTTGAATATTACAAATCATTCCCTTGTGATATGAATGATAAATCATCACCCATTGTGTTTATACTTTTATTACCTCATTCCTAATTTTATTCCAAAGCCAAATTCCAAGTTGCCTTTTTGTCTCCCTCTTTCTGAATAGAAGTCAAATATTATTAGATATTTGCTTCTCATATTTTTTTTCTGCTGGGACCAATTCAATCCATGGTGAAGTTGGACACCCATGATAGCTGAAAGATATGTTTGCTTTGACAATTGTTTCTTTAAAAAAATATTTTTTTATTCATCTCGTGTATGTGTGTGTGAAAAGAAACCAAAGTGTTGCAGTTTAGGTAGGTAAAAAACCTTACTTGCAGTCTACATGCTAGGTTTGAGCTGTAGCCTTTTGACCCTCATTGGTCTCGCTGGACCAGTCTATGCTATGTAAAACAGAAGGTAAGCTTTCTCAATTTGACCCTGGTCATGGGCAGGCCAGCAACAAAATCCACAGATTGTTTGGGCCTAGCTATGGGGTAATATAATAAATCACCTATGCCTTCCCCAACCCACCCTGAAGAATGGTAATTCCTCACCCCCCTCTCATTCCCATCCGTGTTTCACTCACGATACCCCTTAAAGCCCCACCCACTCTTATCTAGATATGTAGTTGTACAGTACCTATGCATATACTTTTGTTATTTGATAATTATTATTATTTACTTGCATTAGAACTAGATTTGCACTTTTTGAGGATGTGTTCCAGTAAAGACGGAGCCTGAAGACTTGGATGTGATTATTATTATCACCCCCCCCCCCCCCCCCCCCCCAGAAAGACAGGTCCACTTCAGGTGCAGATGTTACCTAATTAAATAGCTTTTTCCGGTGATCCATAAATTACCCGTAATCAAGTTTTGCTTTCTTGTTCTTGCTATTTGCTATTTTTATTACCTATGTCATAACGGCGACAGCGTAGTTCCTGCGGTAAACAAAACAAAACAACACGGTAGTGGGTGAGAGTATTTACTATGAGGGAATTAATGTATAAGTTGATTATAAAACGGAGAACGTGGAGTGTTATTCAGTGTCTTTGTATTATCTGTCTCAAACTCTTGATTGTAAATGCCAATAGCGATTTTACGATTTTTCATCAATATATTCTTGTTGATCGTTCTTTTTTTTTCTTTTTTTTTTTACTAGTAATAGGTCTAGGTCACCACATGCTTTGTGTTTTAGCTCACTGCTTTGACTCCGTTTCCTGTTTCTTCATCTTTTTATGAGCAAATTATTTTTTTAAGCCTCGTAGCCGCCCCTAGAGAGCAAGTTAGCCAATTGACGTTTACAGTGCTGTTTTTATAAACCTTGAGCTACATGAACCAATCCAGGAAGATACAACGGGAGTCTTTATGGAGGCATAATTTAAAAGTAAATTCCTTTTCTTTTTTTTATGTCCCATTACTCTGTATTTTTCAGTGTTATGCCTGTCGCAAATGTTTTGTGTGTTTTCACTGTCTTTTGTCTTTTGATGTCTTAACTGTAGTAGTGTTCAGTCAAGAGGGTCCTCTTGCGCTGGAGTAACGTGAGAGAGAGATAGATGAGAGAAGTCTAGAGACTGAGAGATAACCTTGTGTGATTAGAGGACTATGCATGTGTTTGATGCTTTGTGTTAAGTCCAGGCGGTGGACAAAATAATAAAACAGTATTATCGAATAAAAAAACAAACAAATGTTTGAAAGAATAGACCCTGTCTGTTGAGTCACTTCGTTGGTTGTATTTCTGGATTGGGTCTGTGTGTTCCTGATAATTCACTAGTTGTGGGGGGGGGGGGGGGCACTTTCCACCAAGCATTACATGTCACTACACACTACATCACTAAACAGTAATGACTATTCTGACACAAACTACCATCACATCCTGCTCAAGAGCTTAAAAAACAAAAAATGCAGCAGTATAGCTCTGATAGCTTTGACTGGGGATAATTTGCCTGCGTTTATGTAAGAGCTGCTGTGTATGATCATGATACATGATAGATGCTGTCTCTTAAAGGGGCACTGCACCCAAAAAGACCATGCTGGTTTATTTTGCACATAATCTCTCACATACATCCAAAAGCTCTTAACCGTTTTGCACACATTAATTTAGTTGACAGTTATTGAGAGTAAATTAGTTTGAATATGGCCACCGGTGATGTCAATGAAATAAGATAAGGTATAGCTATATTTTCATTCATCTACATAATTCTATGGCGCTGTAATTAACACAACAAGGATTCAATGTCCCCAATGACATCACTGGTGGCCACATTCAAACTAATTTACTCTAAATGAATGTGTGCAAAACTGGATGTGTGTGAGATTATGTGCAAAATAAATCGGCATTGTTTTTCTCATGCTCCTTTTTAACAGTGGAGCAAGCCATGAGTTGGGAAAGGGAGGTCAAATGGACTTAAATGGATGTGGTGATCGACTCAACTGGGAAACTATTTGTGAAATGTGCAGACTGAGCCCAGACCAAGTGGTTTTGTCATCTGCTCTCCCTGCTAAACTGTTGCCAAATAGGACCATAACATTTGTTCGGTGTCAAAGGTGATTTTGTTTATTTTCTCCCCATATGTTTTATTTCTTTGTGTGATACCAAACAATAAAATGTTATCATCCACTTGGGAGATAGCGACGCTTGTCTGAAGCGAGTTAACTTTCATGTCGAGGCCCAGTCGACTGGGCAACCGATGCACATTGTGTCCTCTTTTTAAGTAGCCTATTCTGTTCAACAAAGAAATGTGGTGTTGGCCTCCTCGCTTAGATAACAGTGTTGCAACGCCTCGCATGTCAAAACTATTAAGTCAAGAGTCACTTTATTTTCCCATCAGCTGGGAAATTTGTCTTGGGCTTACACCCACAATGGAGCCACAAACACATACAGACATGACGCAACTGATTCCAAACAGGAGATAAACAATATAAAGATACAAAAAAGTACCTGCACAGCAGGATGTCTGGTAACAACACCACATATATATAGTAATAGTATAACCGAATATCGATTATCGATAATATTACGACCAAATATTGGTTATTCGATCATTGCCTGCCATTTATCTGGCACTTTTTCCTTATTCCACTATTAAGATTTCTTTATTCTTGGCAAACAACACCACACAAGATGGTCTGCATTATCTTGCACACTGTCGACAAAAATACGATCTTGTGATGTGAGAGTTTTTGTTTGTTACATTACGAAATGAAAATGGACCCGAATCTGAGCGGACTAACATTTGCTGGCAGTTCTAAAAGACATGAAGCAATTCTGAATTGATTGATTGATTGATTGAAAAGTTTATTAACAGATTGCAGAATGGGTACAGTACAGTACAGCTCAATACATACAATTGTTAAGGGGATGCAGACCAGAGAAAGACTTTCGTCTTGTTTACATCAGGGTCCCCCATTTTCAATTCATCATAACATGACATACAGATAGACAGTACTGCTACATCTATACATTTATGACATATCAGATTTGCAAATACAGTACTGTTTGTGATACAAAAGTGTCCAGAAAAATAGTGTATATACATTTGGCGTAGAAACTGTACATTGGAGGAGGTTGGTTGAATAAATACGTAACGTTTGAAGAATACCAGTGCACTTACACTAGTGTACATGTTATCTACAACATATAAACAGATTTACATGGAGAAGGATAGTGGAACTGTAGTCTGTAGAACTCGAATCGTTGGAAGACCCATTCCCATTATAATCTCAATTTCTTGATCCTCCAATCACTACTGTTGCTTACCTTGGACAAATGTTAGAGCAACAGTTGTGATTGGAGGATCAAGAAAAGAGGGCGGGTTTGAGATAGGCCAATTAGCATTCATGAATGGTCCTTTTGGCTGGTACACTATAAAATGGCTGCTATGGTAATGTTATGGAAATCAGTGTTTGGTTTGGTGCATGAGAATAGCTTATGTGTTACCCATGGCAAAGGCATTGTGTTGAACATTCCAACATTCTGAGTCTGTCCTAACGTGTACCAATGTCAATCACCATAGACAACCGTATCAAAACTCTAGTAGCCGTCTTATAGTGTACCAAAGGAAATAACCATGATACTCCAAGAAAAAAAACTGTAAATTTACTGTATATTTAGTGTGGGTGACCTGGCGAAGCCAGGTTGCCACCCACACTATAGATATCTATACTCTTTTTATTCTTCTTTCTTTATTCCACCGATTTTGCAAACACCGCTCGTGCCAGAGCGTTCGCGCCCCATACACGTGAAAGGTATCAAAACGAGCGGCTTGCCTATGGCAACAGCGGTCTCCGAACTCGTAAAGTTTCACCGCACCGTCTGGCTACGAATCGACTTTAAACGGTAACATTTCGGAAATACATTGCAATTTAGAGTGCGAGATCCACCGAATTTTTCAAACACCGCTCATGCCAGAGCGTTCGCGCACCATACACGTGAAAGGTATCAAAACGAGCGGCTTGCCTATGGCAACAGCGGTCTCCGAACTCGTAAAGTTTCACCGCACCGTCTGGCTACGAATCGACTTTAAACGGAAACATTTCGGTCCCATTGGAAATGCATTGCAATTTAGAGTGTAGCAGCTGAAATAATCTTTTTTCCCCTACCTTGGGTGAATTGCGAGTGTGATCTCAATTTTGGACGTAGAAATAAAACAAACACATCAAAACGATGACACGGCTGTCAGCCCGCTCACAAAAGAAAAATAAATGGAATTGGACATTTCTATCTCAACTGACGACCATTTGTTTGAAGGTTCTCCTCCCCATTGACCGCCATGCAATCGCACTCTAGAAATCACTTTTTTTAGAGTGTAGCAGCTGAAATAATCTTTTTTCCCCTACCTTGGGTGAATTGCGAGTGTGATCTCAATTTTGGACGTAGAAATAAAACAAACACATCAAAACGATGACACGGCTGTCAGCCCGCTCACAAAAGAAAAATAAATGGAATTGGACATTTCTATCTCAACTGACGACCATTTGTTTGAAGGTTCTCCTCCCCATTGACCGCCATGCAATCGCACTCTAGAAATCACTTTTTTCACACTATTTTTTAGCCTTCTGTTCCGATCGCCGAAGGAGTGCCACAATATCGCACGAATGCCACAATACCGCACACAACCCTTCGCCTACTCATTGTAGTGCTTCTGTGCGCGTCACAACGCTTCATCTCTTATAGTTTTCTTTTAATCAACGTGACAATGCAGTCATGTAAAGAAAATTCAGAATATGCAAGTCATTGTGCTCACGGCTGATTGGTTCAGCCTTAACAGCTGTGAGGCTCAGGGCTCATGGCTGAGCTGACCTGCCAATGACATCATCCACTTAACCCATCATTGCCCATCACTGTGTTGCAGTACTGAATTGCTGGACAGCGCCCTCTGTCTTGCGGGTTGTGTCTTGCGGGTTGTGTCATTGTACTCAGTAGGGATATCCTCTTTCATTTTTCATTGGTTGATGTTGACCACCTTTCATTGGTCGATGTTGACCACTCCCCCGATCCTTAGACCACGCCCCCTTAGGCCACACCCCCTCAGTGTATCTCTTGAACCGTTTGTCGTAGAGACTTGCGGATTGTGCCATTGGTCGATGTTGACCACCTTTCATTGGTCGATGTTGACCACTCCCCCGATCCTTAGACCACGCCCCCTTAGGCCACACCCCCTCAGTGTATCTCTTGAACCGTTTGTCGTAGAGACTTGCGGATTGTGCCATTGGTCGATGTTGACCACCTTTCATTGGTCGATGTTGACCACTCCCCCGATCCTTAGATCACGCCCCCTTAGGCCACACCCCCTCAGTGTATCTCTTGAACCGTTTGTCGTAGAGACTTGCGGATTGTGCCATTGTACTCGGTGTAATAGTGTAATAGTGTGTAATAGTGTAATAGTGTGTAATAGTGTAATAGTGTAATAGTGTGTAATAGTGTAATAGTGTGTAATAGTGTAATAGTGTGTAATAGTGTAATAGTGTAATAGTGTAATAGTGTGTAATAGTGTGTAATAGTGTAATAGTGTGTAATAGTGTAATAGTGTGTAGTAGTGTAATAGTGTGTAGTAGTGTAATAGTGTGTAATAGTGTAATAGTGTGTAATAGTGTAATAGTGTAATAGTGTAATAGTGTGTAATAGTGTAATAGTGTAATAGTGTGTAATAGTATAATAGTGTAATAGTGTGTAATAGTGTAATAGTGTGTAATAGTGTAATAGTGTAATAGTGTAATAGTGTGTAATAGTGTAATAGTGTAATAGTGTGTAATAGTGTAATAGTGTGTAATAGTGTAATAGTGTGTAATAGTGTAATAGTGTAATAGTGTAATAGTGTGTAATAGTGTAATAGTGTAATAGTGTGTAATAGTGTAATAGTGTGTAATAGTGTAATAGTGTGTAATAGTGTAATAGTGTAATAGTGTGTAATAGTGTGTAATAGTGTAATAGTGTAATAGTGTGTAATAGTGTAATAGTGTAATAGTGTAATAGTGTGTAATAGTGTAATAGTGTAATAGTGTGTAATAGTGTAATAGTGTGTAATAGTGTAATAGTGTAATAGTGTAATAGTGTGTAATAGTGTAATAGTGTGTAATAGTGTGTAATAGTGTAATATTGTGTAATAGTGTAATAGTGTGTAATAGTGTAATAGTGTAATAGTGTGTAATAGTGTAATAGTTTAATAGTGTGTAATAGTGTAATAGTGTAATAGTGTGTAATAGTGTAATAGTGTGTAATAGTGTAATAGTGTGTAATAGTGTAATAGTGTGTAATAGTGTGTAATAGTGTAATAGTGTGTAATAGTGTGTAATAGTGTAATATTGTGTAATAGTGTAATAGTGTAATAGTGTGTAATAGTGTAATAGTGTGTAATAGTGTAATAGTGTGTAATAGTGTAATAGTGTAATAGTGTGTAATAGTGTAATAGAGTGTAATAGTGTAATAGTGTGCTATGCGACTTGCGGGTTGTGTCGTTGCACTCAGTAGGGATATCCTCTTTCATTGGTCTATGTTGACCACTCCCCCGATCATTAGGCCACGCCCCCTTTTTGTATCCTTTGAACCGTTTGTCATAGAGACTCGCGAGAGACCCTCTCCCCCGTTGGCCGGCGGTGCACAGGCGTCACCCACACTTTCACAATTTCCCCCGCGCGGAATTGTCTAGTTTATATTATAATGTATATACATAACATAGGAAATGTGAATCCCGGACCACATTTTATTATTATTATTTTATTCTTAGGCTTATTTTATTCTTTATTCTTAGGCAATTTTTTTGTTATTCTTATTCGTGACTTTGTTTTGTCTACCTAAATGTTTACTGTTCGAACCACTCCAGTCTGGGTTCAGGGCTAAACATAGCACAGAGACCGCTCTGATAACTAAAGACTGCTGATGCTGGAAACATCCTCATCCTCCTGGACCTTTCAGCTGCTTTTGACACCATCTCACACTCAATCCTCCTAGACTGTCTGGCAAGTGTCCTTGGCATCACTGGTACCCCCCTGTCCTGGTTCACATCCTACCTGACCAACAGGTGGCAGTATGTTTCCCTCAGGGGGTCCAGGTTGCCTGTAGCTGTTCCGCAACCGTTGCTATTTCCGGGGTAGGCCTGATTGGACCCGACAGGCACGTGACCCGCCGCGGCCACGCCCCGCGGAAGCCTCAGGACGCGGCAACGAGGCTGCTGTGGTTCACAGGCGCTTTCCGCCTTCAACGCCGCCCGCAGCATTAGGAAGGAGTTCGCGGCGCCTTTCACATCGCAGTCATCAGTCATAATAATCGCGCCGCAGTCGGCAGTCATGCAATCATTTATCATTTAACATTTGAAAGGCATACATTGTTGTATGAAATAAAATAGTATAGAGACATATGTACAGCGTCGCGCCGCAGTCGGCAGTCATGCAATCATTTATCATTTAACATTTGAAAGGCATACAGTGTTGTATGAAATAAAATAGTATAGAGACATATGTACAGCGTCGCGCCGCAGTCGACAGTCATGCAATCATTTATCATTTAACATTTGAAAGGCATACATTGTTGTATGAAATAAAATAGCGGGGAGAATATGCTCACGCGAGCGGCATCGCTGAGCTCTGGTGACGGTCTTATTGGGGCTTATGCCGAGAACAGCAGTAACACAACATTGACCGCCATGCAATCGCACTCTAGAAATCACTTTTTTTAGAGTGTAGCAGCTGAAATAATCTTTTTTCCCCTACCTTGGGTGAATTGCGAGTGTGATCTCAATTTTGGACGTAGAAATAAAACAAACACATCAAAACGATGACACGGCTGTCAGCCCGCTCACAAAAGAAAAATAAATGGAATTGGACATTTCTATCTCAACTGACGACCATTTGTTTGAAGGTTCTCCTCCCCATTGACCGCCATGCAATCGCACTCTAGAAATCACTTTTTTCACACAATTTTTTAGCCTTCTGTTCCGATCGCCGAAGGAGTGCCACAATATCGCACGAATGCCACAATACCGCACACAACCCTTCGCCTACTCATTGTAGTGCTTCTGTGCGCGTCACAACGCTTCATCTCTTATAGTTTTCTTTTAATCAACGTGACAATGCAGTCATGTAAAGAAAATTCAGAATATGCAAGTCATTGTGCTCACGGCTGATTGGTTCAGCCTTAACAGCTGTGAGGCTCAGGGCTCATGGCTGAGCTGACCTGCCAATGACATCATCCACTTAACCCATCATTGCCCATCACTGTGTTGCAGTACTGAATTGCTGGACAGCGCCCTCTGTCTTGCGGGTTGTGTCTTGCGGGTTGTGTCATTGTACTCAGTAGGGATATCCTCTTTCATTTTTCATTGGTTGATGTTGACCACCTTTCATTGGTCGATGTTGACCACTCCCCCGATCCTTAGACCACGCCCCCTTAGGCCACACCCCCTCAGTGTATCTCTTGAACCGTTTGTCGTAGAGACTTGCGGATTGTGCCATTGGTCGATGTTGACCACCTTTCATTGGTCGATGTTGACCACTCCCCCGATCCTTAGACCACGCCCCCTTAGGCCACACCCCCTCAGTGTATCTCTTGAACCGTTTGTCGTAGAGACTTGCGGATTGTGCCATTGGTCGATGTTGACCACCTTTCATTGGTCGATGTTGACCACTCCCCCGATCCTTAGACCACGCCCCCTTAGGCCACACCCCCTCAGTGTATCTCTTGAACCGTTTGTCGTAGAGACTTGCGGATTGTGCCATTGTACTCGGTGTAATAGTGTGTAATAGTGTAATAGTGTAATAGTGTGTAATAGTGTAATAGTGTGTAATAGTGTAATAGTGTAATAGTGTGTAATAGTGTGTAATAGTGTAATAGTGTGTAATAGTGTAATAGTGTAATAGTGTGTAATAGTGTAATAGTGTGTAATAGTGTAATAGTGTGTAATAGTGTGTAATAGTGTGTAATAGTGTAATAGTGTGTAATAGTGTAATAGTGTGTAGTAGTGTAATAGTGTGTAGTAGTGTAATAGTGTAATAGTGTGTAATAGTGTGTAATAGTGTAATAGTGTGTAATAGTGTGTAATAGTGTAATAGTGTGTAATAGTGTAATAGTGTAATAGTGTGTAATAGTGTAATAGTGTAATAGTGTAATAGTGTGTAATAGTATAATAGTGTAATAGTGTGTAATAGTGTAATAGTGTGTAATAGTGTAATAGTGTGTAATAGTGTAATAGTGTAATAGTGTAATAGTGTAATAGTGTGTAATAGTGTAATAGTGTAATAGTGTGTAATAGTGTAATAGTGTAATAGTGTAATAGTGTAATAGTGTGTAATAGTGTAATAGTGTAATAGTGTGTAATAGTGTAATAGTGTGTAATAGTGTAATAGTGTAATAGTGTAATAGTGTGTAATAGTGTGTAATAGTGTAATAGTGTGTAATAGTGTAATAGTGTAATAGTGTAATAGTGTGTAATAGTGTAATAGTGTAATAGTGTAATAGTGTGTAATAGTGTAATAGTGTGTAATAGTGTAATAGTGTAATAGTGTAATAGTGTGTAATAGTGTAATAGTGTAATAGTGTGTAATAGTGTAATATTGTGTAATAGTGTAATAGTGTGTAATAGTGTAATATTGTGTAATAGTGTAATAGTGTGTAATAGTGTAATAGTGTAATAGTGTGTAATAGTGTAATAGTTTAATAGTGTGTAATAGTGTAATAGTGTAATAGTGTGTAATAGTGTAATAGTGTGTAATAGTGTAATAGTGTGTAATAGTGTAATAGTGTGTAATAGTGTAATAGTGTAATAGTGTGTAATAGTGTAATAGTGTAATAGTGTGTAATAGTGTGTAATAGTGTAATAGTGTAATAGTGTGTAATAGTGTGTAATAGTGTAATATTGTGTAATAGTGTAATAGTGTGTAATAGTGTAATAGTGTGTAATAGTGTAATAGTGTAATAGTGTGTAATAGTGTAATAGTGTGTAATAGTGTAATAGTGTAATAGTGTGTAATAGTGTAATAGAGTGTAATAGTGTAATAGTGTGCTATGCGACTTGCGGGTTGTGTCGTTGCACTCAGTAGGGATATCCTCTTTCATTGGTCTATGTTGACCACTCCCCCGATCCTTAGGCCACGCCCCCTTTTTGTATCCTTTGAACCGTTTGTCATAGAGACTCGCGAGAGACCCTCTCCCCCGTTGGCCGGCGGTGCACAGGCGTCACCCACACTTTCACAATTTCCCCCGCGCGGAATTGTCTAGTTTATATTATAATGTATATACATAACATAGGAAATGTGAATCCCGGACCACATTTTATTATTATTATTTTATTCTTAGGCTTATTTTATTCTTTATTCTTAGGCAATTTTTTTGTTATTCTTATTCGTGACTTTGTTTTGTCTACCTAAATGTTTACTGTTCGAACCACTCCAGTCTGGGTTCAGGGCTAAACATAGCACAGAGACCGCTCTGATAACTAAAGACTGCTGATGCTGGAAACATCCTCATCCTCCTGGACCTTTCAGCTGCTTTTGACACCATCTCACACTCAATCCTCCTAGACTGTCTGGCAAGTGTCCTTGGCATCACTGGTACCCCCCTGTCCTGGTTCACATCCTACCTGACCAACAGGTGGCAGTATGTTTCCCTCAGGGGGTCCAGGTCGCCTGTAGCTGTTCCGCAACCGTTGCTATTTCCGGGGTAGGCCTGATTGGACCCGACAGGCATGTGACCCGCCGCGGCCACGCCCCGCGGAAGCCTCAGGACGCGGCAACGAGGCTGCTGTGGTTCACAGGCGCTTTCCGCCTTCAACGCCGCCCGCAGCATTAGGAAGGAGTTCGCGGCGCCTTTCACATCGCAGTCATCAGTCATAATAATCGCGCCGCAGTCGGCAGTCATGCAATCATTTATCATTTAACATTTGAAAGGCATACATTGTTGTATGAAATAAAATAGTATAGAGACATATGTACAGCGTCGCGCCGCAGTCGGCAGTCATGCAATCATTTATCATTTAACATTTGAAAGGCATACAGTGTTGTATGAAATAAAATAGTATAGAGACATATGTACAGCGTCGCGCCGCAGTCGGCAGTCATGCAATCATTTATCATTTAACATTTGAAAGGCATACATTGTTGTATGAAATAAAATAGCGGGGAGAATATGCTCACGCGAGCGGCATCGCTGAGCTCTGGTGACGGTCTTATTGGGGCTTATGCCGAGAACAGCAGTAACACAACATTGCAACTGTTGTGTTACTGCTTTCTGACCGAATTAGTCATTCATTTGTAGCTATAAAGACATATTCATAATCCAACATATGTGTAAAGAAACAACATATTCCGATTGGAAGGACTCCCAGCTCCTTCCTGCTTGCGTCCACAGGGCTGAGCTGTGCACGGCTTTAGTCTCACTCGAGTGAGGAGGAGCGGAACTTCGGAAGACCGCTGGTTCTCCAACATACAGCGGTGTGCTCTTCAGAATGTACCGGGAGAAACGTTTACTGTACCCCGCAGACATAATAAGCATATAAGCAGTGCTTAACGTTATTAGTTACGTTATTTCTGACCGAATTAGTCATTCATTTTGTTACAAAGGGTCAGATTAAACCGAATATATGTATTTATTGATTGATATATATTGCATAATATTTGTATATCGTTTGATATCCCTTGTGTATTCTTTGTACATGGAATATCCCTTTAACCCAGTGCAGACCATAGTGTTTCGTTCTCTTATTGGATGGCGTTCCACCAGCGCCAGTGTCTTACCCCCAGAGTCGAGTTCAAAGCTACCGTCAAGACATGTCTGTACATGCCCGGTTCTGCCCAGGACTACGAGACAGAAATGAGGCTGGCACTAGATTATTCCCCGTACATATAAATATGGCGCAGGTGAATACAGAAGTAGTTCAGTTCAGTTCAGTCTTAGTAACAAGTTGAAGCCTCACACTACGATACAACGTGCTGTGAAGTGGGCCCGTATTGCCCCAAAATAGAGTCTTGTTTTATCCTAATACGTTTGTTCAACGTATCGTTCGCTCCTTACTAGTAAAGCCTTCATCACGAGTCAACGACCAAGTGAAGTGAGCAACAGTGTGTCTAAATAGAGCACTTATAGCCGCGTGCGAATAGGATAGTAAAGTATCAGGGCTTGGTTGGATAACGTCAAGTTCGACTTAGTTGATGTGAAGTACTGCGCACCGGAGGATCTACACCGGTGATTGCAGAGCCCCTTTCCGACTGTATTATTATTATTGCTTTGTACCAGGCTGCTGGAGCGGATAAGAATCGTCTACACCCACTACTGTGGGACCTGCCCGTGAGGACCATCATTCGAGCCCGTCTCTATTGGAGAGGCTGACCGGCTTCCACCTGTGCTGCGCGCACACTGGGATTACAGTCGCTGCCTTTCGTCTGCCGAGCAGGGAGTAATATACCGCCTCCAGGAGCCTATTGAGTCCCCGCTGACCCAGACTTTGCATTAGAGCATTGCCTCCCCCTGCTGGCTTACAACAGGTGGGAACCCTCTACCAGTATCCCCTGCTACCTTACCAGAGTACAATAGATATAATTCCTAATATTCAGGTTGTATTCTTATTTCATGCGTAACCAGAGAATGGACATTCATTATTGATTTTCCTACGCACATTCCTTTGCCTTACAAGTGCATTCAATTAAAGTATATTATGTATTCTTGCTGCTAATAAATACTTAAAGACAACTTTGTGTAGAACCGATTCATTGTGGGGAAGTGTTCTCATCATATACTCGTGTACGGTATGGCCAGTATAATGTACATAAGACGGTAGTGGTTTAATGATACCATACTTGATTAATACAGTCAGGGAATTGTACCCCTCAGTTACAATTGGTCCTTCGAGCCCCGGATAAGAATTAGCGTAATATTAATATAATATTAATATTAACATGGCCGATGATGAACACTCCACAAACGGTTCTCCCGAACTAGAACGCCCGCAGCGCAGACGGCAGCCACCTCCCTATCTAGAGGCATACACTGTCAGTCCAATACCTAGCTTTAAAAGGAAGTTAAATACGGATAAAGTAACTAAAGCGGATAGTAAAATTATGTCCAACCCTACCGACCAGGCTACCCCGCCAGTAGAGACCCTAGTGGGTTCTAACGTAATTGACCAAGCTCACAGGGGGGACCAGGAGGGACATGACATGACTTTACCCCCAAACAACGCCAACGGGACAGTCCCCGGAGAGCTCCAGGATAAAGAAAGCGCTCCAGGGACGGAACCCGACCCACTACCAGAAGAGAAGCGCGCCCAGGAGACGGACCTCGGGGCGCGCCCGGAGAACAGATCTCCAACGAGTACTGCCGGGAGCCGATCACCTCGACCAGCGTCTTCCCCCAGCGAGGCGGACAAGATGCTGGCGCAGGCACTCATCGCCACCCTGGCAGCCTCCACCGAACGCGATCGACTTCAAGCGCAACAGACGCGCGAGCGCGAACATTTTGCAGCCGAGCGAGAGCGCTTCCAGGCGCAACAAAGGAGTGAAGACGACCGCATAAGACTGGAGACCAGACGCCTCCAGACAGAAGAGAACATTGAGAGAAGCCGCGCCGATGCGCAGCACGCCGCAGCCAATGCGCAGCGCGACGCCGCCAATGCCCAGCGCGAAGCAGCGCGCGACGCCACCCATGCCCAGCGCGAGACAGAGCGCGACCGGCTGCAGGCGCAGCTGATGGACAAATTGATTACCATGGCGACACCCCCTCACTCCGCACGGAGCTCCCGGAGATCGTCACGACAAGGGTCTAGGACACATTCCCCTACCCGAACAAGCGACCCGGGACCCCGCCAACAGGAGGATCCTGTCCACGTCTCCGAACCCCCTCCCCGGCCGGTCCATACGAGACCCAGCAACCGGGAAGAACCGGACCACGCCGAGAGACTGAACAGAAGACTCCAGGTCCTAGCAGAGGGAGAGGAGGAGGAAGAGGAGGAATGTCAAGCTGACCAGCAGCAACGTACGCTGGACCAGGAGGCCCAGTACAGCCCCGACCAGCAGCAACGTACTCTGGACCAGAAGGCCCAGTACAGCCCAGAAGTCAGCCCCGAGGCCCTGCGCTACAAACCCCCGACTCAACTCACGGGTGAGTTTGACGCACCGCCAGCCCCGAGGAACAGCACCTGGGTACCCGGCCCTTGGTACCCACCAAGTACCAGCCCAAGACAACACGTAAGAGGAGACTCGCCTAGGAGGCCTCTCCCCCAACGCTCACCGATGTGCCAGTCATCCATGGCATCGTACCTTGGCACACCGACGTTCCCGGACTTCACACACGAGAACAGAGCACAGTACACAGAGCTACGAATGTGCCTAGAGACTATGCTGTCCGACGTACCAGATGAACCGTACAAGTATGCTATCCTACTCAAGCACCTGAAGGTGCCCAGAGCGCACAATATAGCGCTGGCATATTCCAGCTCTACTACCCCATACACCGCGGCTCTAGTAGCCCTCGACCAACGTTATGGACGCATATGGGACTACGTGATACAGGAGATAAGAGACATTGACCGTCTCCCCCCAGCCAGAGACAACAGAGCATTAGATGACCTCGCTATCAAGGTACAGTCCCTGGTAGGGATGCTGGGGTCCCAAAAGGAAAAAGGGATCTATGAACTGTACGCTAACTCTAATGTAGAGAGGATACTAGAGAAGCTCCCTCCCGCCCGACAAGAGCGCTTTCGGCGGCAGAGAGACTACCGCGACCCCAACGGTCCAGAGGCATCCCTCCTAGACCTATCTGAGTTCCTCGCCAGGGAGGTCAGTAGCCTACGACTCGACACGTTCGTATGGAGTGGACCAAGCCCAAGACTCGGACCTCGGGGATCAACAGATAACCGCCGGTTGGTGACCGTTATGCACCAAGCCGAATCAGTACCGCAGCACAAGAACCACAACACCCCCTCGACGAAAGAGGACCAGTGGAAGATTGAGTGCCAGTACTGTGAGGGAGAACATCGGCTGTACCAATGCGACACTTTCGGGAAGCTGACCACGGACGAAGTGAGTCAGTGGATCAAGGACCACCGCCGCTGCTTCCGCTGCGCGCGCAGCCACCTAGCAGCTGAGTGCCGCTTGAAGAAGAAGTGCAGCAGGTGCGGTGGCACCCACTTGGAGGTCCTGCATGACATCAACAGGCGTCAGCCAGGACAACAGAGTGGGCCCGTCGCGGTAATGTACCATGCCGAGGCGGTGGCACCAGCACCAAAGTTCCACCAGACCGCTCCCTGGTGTCCCGACTGCTACAGCAGACACTGGGAGTCACGGTGCGACTCGCACCATATAGATTCTGTGTCACCACAGACAGGTGACAACCCCCCCGAGACAGGAGTGCTCCACATAGACCCCAAGCAGAGCGGGACCCTCCGAGTGCTCCTCAAAGTGGTCAGAGTGCTCCTGAGCTACGAGGACAAGGTCCTGGACACTTACGCCGTCCTGGACGATGGGTCTGAAAAGACTCTCCTCCTCGCTTCCGCAGCAGCCCAGTTGGGCCTGCGGGGTGTCAAAGATACCATGACCATACGCACCATCAGAAGGGACCAGAAGACCATAAAAGGTGAAAGGGTCTCCTTCACGATGGCAGCGGTGGACCAGCCCGAGAAGCAGTATAGTATAACCAACGTCTTCACCAGCCACGACATAGGCCTGTCTCAGTACACCTACCCCATCCCACAGCTGATGGCTAAATATGTGCACCTACGTCAACTACCTATACCGCTTATCGACGGCGCCACACCGACCCTGCTCATCGGCTCCGACCACGCGGACCTCATTCTCCCAATTGAGGCGGCCCACATCGGACCCAAAGGATGCCCAGTCGCGGTTCAGACCCGACTGGGATGGACGCTCCAGGGCCCCCTCTACGGACTTGACAGTCAACCCACGTCTACACGCTGCCTACACACAAAGGCGAGCGACACCGGCCACTCCCTCGTACAGCAGAGGCTATTGACATTAAGCGAGAGGCCCGTGAGAGAACCGTGGGCACCAGAGGGAGTTCGGAACTCCACCCCCCTCAGCTGCGCTTCAGACGTAGCTGACCTCGAACCCAGCACCCCAAGCGACTCCTTGACGGGGCGGCCGGGACCGGCCCCTCCTCAGACGGGGTACAGAGCAAACAAGAGAAACAGACGGAGGAGGAGGAGGCACAGCCAAGCACAGATCAAAGCAGTCTCAGGCCCGCTTCCTCCTAAGCCCCCCTTCATCCCGTCCAGTCGTCATGACCATAGACCAGTCACTACCCCGAGCTGCGTGGCCGGCCGGCCGCGTAAGCAAAGTGACCACTGGTGCCGACGGAAAGGTCAGAGTGGCAGAAGTGCTCGGCCAAGGGCGGACATACAACCGACCCGTGGCGAGGCTGATAGAGTCGCCAAGGCTCCCCGACACGCTTAATGACGACTATGACCCCTGACTTTGTGAACTGCCTACCCTCACAACAGACGTTGAGTAGTGGACAGTGCGGTTAATCTGTCTCTGCTTAGCTAATTAGGTGGGACTAATTAGGAGGCGGCTGTTACAAAGGGTCAGATTAAACCGAATATATGTATTTATTGATTGATATATATTGCATAATATTTGTATATCGTTTGATATCCCTTGTGTATTCTTTGTACATATACACGGATTATCCCTTTAACCCAGTGCAGACCATAGTGTTTCGTTCTCTTATTGGATGGCGTTCCACCAGCGCCAGTGTCTTACCCCCAGAGTCGAGTTCAAAGCTACCGTCAAGACATGTCTGTACATGCCCGGTTCTGCCCAGGACTACGAGACAGAAATGAGGCTGGCACTAGATTATTCCCCGTACATATAAATATGGCGCAGGTGAATACAGAAGTAGTTCAGTTCAGTTCAGTCTTAGTAACAAGTTGAAGCCTCACACTACGATACAACGTGCTGTGAAGTGGGCCCGTATTGCCCCAAAATAGAGTCTTGTTTTATCCTAATACGTTTGTTCAACGTATCGTTCGCTCCTTACTAGTAAAGCCTTCATCACGAGTCAACGACCAAGTGAAGTGAGCAACAGTGTGTCTAAATAGAGCACTTATAGCCGCGTGCGAATAGGATAGTAAAGTATCAGGGCTTGGTTGGATAACGTCAAGTTCGACTTAGTTGATGTGAAGTACCGCGCACCGGAGGATCTACACCGGTGATTGCAGAGCCCCTTTCCGACTGTATTATTATTATTGCTTTGTACCAGGCTGCTGGAGCGGATAAGAATCGTCTACACCCACTGCTGTGGGACCTGCCCGTGAGGACCATCATTCGAGCCCGTCTCTATTGGAGAGGCTGACCGGCTTCCACCTGTGCTGCGCGCACACTGGGATTACAGTCGCTGCCTTTCGTCTGCCGAGCAGGGAGTAATATACCGCCTCCAGGAGCCTATTGAGTCCCCGCTGACCCAGACTTTGCATTAGAGCATTGCCTCCCCCTGCTGGCTTACAACCGGTGGGAACCCTCTACCAGTATCCCCTGCTACCTTACCAGAGTACAATAGATATAATTCCTAATATTCAGGTTGTATTCTTATTTCATGCGTAACCAGAGAATGGACATTCATTATTGATTTTCCTACGCACATTCCTTTGCCTTACAAGTGCATTCAATTAAAGTATATTATGTATTCTTGCTGCTAATAAATACTTAAAGACAACTTTGTGTAGAACCGATTCATTGTGGGGAAGTGTTCTCATCATATACTCGTGTACGGTATGGCCAGTATAATGTACATAAGACGGTAGTGGTTTAATGATACCATACTTGATTAATACAGTCAGGGAATTGTACCCCTCAGTTACACATTTGTCTAGCACAGTCTCTAACAGTGTAACAGTAAGAAGCATTTTGGATAAAAGTATTCTGTACTTCTGTATGACAACAATGTATGCCTTTCAAATGTTAAATGATTAAATGATACACAGCGAAATCTACGCTCTCGCCTCTCATCCTGCTTTCGCCAACGGCAGCGATGTGAAAGGCGAAGCGAACTCCAGCAGTAGCGTGCTTGCCGCTGGGGCTGCCGCGGGGCGTGGCCGCGGCGTGTCACGTGCCTGTCGGGGCCAATCAGGCCTACCCCGGAAATAGCAACGGTTGCGGAACAGCTACAGGCGTCCAGGTCAGCTCCAGCAGCTGTTAAACAGGGTGTTCCCCAGGGTTCAGTGCTAGGTCCGCTCCTTTTTACTATCTACCTCCTCCCACTCTGTGAGATCATAAGGAAACTGTAAGGTTTGGTCCGCTCTCTGCCACACGCTCCGTTCCTTTAAGGTACTATGTTGATTGATGCATTCCCCGCCACGCGCTCCGTTCCTTTAAGGTGCCGTGTTGATTGGTGCATTCCCCGCCACACGCTTTTGGAGCAAGTATCAATCTCATCCCGCAGCTGTCACAGTTTGTAATTAGCGCCCCTGAAGGCTTTATATACACAGACCTCCTTGCTATCGATGTTGGGTCGTTCTGGAATACAACTGCATATACCTGCTTTTCCCCGTCGCTGTTCCTGTCGTCTTTCTCTCCAGGACCTTTTTTGTGGAGAACCGCTGTGGAGAACCTGGTTCCCCGTTTGGAGCTGCGCCTCGTAATCTGCCCGCTTTACGCGTTGCGCTCTGGTGAGTTTTTGGAAACAGTCCTTTTGGATTATCAGTTTTTTGTGTGTTTGGTGAACACTGAAGAAATACCGTTTTTGTTTTGTACTGGACTCAGCTAATTTGTGTGTTAGGATAACACTGAAGAATTCCGTTTTGTTTTGCACTGGACTCAGCTAATTTGTGTGTTAGAATAACACTGAAGAATACCGCATTGTTTTTCACTGGACTCAGCTAACTTGTGTGTGGTACACCGAAGATCAAGTCACTTGGGATTAATACTGGACTCAGTCACCTCTCTGCCTCTGTGTGTTCGTTGGGCTGTTTCTGATTTCTCTCTCTCTCCGTTTTCCACCGTGAGTGAAAGCTGGGAGTATCTGCAGAGCCGCTACAACGTCACATGCCAAATCCTCACCACTATCTACTGGGAGTATCTGCAGAGCCGCTACATCGTCACATGCCAGATCCCCGTTTGTTTGATTACTGTACCTCATCCATCTTGTGACTCTGTAAATAAATACGCCCTAGCTTTTGGCTAACTCTGACCTTCCTGTCTGTGTCGTTGCGTTTGAGGTCGGTTACAAACCATAACAGAAACATGGCCTCCACTCCTCAGACGACACGCAGCTTTACCTCCACACCAAACCCTCTGCTCCCCTCCCTCCCCCGTCCCTCACTGCCTGCCTCCAGGACATAAAAACATGGATGACCACTAATGTACGGTTATGTATATAACCATAGTTATATGAGTGTAGTGACGCTCTGCGTCTATTGCAATACTCTTCATATCCAGTATTGAACTGAATAAATTCTCACATGTACCTTTACATACCATCATCTGTCTGGCCACACCCCCATATGCTCCCTACATAAGCAGGGGTGTGGCCATACCATCAGCTCCTTTCCAAGTCTTTCACCACAAGGCAAGATCACGGGGTCCTCAGTGAGTCCGACGCAGAGCGTCACTACACTCATATAACTATGGTTATATACATAACCGTACGTTATACATTGTGTAGCTCCGCTCTGCGTCTATTGCAACACAGGAGCTGAGCAGAGCGGAGCTCGACAAATGTACCCGCTGCGGCCCCCCACAACCATCAGAACCGGGGAGGACCCGAACCCCCCTAGCGGAGGACGGGAGGGTGTCGGATCCGACTGCGCGAAGAGGAGACTTCAGCAACTCAACGAACAGGGTGAGCAGACCGTGGGGCGTACCCACGACTACACAAACGCGCAACCCGCATGCCACTAGGGAACGAACGGAATGAACAAACCCCCGTTACCACCCCTAACATCACGGGGTCAAGAGCAAAAGCCCAACCCTGTGGCAAGGCCGTAGCAGCGGAGCGCGAAGGAGGACCCAGACCCAGAAAGGGACTGGACCCCCCCGGAAAAAGGGGGCCTGGAGAGGCCAATGACGCCACAGCATCGAGACCTCACCAGGCGGTCACTAGTGACACCGCCCCCCACATCGCCAGCGTATTCGGACAGGGCCCATCCAAGAGCAGGTCCTTCCCCCCTATAGCACGCCGCCTAGCTCACTGAACCAGGTACTGTATACCCAGGCAGTCACCCATCCAAGTACAAACCAGGCCTGAACCTACACAGCTTCCGAAATCGAACAAGATCGGGCATGTTCAGGTTGGTATGGCTGTAAGCTCGAAGCACTCAAGAGGCTACACCCACAGCGGGAGCAGGCAGCGCACCGGGGAGACGACCCCCAAAAGAGGTCGATCCCTCAATCCAGGCAACAGGCCACTTGACCTGAGCCTGGAGCACTGCTGACTAGACAGGCACCAAAGGGGTCTGCTGAAACAGCACCCCGGCAGAAGGGGCGTATGCTGGCATTGTTGTACACCATGTCACAGCCTCCACAAAAACCCCTCGACACTCTAGCGGGGCCGAGGCAGAGAAGGCTGACATGATTGGCAGACGTCATGAAAAATGCGGGGGCACACTCACGGCAGTGGCGGCTGCTGGATGCTTCGCCACTAGGGGCGCTATACCAAACATTTTGCAAACATGTACAAGGCACGCATTGGCGAATATTATCACCATTGCCATCGATCAATATATGATCACAGTCAGTCAAATGCAACCACGTTTCCAATAGCCCAACACAAACACGCACAGCTCTCTCTCTCTCGCTCTCTCTCTCTCTCCCCCTCTCTCTCTCCCTCTCTCTCTCTCTCTCTCTCTCTCTCTCTCAGATTGATTCAATAAGAAACACATATGTATATATTATCATTTTAAACAAGTTACCATTCATTGTCTGAGTGGTTATGCTCTACCCGCGAGAGAGAGAGAGAGAGAGAGAGAGGGGGAGAGAGAGAGAGAGAGAGCGAGAGAGAGGGGGAGAGAGAGAGAGAGCGAGAGAGAGAGAGCGAGAGAGAGACCGAATTAACTCACTGTTTACGTGGTCCACTCACTGTTGTCCCGACTCCCCAGACTGTTGATGTATATCAAGCCGGAGGGCTTGATAAAGTGTATAATCCGCTGTTGATGATGTATATCCAGTCCACTGTCCAGACTGCCATATAGCTTGTTAGCTGTTAGCAGTTAGCACCACACAACAAGTAGTTTCATTTCCGCGTCGAACAGACTGCAAACTACCTGGCGTTCTATCGCCATGCTCTAAGACAAACTCTAACCTTAACCAACTTTGAAAGAGTGCCTAAGCTTAACCGTCTAAAGAACTTGCAGTCACGCTCTAAGACAAATAGCTGCATCTCACAACAACAACAACTATCTACCACCAACCTAGAATAAGCTAGAATTGGAACATTAGAAAGTGGATTCGGACAATCAGAGATCGTCTCCGCGAAATGCTGCTACGGAAAAAAAAACTGACGTCGGCCAATCAGAGAGCGTCTCGCGAAATGCGGCTACAGAAATTCTTGACGCTGCTGCCTAGACCGCTTCAAATCGCGCCCGGATTCCAACATAATAGTCATATTTCAACGCACAACGCGTTACGCACTGATTGGCTGCGACGGATACAGCGATCACACAGTGACGTGCACTCAGAGCGCTAACGCGCATTGGAAACACAAACATACTTAAAATGAGTAAATATTATTCATTTTAAACATGTTTTTATTATTTATAGGGCTATAAAACAAAAAACTAAAAAATAATTTTTCTTGTTCTACTCTCATATAACCAGGGGCCTGAGGGGGGGCGGCGCCCGAGCGCCCCTAGTGGCGAGCCGCCACTGACTCACGGGGAGACCCCGAGAGTTGACTCCGCTACCAACACACCAGGGAACCAACCACCCCCTTGGTTCTAACATGAGGCGTTGTTCCTACAACCCCTCAAGAAAAACTCCAAAACACAACTGCGGGTATACACTGGCTATACCGCAGTACAAGTGTTTCGGTTTTCAAAAAGGGGTTAACCCAGGCCTACGGGTCGACGAAAACAATTTCGGACCGGGCCCGGCGGACCGGGACGTACACAGGGATGCCAGAGGAGTTCTATAAGAATCACCTCAACAGCCCCCTCCCAGCCCTGCTTAAGCAGGAGAAGAGAGGGGCAAAAAGAATGGAGAAGGACCAGGCTCCCTTAGCACAGCGCAAGGTACAACACAACATGGACCAAGCAACAGTGAGGGGTATTACGTAGTAACACAACCACGAATATCTCCATAACGTCAAACCCTGCAATGCCCGGGCCGACCCGGAATTTTTTTCCCCGAAACAAAGCACAAGTCCCTCAGGGTACCAGAACAGCAGATCTGCGTCCCCGGCGGACAACGGGTTAACTGACCTGGACCGGCGTGACCAGAATCAGTCCCATGCCCTAATCACGCCGCCATCCCCAACCCTAGGAGGGGGGTAGGTACGCATGTCGATCCAAAACATTATAGAGGGCGCCACCCAGACGGTCCCTTTCGTACCACGCTCGGTGGCCCACCCCAAGGGCGTGAGACCCCTCTACCTATGCTTTGATCTATTCCGTTAACATCCCCCAGATATGAGCGAGAATTTGTTGAGACAACACTGGCGCTCGGAAGAGACAAACTCCATCCCAGTTGCCCCATAAAAACGCTGTTTCAATGATGAGCAACCAAGGCATGCAAGCCCATGCGTGATTCTTATCAGAAGCACCCAGGGCCAGCACTATGTACACGTCGAGACCCAAAACACATCAATGGACAGTCTAACAAGACACCAGATACCGTTCCTCCAAGCCGCCTGGGAGAACGACAAGAAGCCGCTTTTTTATTTTTATTTTTCTACAGAAAAGAGAAAAATACGGACATGGGTCCCATGCGATGCGGCTGAGGGAAAACAACACCCCGTCAACCATGCTTCATAAGAGGGGACGGGGAGCGACGTACCCTATGACGGGGGGAAACCCATGACTCAACAGACCATTAAGGGGAGGAGTCAGGGAATCCCTAAACAATACCCCGTCAACCGACTCCATAAGGAGGGGACGGGAAACCCCCAGAGAGACTTCCCACGTGAGCAACAACTTGAAAAGTTTATGTAACATTGAGCCACGTGACCAAAAGGCTCAAGCTACATATATATCGAGCGTAGCAGAACTCTTAAGTTCCTACGCACCGCAACCCAATTTGACAATAACAGAGAACCACACATGGGGCCTGTAAAGAACTCACGGAAGTCAGCGACCAATAGAAACGTGCCCAGTGACGTATTCTATGGCGGGGGGAATCCCATGACTCAACCGACCATGATAGGTGAGGAGTCAGGGAATTCCCTACCCCCCCCCCCCCCCCCTCTGTGCCGCACTGACCAATCAGCGCGGTAGGACCGAATGATAAGAGGGCCAAACCCCCCGACCAATCAGAAAAGAGGGAAGGAGGGGTTTATGCGGTTACCCCCTCACGATCCCATACCCCGTATACGATAATAATAAACAGCCATGATGATACCTTATGTAGCCAGCATGCTAATGAAACAGCGTATATCCTAACAGGATAAGCTAACCCAACGCACGCTAGCCACAGACAACAACACGTCTGCGAACAGGGTTTATAACAAGGCCAAGGTTTATGTGTGAACACGACACCCGTGTTTTATGTTTCAAGAAAAAAACACAGAAGATCGAGAGAGAGAGAGGTCTATAAGACCGTGGTACAACTACACACACAAGTACTTCTGCAGGCCAACACTACAGTGTTGTGGCTCAATGCCACCGTTTCAACGTAACAGAACACACAACTAAATCTTTACCACTATAGGAAGAACATAATTCTTCAGGACGAGGAAAGAAAAAGCCTTTCGACCGAGTGTTAGCTACAGGCCTTGCTAAGCACACATATATATGTAGCGACCAGCTAAAGACAAAAAATCTAGCTCTCCTATCAACCCCACAACTAGGCGAAGGTTCTACACATCGTATCCCCAACATATGTAGTGAATAAACACACAGTTTGTAACAAAAAATACAGTCCCTCCTAGGAGGGACTTTTTATTGACGTACAAAATCATAGTTGGGGCGGGGAAGGGAACAGGGGTAAACAGGGGGGGGAAAGTCACTTCAGCTGCGCCTGCCACAAGCAGCTTGTTGCTTGCCACCACGGAGAGCTTTAGCCCCGGAGGGACGGTACTGGGGTGCCTGGTCTCGACGATCCCTACCGTCACCTCCGGGCGTGGGTTGGCTGGCTGCGGCGGTCGAGGCACCCTCTCTCCTCCTGGCCTTCTTGGCCGAAGGACCAGCAGTGGCGGTGGTGGTTGCGATGGCGATGGTCGCGGGTCCCCGACGACGTGGCCTCCGTCGAACCCCACGGGCGACATCGGGTGGGGGGAAATGGGGCTGGAGCACCGCACGCTCCTCCTCCATGTCCCTGCAGGCTGCTGTCATCAACAGCATCGCCGACCCGAAGAGCCCAGCATCTGAGAGGGGGGCCGTGAGCTGGGGAAGCCTCTTCCTGTCCGGCACTCGCGCCTGCTCCAGCCAAAGGTGGCGCTGGGACAGAGTGGCCAGGGCGCGTATCTTCCCGGCGGCAATAGCCTGCAGCTGAATCAGATGCAGGATGGCTCCAGCCGCCTGGGCGTGCAGGACCTGTTGTTGGTTGTCCGGCACCGTACCGCCCGCCATCATCCCGGACATAAAGCGCGCTAGCTGCGCAATGTTGGACATCGCAGCTAGGCTTTGAGTCGCGGCGACAAATTACTGGTCACTCCAGTTGGCCAACTGCCTAGCCGATTTCCCATGGGGAACCGGCTTCCGCAACGGCTCCCACACCACCTCAGGACAAAGGAGAGACGCCATCGTTCTATCAAGCCGAGGCACCCCTTCCTTCATTCCGTCGACCAAACCTGCCACCTGCGTGACTTGCACGTAGGCGGGGGTAAGGCCAGTGTCCGGGAACAAGGCACGTAATTCACCATGCGCACCGTCCTCCACGCAGCTTGCGTCCCTCACATACGAGAGGCTACCACTCACTGTAGTGCCACCATCCGATGTGGCCGATAGCAGGGCATCTCGTCGCCGAGTCGGAGGTTCTAACCCAACACCGGAGTACGAGGGACCGCAAGGAGACATACCACCCCCTGCCACACCCTGAGGGGGAGAGTGATGCGTCCCCACCGGGGCGTCAAATAAGAGCGCCTCTGCTCCCACCATGAAATCCTCCGTTTCCATCGGCCACGGAGAAGAAGAAGCACCCTCATCTGGCTCCAGAAGCTCACCAAAACCAGGCCGTTCGCCTCTGCAAGCCACCATCCTACGACGGGAACGAGCAGAGACGAAGAGCTTGCGTCTCAGATCCTCCGCTACCAGAGGAGCCGTCAGCCCATCGGCCGACCGCCCCTCGGCGGCGGGGGAACCAGAGCAGGAACCAGGCCATCTCACAGGAGACGGCCTTGGTACACCAGCTCCTCGGAGATGTAAACTATCCACCAGATGCCGATCGGGTACGACTGACTGCCACGACCGCGGAGTCAGGCCCGCCCCAAGACGCACGGCGGAGGCGGCAATGGAGAACCTCTGGTGAAGGGTGACGTTGCTAGCGTTCAAACCCCTCGAAGAAGACATTATAACTTAGCCCTTTTTTCTTAAA
The DNA here is from genome assembly GCF_963971535.1 of Notolepis coatsorum. Taxonomy (NCBI): domain Eukaryota; kingdom Metazoa; phylum Chordata; class Actinopteri; order Aulopiformes; family Paralepididae; genus Notolepis; species Notolepis coatsorum. The sequence continues at coordinate 46,684,221 of NC_140174.1, forward strand.
TTGTGAGAGAGAGAAAAAAACAAGATATAATGTCAACGCAGCTCCGCCTTTCTTCAAAAAAAATCCAGCAAACTTCAAAGTGTGGTACTTTGCAGGCACTTGACGTGGTGAAAACTGAAGAAGGAGCTGATGGTATGGCCACACCCTGCTTATGTAGGGAGCAGATGGGGGTGTTGCCAGACAGATGATGGTATGTAAAGGTACATGTGAGAATTTATTCAGTTCAATACTGGATGTAGCGACTATCCTGATGTCCTGGTAGACGCTCGGTTGGGTGCGGGGATTCCTCGTCTTTGACGCGCAATTAGAAAATACACAATGTCGAGTCTGTGTCACCTGCCGTTGGGTGAAGTTCCCATTTAATTCAAGCATTTAGCATAATACACGTGATGAGCCAAACAATAATTACTTCATAATGCTGTTAATAATACTTAAACCGAGCGAGGGTACGTGCGTGTGTTCATGCAGTAAAAAACGTGAGATCTCTCCGTCACCCATACCTAGATACATGATTGACATAGCCTACACCTGTGCCTTTATTCAAAACCTATGCGCTCCGTGCTGCCACCCAGTGCTCCGTGCTGCCACCCAGTGATGAACTTAACAAACTACAAACTAAGCACAAAAACCATCAAATAGCTCCTACACTGGATATGAAGAGTATTGCAATAGACGCAGAGCGGAGCTACACGATGTATAACTCAACAGCAAGAAGACCGAATTAATAGTTGTAGCTTCCCAAGCCCTCCTCCAAAAGATCGACCGCCTTGTTCTCTCTGTGGATGGCTACTCCATCTGCCCCTCCACGGAGGTAAGGAACCTGGGCATAATACTGGACTCAACCCTCTCATTTCACCCTCACATCAAGTCTCTCACCAGGTCCGCCTTTTTCCACCTCAGAACCATTTCCCGCCTCCGACCCTCACTCTCCGACACCTCAGCGGAAACACTCATTCATGCCTTCATCACTTCCCGCCTTGACTACTGTAACGGAATCCTTCTTGGTGCCTCCAAGAAGGTTCTGGATCGCTTACAGTATGTCCAAAACTCAGCTGCGAGGGTCCTCACGTCACGTGCACCAAACCCTGGCAGCACATCACCCCTACCCTGCAAAAACTCCACTGGCTCCCCATCAACTACCGAATCCCCTACAAGATCCTTCTCCTCACCTACAAATCCCTGCACAGTTGGCCCCTTCCTACCTGACCGACCTACTCCACCCCTACACTCCAACACGAAGCCTCCGCTCCTCTAACTCCGACCTCCTCACCATCCCCTGCACCAGGCGTTCCACACTGGGAGACTGAGCATTCTCTGTAGCTGCCCCCAGGCTGTGGAACTCCTTCTTCCCCTCCATCCGAGGCTCTGACACCATCAACCTCTTCAAAACCCACCTAAAAACACACCTGTTCACACTTGCCTTCGCGCAACACGGCCCTGCTCCCAAGTAGCCCACCCCCTTCCCCCCTGACTCTTTTTAGCTACCGATCCCGTTGTTTTTCAAGGTGATCAAGGTGTCTGTTAACAGAATACGGCTATGGGGCGACAATAATGTGGTCAAGAGGCATGGCTTCCAGTCTTTGGCCTTAAACTGGCTTGATATGTTTATTCACATGGTGGGAGCATTTTCATCATGAGTCTTCTCTCTTACTGAGAGACTGGGGGAGAGAAAGAAATGGGAGGAAACATCTACTTATATACACGTCACATGGTAGTGTACTTGAGTGGCTCCGCCTAGAGCGCCCTCTAGTGGAAACAGATATATATGCAGTTAGACAGTTAATAATAATCCTACACAGAACCTCTGACTTCAACACTCCCACTTAGGTTTGTATTAACATACTGGATAACTTCTTTGAAAAACATTTTACAAAGGAAATAATATACCCCAAAAACATCAAAAGAAACATGACAGTCAATATCTACACACCAAACATGGCCTCTGCAAATCTCTTCAATTTCAATTTGGAGGCAGGTTTCGTAATTGCGTCTGCTACCATGTCGTCCGTGGGACAATACATCAGTGTCATCCTTTCTTCTCTGATGACAGATCTAATGAAATGGTATTTTATATCGACATGTTTACATCTCTGCCGACACACAGGGTTTCTAGCAATCGCAATGGTTCCCTGGTTGTCCTCATAAACAACAGCCTTCTTATATACATAGGTGTCCATCCCTTCGAGCAGTTGTTCCAGGTAGATACACTCCTGTATGGTCATAGCTAGAGCCATATATTCGGCTTCACAAGTTGATAAAGCCACGGTGGGCTGTTTCTTTGTTTTCCACGAAACCAATGAGCTGTTTGCGTTCAAACTCACACAATATCCGGTGGTACTCCTTCTGTCTGTGGTGTCAGCTGCCCAGTCTGCATCACTGTAGGCTTTAAGCCCTAGGCCCTCGCTGCTCTTTCTGAAACACAGTTGTCTGTCGGCTGTACCTTTAAGATAATGCAAAACATGTTTACCGTAATCCAGTGCTCCTCTGTGGGATCAGCAAAATGCTGGGACAACTTACTCACTACAAAACATAGGTCAGGGCGAGTACATGTCGTCAAATAGATGAGGCTACCCACTGCTTCCCTGTACATTTTTACATCTGTCAGTTTCTGAGCATCCTCCTGGTAGTCCAGCTTTTGATCACATGGTGTATCCCTTGTTCTACATTCCTGCATGTCAAAACGTTTCAGAATCTTTTCCACATATCTCTTCTGGGATACTGTTACACAATTGGCAGACTGCTCAAAATCCATACCTAGAAAGTGTTTTAACCTCCCAAGGTCTTTCATCTTAAATCTATTTGAGAGCATCTCTTTCACCTGAGCTAGGCTCCTGGTGTTGTCCGCTGCTATGATCAAATCGTCTACCCAGATGACGATGATCACTTTCCCCGACTCCTTTGATTCCCTCGAGTAAACACAGGGGTCTACTGGGTTCTGTAGGAAGTGATCTTTGATAAGGCATGTATGAAGCATCTCGTTCCAATTTCGCCCAGACTGTTTTAGGCCGTAAATGGATTTTTCCAGCTTACACACTAACTTCTCTCCTTCCTTTTCGTAACCCTCGGGTTGTTCCATATAGATCTCCCTATCTATGGGTGCATGCAGATAGGCTGTCTTCACATCCATCTGATGTAAAATCAGATTGTCCTCAGCTGCTTTCTGAACCACTACCCTTACACTGGTCAGATTGGCTGTGGGGGAGAATGTTTCACCATAGTCTATCCCCTCCCTCTGACTGAAACCCTTAGCTACAAACCTAGCTTTGTATTTATCGTGGCCTTCAATTCCCTCCTTGATTGAATACACCCATTTTCCTCCGACTGTCTGTCTGCCCTCCGGTAATTTGGTGAGAGTGAAGGTGTGGTTGTCCTCTAGGGACCTCATCTCCTCGTCCATCGCTCTCTCCCATTTACTTCCTTCAGGGGACATTATGGCCTCTTTAAAGGTCTGCGGGACCCCACTGACTACCCTGTAGCAGTAATCAACGGTGATGGGTGTACTGTCCTCCTTGTCACTCCCTTTCCGAGCATAGTCTGTCAGATACTTTGGGGGTCTGTGTTCCCTCGAGGGGTACCTCCCACTGCTTGGGGCACTCGGCGCCGCCCTCGGGTGCTCCTCGTCACCGCCCTCTGGGGGTGTCTGACTGTCTGCCTGCACGCCCGTGTCAAGTACACTGGGCTGATGTGTCTCGGTTTCTACTCACCTTACTCTGGAGTCCAGCTCTGGCTCCTCTGTCTGTGTCTCGCCCTCACATGTTGTCTTTGTGACAAACTTGACAAGCCTGTGTTTCTGCACTATCCCTTTACCGGGATAATAAACCAGGAAAGCGGGGCTTCCCTTGTTGTGTCCTACAAAGAGCCCTTTCACACACCTGGACTCTAGTTTTCCTCTGTCCTGCAGGTACGCATAACACTCTGATCCAAAACGGTGCATTTTGGCTAGATTACACTTCTTTCCTGTCAGTGCTGTGTATGGGGTGCTTATTGAAGCACCTGTTTCTGGTGTAGGAGGCTTCTTGTACCACATAGTGCCATAGGCTCTTAGGTAAGTTACTGCCTACTAGCTTACACCTAGCCATCTCGAAAAGGGTGCGCCATTCTCTCTCTGCCACTCCGTTCTGGTGTGGGGAGTATGGACATGACATCTCGTGTCTTATCCTGTTCTTCCTCAACAGTGATTGAAACTCTCTGTTTGTGAATTCGGTCCCGTTGTCGGACCTCAAACATCTTACTGTACCATAAGGGGCTATGTCCGCCAGGAATTTTTCCGTGGCCTGGAGTGTGTCACTTTTTGCTTTAAGAAAGTAAACAAACACTGCCCCTGTGTACACATCTGTAAAATACTGTACATATCTAAAGCCTCCTATGGACTCGTTCCTTACTGGACCGGCAAGGTCTGTGTTAACCAACGCAAGTGGTACTTTTACATTTTCTGTGGGATTCCTGTTTCTCTATTGAACAAACTTCCCCTTTATGCACACGACACATTCTTTATCAGGTCTACGCTTATTGCCTTCAATGTGCATGCCTTCTGTCACCGTTTGCAGTTTCAGTAAATCCTCGTAATTACATGACCCATAATCTCATGCCATGTCTGAATATCGTGGCTGACGGTTACTTTACACATATTATTGTCATTACACTCTGTTTTCAGGTAATACATTCTCTGATACACGTCTATGTCAAACTGTATACCGTTGGGCTCAACAAGAAAAATGTTACCTTCCATGAAGGACACTCTGGCCCTGCTTGCAGCAGCAGCCATTACAGAGAATAGTCCTTGTGGGAACGATGGCACATAGAGAGCGTTCTTTAACGTCACTGTAGGCCGGCACCCCCCGTTGTCCGTGAGGTATACCTGTGCGTCCCCTCTCCCTCTCGCCAACCCGTGGATGCGCCTTCCGTCTGCCAGCTCCATGCTGTGCCCCTCCGGGCGGAAGGTTCTGTCAAAGTTCTTGAACAGACTCCTGTCGTTGATGACGTGGGACGACGCACCTGTGTCCACGATCAGTCCCTTCCTTTGGGCCTGTTGCAGCTGCGTTGGCCTAGTGACGTACGGCGTCTCACGCCGACCATCGCCGCCATCTTGTCCATGTGCGTGTCGCACGCCCTGGTCGCGTTTTATCATGCACGCTCCGCTTGCGTGCCGTGGCGATCTGCAAGGGCCACACCAGACAGTCCTCGTGCAGTTACTTCTCCGATGCCCTTTCTCTCCACATCGCCAACACGCCTGCTCCGGCGTGGTCCTGGTCCTCTCCCCTGGCGTCGCTCGGGCCTTTAGCGCCCTCTCTCTTGCCTCCGCGGTGGCTGGTTGGGTATCTTCTGAGGCCTCGAAGTTCCTTAGCTTAGCCTTGAACTGTCCCAACGTAATGTCCGTTGAACCGTGTTATCAGGAGTGTGAACGGTTTGTACAGCTCCGGTAGTCCCCTCATCATCATCGCCATCATCAGCCCATCGCTCGGTGCTTCTCCGGCATTCCTTAATGGCGTCGTGATTTGCTCCGTTCTGTTGACATATTCGGTCACAGTCTCGATTGGTCCCTTCCTCAGGGTCGTCAGTGCTATGTAGAGGGCCATGACTCAGGATCTTCCTCGCCCGATGAAATGCTCTCTCAGTATCGCCAGGCTTTCTCTGCCTCTGTCTTTAGCATTGCGGAATATCAGCCCCAGGCTGGTGTCGTCGAGCATCGACGCTAGCTCACAGTACGCGCTGTCATTCCGCTGGTCGTCCAGGGCTCGCTGTTCTGCTGTTAGTTCTCCGGTGGGGGCCGTCAGGATCGTCTCCTTCAGCCCCGTACCGTGCATGTAGCATAGCATGCGCTCTTCCCAGAGTTAGTAGTTCTCTGCTTTTCCATTGAATGGTGGCCCTTTGTTCCTCCCTCTGGCCGCCACGCGTTCCAAGGTGGGGTTCTCCCGCTCGCCTCCGCCGTGCCCAGCGGGCGCCACACGCTCCGAGGTGGGGTTCTCCCCCTCGCCTCCGCCGTGCTCAGCATGCTCTGTCTCCCCCGGCACCACCTCCTCAGGGCTCTTGGTCGCTGCCTTCTTGGCTCTCCTGTGGGTCTTCTTGGCTTTCATCCTCTTCGTTAATGGTATGCTTAGCTTTTTACTCTCGTTGGCCTAGCGTCTAGCCGCGCGGTGCTCCCGGCGCTAACATAGCCTGTACTTCAGCTAATCTTGCTACCCTTATTATTTCGCCCCGGCGTTATCTGGGCCCATAACCTGTTAACAGAATACGGCTATGGGGCGACAATAATGTAGTCAAGAGTCATGGCTTCCAGTCTTTGGCCTTAAACTGGCTTGATATGTTTATTCACATGGTGGGAGCATTTTCATCATGAGTCTTCTCTCTTACTGAGAGACTGGGGGAGAGAAAGAAATGGGAGGAAACATCTACTTATATACACATCACATGGTAGTGTACTTGAGTGGCTCCGCCTAGAGCACCCTCTACTAGTGGAAACAGATATATATGCAGTTAGACAGTTAATAACAATCCTACACAGAACCTCTGACTTCAACAGTGTCCCCAGAAAAATTATGAATATGTTAATTTCATTAACTATTTAATTCACTAGAGGTTAGCCCATAGCCCGTGTGGGAATGTATAAGAATGGCCATTCTGATTGATCTGACTCTTTCTATTTTTGACAGTTATGGATTTATTGATTAAACATATATTATCTAAAAACAAAACCTTCTCAAATGGAGGTCCCTGGGCAAAATCTTCTCAAATGGGGGTCTATTGGCAAAGGCGTTTCTATCTAGCCAGATGATGTGCTCGCAAGCTGGGACGCTCTTGTGGCTATCTCACAAGGATGTGGGGAAGGCGGGGTGGGGAAACTGTACATTGGAGGGGGTTGGGTTTGGACATTTACAGGGGCCAGTTTCGAAGTGCAGTCTCCCGTAGGTGCTCTTTTAGAGTGGTTTTGAAGGTGGGTAGTGATTCACATTCCTTTACACCTGTGGGTAGGGCGTTCCACATTGATGTGGCATAATTGCGAAACGTGTTTAGTCCCTTGTTTGAGCCGAATCTGGGTTTAACATGATTGTGGAGCTCCCTCTGGTATTGTGGTGTGGTATTCACTGACCTTTGGGAAGTATTTTGACATGTACATGGGTACCTTAGTGGTGTAGTGTATCTTGTAGACCAGGCTCATTGCAAGTTGCTGTACTCTGTCATCTACTCTAAGCCATCCTAGGTTGTCAAAGTGGGCAGGGGTGAGGTGGGTTCTAGGAGTAAGGTCAAGCAGTAGTCTGACCAGTTTGTTTTGTGATGTTTGTAAGGTAATTTAGCTTTTAGCGCCTTTGAGGTGCTTTGGTATATGAGGTGCAAGCATAGTCGTAGTACCCTTGAATGAATGCTCCTGCCAGTCTTCAGGGTATTCTTGTTTACCAGAGAGGAGATCCGGTACAAGAATCTAGTTCGTTGGTTGACTTTTTTGATTACATTGGATGCCATTTTGTCACAGGAAAGATTTGCCTCTAGGATGGAACCCAGGTATGTAATTTCATCTTTCCTTGTGACAATATTGTCACCCACTGTAACTGAGAAGCCGTCGGTCTTGCTGAGTTTGTTTTTTGAACCAAAGAGAATGGACTTTGTTTTACCCAGGTGTAATGATAGTTTGTTATCAGCGAGCCAGGTGCAGATTCTTCCGAGTGCCGAGCTGAGGGTTTAACTGTAACTTGTTCTTGTCAGAGACCAGCACGGCTGAGTCGTCCGCGAACAGGAACAAGTTGCAGTCACAGGCTGACGACATGTCATTTGCATAAATTAGGAACAGTAACGGTCCTAGTATGCTTCCTTGTGGAACACCACAGCTCACTGGGAGGGGGGGGGGGGGGGTAGAGTACCGTTTACCTCCACCATCTGTTCTCTCCCCTCCAGGTAGGATTGCATCCAGCTCACTGATAGACTATCAAAACCAATTGCTTTTAGCTTGTCAATCAGAATGGAGTGATTGACAGTGTCAAAGGCCTTTTGTAGGTCCAGCATGACCATGCCGCAGTATTTGCCCGCGTCCACCTCTTGTTTGATGTGGTCGTTCAAATAGAGAAGGCATGTGTCAGTGGAGTGGGATGTTCTGAAGCCAGATTGGAATTCGTAGATTTGATTTTTTTCCGCCAGGTACTTTTCGACCTGTTCGTATACTATTTTTTCCATGACTTTCGAGATGGAGGTAAGAATAGAAACAGGGCGGTAGTTGCCTGGGTCCAATTTGCTGCCCTTTTTGTGCAGGGGGGTTACTCTTGCAATTTTGAAGTCTTTGGGTACGTGTCCCTGTTTTATGGAGAGGTTTAGAACTAGAAAGGTGTGCTCAGTAGAATGGTATGGATGTTGTAGCTAATCTGTGTTTGGTGCTTGGAGTTTAATAGCTTCACCTTGATACTTGCTTCATTCTCCTCACTGGCATCACCTCCCGCTCCCTCCATAAACTTCAGATGGTCCAAAACTCAGCCGCCCGCCTCCTCACTAACACATCACTCCTGTCCTCCACTCCCTCCACTGGCTCCCGATCAAGGAACGCATCAACTTCAAAACACTACTCCTCACCTTCAAAGCCCTCCATAGCCTGGCCCCCCCCTACCTGACTGACCTCCTTCTCCCCTACCGCCCCACCCGTTCCCTCCGGTCCTCTTCCACTCTTTCCCTCACTGTCCCGTCATCCAAACTCAAAGGTTTTGGTGACCGGGCATTCTCACGAGCTGCACCCCGACTCTGGAACTCCCTCCCTCAGACCATCAGAGACTCTCCCTCACTCTCCACCTTCAAATCCAGACTCAAAACCTACCTGTTCTCCCTAGCATTCTGTTTCTTTGTTTTCCTTTTTTCTTTTTTGCCTATTGTCAGCGACTTTGGGTCTTTGAAAAGCGCTATACAAAATAAATGAATTATTATTATTATTATTATTATTATTATTATTATTATTATTATTATTATTATTATTATTATTATTATTATTATTATTATTATTATTATTATTATTATTATTATTATTATTATTATTATTATTATTATTATTATTATTATTATTATTACTCTTTTTGAACATGTTGCGGATGCAAAAGAAATATTACCAAATTTAGACAGGGTGATGCTTCAGTGTGTTTTTACAGGGAGGACTCAGGAGGCATATTCTGTCTGTCTTTTTCCCCCTGGCCATATGGGGGTGATATTCCAGCAAATTCTCTGGGACCTTTGCTGTGTTAATGTTCCCTCTTAACACTTTCCGCGCCAGCCAAACATAATACCTATCATATGCATTTGATTTTTTAATTGTAGCATGTGTAAGGACGGAACGCCAATGCCTTTAGTATAATACACGTTGGGGGCTATTACCAGCCTCCCATGAATTACGCTAAAACCATACTTATATTCACCACGGTATAAAACGGGAATGTATGGATGCATTTTTTTTCCCTTTTTCACATATTGAACGATAGATACTCAATGTCAAATGGGCAATAGTATTGTATCCATAGCTATAATATATAATATAGTTATAGCCCTGCAAACACTGCCACGTATTCCTATACTTTAGAATGCTGGCCTTTCAACCACACAGTACACAGCGCCCTCTGGCGCTGAATGAGTTAAAGGTTAAAGGATCAATAGGTAGGGCGGCTACGTGGTGCAGTGGGCAAGGCGCTCACCACGAATACTGGAGACTGGGCTCAAACAGATCATCTCCCTGTTCGAGCCCAGCGCTCCACATTGCTTTCAGTTTAGCTGGTCGTCCGCACGAATACACATTGGCAGTATTAGGGGGAGGGAAACTGATGGGTGGGGATCGGGCGTTGTGGACAGCGACTCCTACAGGTCGGTTGGTGCGCCTGCGCAGTAGAATCAGGAAGCGACGGGGGCGGGGCCGCGTCTATACTTTCCATAGCCGCATTTATGCAGGACGCTCTCTGATTGGCCGACGGCAGTTTCTACACTGGTTAGGCTTAGGCACTCTTTCGAAGTAGGTTATGGTTAGAGTTTGTCTTAGAGCGTGACAGCAAGTTATTTGACGGTTAAGCTTAGGCACTCTTTCGAAGTTGGTTAAGGTTAGAGTTTGTCTTAGAGCATGGCGATAGAACGCCAGGTAGTTTGCAGGCTGTTCGACGCGGAAATGGGCAAAGACACAGCTCGTCACGCGATTGGGCAAACATGTCAGTGGCCAATCAGAGAGCGTCAGTCAGTGGCCAATCAGAGAGCGTCCTGCAGAAATGCGGCTACGGAAAGTATAGACGCGGCGGGGCCCCTCCAAAGCCCAGACCCCTAACGCTGAAAGATCAAGCCGCGCAGGTGGAAAGATGCGACTGCTGTTACCTCAAGTATCGGAGGGGACTCGTGCTATGTATGACTTAGTCCACATTGCAGCCGGCTTGTGGGAGGCATGAAACAGCGTTCAAAGACAGGGGAGGGTTGAATTGGACGATACGAAAATTGGGACTGAGAAAAAATAGAAAAATGGGAGAAAAAGTGGATACAAAAAAAAGGATCAATAGGTGGTCGCCAATTTTTGGAAACATTTTAGATTTCTTTTTTTATATATTTTGTTTATCTTTTTCCCCCTCCTTTTTCCTCCGTTTTTCTCCCATCCCAATGTTAGTCGTGTAACATGTGGAAGGATCACACTACCCCCCTTAGATCCTTTCCTCGCTGAGCAGGCGCCCCGACCGAACTGTAGGAGTTGCTGTTTACAATGACCAGGACCCACCCACCGGCTTTCCCACCCTCTAACACTGCCAATTGTGTTAGTACGACGGCCGGCCAAGCCGGAAGCAACGCAGAGAGCTGGGCTCGATACCAGTATATCCTGCGTTGGTGGCGAGCGCCTTGCCCACTGCGCCACCCAGCCGCCCAACATTTTAGATTTATTATTATATCTCGACAGTAATCAATAGTACTAAACAATATAAGACGCTTGACAGCTAAATTAAAAGAATCCGTAGTTCCAGTAAGGGGCAGGAGCTAAAACAACAATATCCAATCAAACGAACGACCCAGTAAAACTTTTGGAATGAGTGCACAAAGGCTTGCTGCTACCTAGTGATTGACTGCTTTTAGCAGAGAAAGAAGGCACACATGTCTGGCATAAGTCTTTATTGATAATTTTGTTCATTAACTCATTGACCGCCACACTTAAGTACGCGAGAGGGCGCTAGAGCGCCACCGCTTTAATCAGTGGGAGGACTGGGAGATTTGCGAGTGCTTAAAATATATCTTAAATTATGGCTATGGGTCTAATATACTCGTCGATTATCAGTGAGTTGCTTGCAATCAACATTTACAAAACGGATTGTTTTGTCATCAGTACATTTCCGTTTTATATCGTTTTGAATATGAGTATAGTTTTGGTGATTTCTAGTAATTCCAGAGAAAGACGCGATAATAGCCCTTTAGTGGAATACACAAAACACGTTGTAATTTTTCGGCTGATTATCGAATCTTCCTGAAATCAACGCTAGATCATCATTATTGTCCTTCCTCTTGCATAGATGAAATGGCCCTCGTAGTGCGCCCCCCCCCCCCCCCCCCCCCCCCCCCCACCTCCTGCACCCAACGGAAAACAGCCACACATACACACACAGATACAGCATCGATCGGGGTAGAAATACACATCAGATCAACGATCAAATTTATATATATAATGTTCTTACCTTGTATCTGATGTAATGCAAAAGAAATAATCCAATTATCTGATCGCCATTTGAAGTACTGGGCGCGGAGGTCCGTGCCACGTTCAACAGCATTGCATATGAGGGGGGGGGGGGCTTGGATTGTCCGAGAAAAAAAACTATACCATTCCCAGTGGAGTGCAATACCAGCCGGAAGGCGTAGGGGGCGGTATTTGCCCTTTTGCGAGCTCAGACCCATTCCCAATGATAACATCAGACTGGATGGATGAAAATGAATGGATATCGCTAATAAAAGAAATAACGACCAAAACCCGACTATACTCGTGATTGGCGCTCAAGCGATGGCGAGTTAACCCGACTATACTTGCGATTGGCGCTGAATGAGTTAAGCAGCGCTCTTAAAACAATAATGACAGGAAGTCCAGAAATACCAAAACCAAAGAAAGAGATTAGAAAGTGCCCTTAGCAAATATTTTCAACATTTAATTATCCCAAACTCAATATATTCAGGGGACACTCACTCACGATTGATGACAAATACAATATAGTTATGCTTAATATTTATTTATATTCATGTTTGTATTATTGACTCGCCCAATTAAGCCATTAAGCAGGACAATAATCATGACCATGGGGTAGGAAACATCTTCATCAAGAATCTGGACAAGTCTATTGATAACCAGGCCCTCTCTCTACGACACCTTCTCTGCCGTTGGAAACATCCTTTCCAGCAAGGTGGTTTGTGATGAAAATGGCTCAAAGGGTTATGGCTTTGTGCACTTTGAGACACATTAGGCAGCTGAGCGTGCCATTGAGAAACAGAAGGGCATATTGTTCAATGATAGTACACAAGTGATATATTCATCAGACGTTTCAAATTCCGCAAAGAGAGAGAGGCTGAGCTTGGTGCCCATGCCAGGGAGTTCACTAACGTGTTCACCAAGAACTTCAGTGAGGATATGGATGACGAGAAGTTGAAGGATATGTTTGGGAAATATGGTGAGTTGAGTTCAATGTGTTTTATTTTTTCTGTTACACTGAGTCATACCTGAAGAAAATATATTACTTGACTAGGTTTCTCCTACATAGATTTATTTATGGCAGCACACCACCAGTGGTGGAAGAAGTATACAGTTCCTTTACTTAAATAAAAGTAGAAATACCCAGATAAAATAGTACTCTGGTAAAAGTAAGTCCTCCATTAAAAATTCGTATAAGTAGAGAAGTATTTGATATTGAATGTACTTAAGTGATAAAAGTAAAAGTATGCATTCTACATTATGTTTGTGTATTCCAGTCCTTGCCTTGGGAGTGTTCAATCCTCAAACCATTGGCCTCTAAAGTTGTGTTAAAGTGTTATGGGGTCCAGTTATGCCAACTCTGATTACTCCTCTTTTTTCAAATTTGAAAGTAGACTACGTCATCTTCATCAATTTATTTATTTTTAAGTAAAAAGTAAAATATTTCCTTTGAAATGTAGTGGAGTAAAAGAACAAAGTTCACTTAAAATTGTAATGCTCAAGTAAAGTGCAAGTACCTCAAAATTGTACATAAGCACTAAGCTTGAGTAAGTAGTGGGTCAGGCCCACTACAAATATAATTCCCAAACTGATACACTAACATATTTAAAGCTTGTTGTGAAGGGCCAGATTAACACTGAGAATCTACGTTTTATTGTTTTATATAACTTGTATATTATTTATATATATAAGCTATATCCCTTTAAGCCTCCGTTTGAATCATAGTAATATTCGCTTTCCTCATTGGATAATGCCCTTGACGTTCGCGGCGCCAAGGACCGCGCCCCTGAGTCAGGTTCAAAGGCGAGTCTGGACAAGTTGGGACATGCCTGGTGCCGGCGCATTGATTCCAGACGAGAGCTGAGGCTGGGCACTAGAAAGCCCTCTAAGTATATATATCGTGGAAGGCGCGAACAGAAGCAGTTCGTAGTGTGTCAGATCTAATGCAGTAACGTGAAGTTCATCTAAGCAAGCAGTGTACATCTAAGTAGCAGTTGTATTAAGTAACGTCAAGTTCGACCTAACTTAATGTGAAGTAAAGAGTCGTCATTTAGTGTGAATCGTATTACAGCAGTTCGTTCGGTGTGCAGCATTAACAAGCAGTTTGTTCGTTTAGTAACTAGTGTAAACCTTAGCAAGTGTGTGTGGACTTAGTAATTAGTGCCAGCACACGAGGAGGGCCTAGTCGCAGAACTATTGGACATGTGCATATTGGAACCTACCGCGGCGATATTGTAGAACCATTATTGGTTGGATTATAGTGATTGTGGAACGTACTACCGTGGAGAAGAGCATCGTTAATACCCACTGTCGTTTGGATTTAACTACCTTGAAGATCTTACCTCGGGCTAGCTTCGAGGACGAAGCTGGCTGGCTATCATCATTGCTATCGAGCATTGGATTACAGCTATTACCTTGCTACTGAGCACTTGGATTATAAGGACTGGATCCGTATGAGAACCCCTTTTCTTCAAGTGAACAGACTGAGTATCCGTACCTTCTTCCTTCTCCTGGAGCTTACAACTCTGGGAGGATATCACCTGTCTCCAGCGGTACCCTCGTTTGCCCGCCTATATTGCCATCCCACGCCAGGCGGCGTTTGGTCTAGTATACCCAGCTTAGGAATTATTCATTCCCACTGACTTTGCTACTCACTGACTTTCTCATATTATTCGCCATAAAAGAGCGACCAAGTAATTCCCACTTTGTATATTGCTGCATAATAATAAATACTATAAATGATATTTCCTTGTCACCGTGCCGTCTATTGTGAGTGTCTGCCATATAATAACTGTATTGTCTGGCAAGTAATAATAATAATAATAAGTAGTAGTGGTTTAATCTATCACAATCTTTAATACAGTCAGGGTTTTGTAACCCCTCAATTGTGTTGCAAACACAGTCCTCTCCCCTCCTCCACTCTGATGTGACACCACGACAAAATTTACCATTGAGATGTTGTTCCAGGTCCTGCCCTCACAATCCGGTTACCGTCGGTAGTGTGATAGTAAAGGGTTAACCTTCTGTAGTGTGGCATTGAAAGGGTTAACCTGCTGTTGTGTGGCAGTGAAAGGGTTAACCTTCTGTGTATTGTCGCAGTGAAAGGGTTAACCGTTTGGTAGTGCGGCAGTGAAAGGGTTAAGATGCACAGAAGATAGAAATAATGATAGGATATAATGATCTGGAATACTGGGGGAATAAATAATCAACATAATCGCAAAAGCGTGCTCACACTGATGAAAAACAAACAGGTTGATGTGGCTCTTTTAAGCGAAACGCATATTTTAGTGGAAGACAAAGCTACGCTAGCGGACAACATATATCATAACATTAGTCACTCTTCCTTTGGAACGAGATCCCGTGGAGTTGCTATAGTCATGAAACGGAAGTTGAATATTGAATTGAAGGAAGTATGGTCTGATACAGATGGTCGGATAACCATAGCTAAAATTGTATACAGGAATAGGAAAATAGCGTTGGTAGCAGCATATGCCCCAAATCTGAGGCTAAATTCTACACTACACTTACCAGAACAATGTTAAACCTTCCTGAATACTCATTTATAATTGGCGCAGATTTTAATGCCATTTGGGATCCCGGGATGGATAAATCTTATCCCACCTTTTCCAACGACCAGAAAAATTCATCTAATGCGTTAAAGGATTGGTCTAAGAATACAGGTTTAAATGACCTATGGCGATCACTCAATCCTACGACCCGAAAGTACTCTTGTCGATCTGCAAGACATAACACACTTTCCAGAATAGATTATGTTTTTGCATCCCCTAGACTATTTGATAACTATGACGTGGAAATGGTACCCAATGCACTATCAGATCACTGTTATTTACTCCTAAAAGGATCATTTGGTATACTGTCATCCCGAGCCCCAAGATGGCGATTTAACTCGATATTGCTGAAAAACAAGGAATTCATTACACAATTCAAAGAAGCTCTCTCTGTATTCCTACTGGAGAATGCGAAATCGATACAGGACCCCAGAATATTATGGATGTCGGTAAAGGGATTGATCATGGATTTTACTGGGAACTTTTCCTCCAAAATACGCAAGAATCGTTGTTCAAAACTGGCAGAGCTAGAAACGCTTTACTCTACGTTATTTTCCTCTTTACAATACAACTACTCGGAAGTCACCTACTAGCTATGCAGTTAAGAGCCAATGCAACATTTGCAGATATAACTACCATTAAGGCACAGCAAGGACTTGTTACAGACCCTAACAAAATCAACGAGACATTCAAAGAGTTCTACTCCAACTTGTACAAATCAGAAATGGCCTTCGATCAAAACAAAATGGACATATATCTTAATCAAATGAACCTTCCTAAACTATCAGAGGATGACGCTAAACAGTTAGAAACATCCATCACACTAGATGAACTTAGGGAGGCCATATCTGAAATGCAAAGTGGTAGGGCTCCTGGAAGAGACGGTATCCCACCAGAAATGTACCTCTCATGTTGGGATGTAATTGGACCCCTATTACTTAATATGATTCTATATTCAATCAAGGAGGGGAACTTCCATAAGAATGACAATATTGCACTCATAACAGTCCTCCTTAAAAAAGACAAAGACCCCACCGATTGCGGTAGTTATAGACCCGTAAGCCTCCTCGGAACCGATATCAAGCTGTACTCCAAGGTATTAGCCATCAGACTTCAAAAGCATATGACGTCTTTAGTTCATCCTGACCAGACTGGCTTCATAAGAGGCCGCTTGATCACGGATAATATAAGACGGTTACTACATGTGCTAGAGGCCAGCAAGGATGACACCACACCTAAGGCGATGCTGTCCCTGGATGCGATGAAAGCCTTTGATAGGTTGGAATGGTCTTATCTATGGGCAGTATTAGAAAGGATGGTGTAACTGAGGGGTACAATTCCCTGACTGTATTAATAAGTATGGTATCATTAAACCACTACCGTCTTATGTACATTACTACTGGCCATACAGTACACAGGTATCTTATGATGAACACTTCCCACAATGACTCGGTTCCACACAAAACTGGATTTAAGTATTTATTAGCAGCAATGATAGTACATAATATACTTTACTTTGGATGCGCTTATAAGGCAAAGGAATGTGCGTAAGCAAATCAATAACGTATGTCCATTCTCATATTACGCAGGAGATAATAATACAACCTGAATCTTAGGAATTATATCTATGGTACACTGGTAAGCAGCGGGAGATACTAGGGTTCCCACCGGTTGTAAGCCAGCAGGGGGAGGAAATGTTCGAATGCAAAGTCTGGATCAACGGGGACTCAATAAGCTCCTGCTATGGGAGGCGGTATATTACTCCCTGGATCAGCAGACGAAAAGCAGCAGCTGTAATCCAAGTATGCTTGCAGCATAGGTGAAAGCCGGCCAGCCTCTCCAAGAGACGGGCTCGAATGATGTTCCTCACGTCACGGGTAAATCCCACACAGTAGTGGGGTGTAGACGATTCTTCTCCGCTCCAACATCCACAGGACCAAAGCAATAATAATAATAATCCAGCCGGAAAAGGGCTCTGCATTCACCGGTGTAGATTCTCCGGTGCGCGGTACTTCACATTAACTAGGTCGAACTTGACGTTATTCCACTAAGCTCTGACACTTTACTATCCTATTCGCACACGGTTATAAGTGCTCTATTTAGATGCACGGTTGCTCACTTCACTTGGTCGTTGACTCGTGATGAAGGCTTTACGTTTGAGGGTAACGAGTTTCTAGGTTAACTCGTTCGAGAGTAACTTGACTTTAGGCTAAGTGCTGCTGTCTCAATGCTCTATTTGGGGCCAAACGGGCCCTACTTCACCGCACGTTGTATCGTGGGTGAGGCTTCACTTGGGTAACTCGAACTAAGACTACCCAGGTGGCCAAAAAGTTCCGGCCCATTAATGGCCTGTATCCGGCAGGCCGGAAGAAATTAGTCGGCCCAAGTCCGGCTGCCAGAGTCGGCCAAGTAGGCGGCAATGACTGACTGGCCGATTCCGGCCCGAGTACACTGGGCCAGGTCCGGGGTTGCCGGAAGCGGTGAACGTCCGGATTGGCCGAGTAGGCGGCAATGACTGACTGGCCGATTCCGGCCCGAGTACACTGGGCCATGTCCGGGGTTGCCGGAAGCGGTGAACGTCGGGTTGCCTAAAGCAGCCCAGATGCGACCCACACACACTGGGCCAGGTTTGGTTGCCCGAAGCCTAGCCGACACTGCCAATGCAATGGTACTACACAGTAAATTCCGCAGAGTACATTTGACTCAAACTGAGTACATTTGATTCAAACTGAGTAAAGAAATTTTACTCAGTTTGAGTGAAATGTACTCAGTTTGAGTCAAATTTACTTTGCGGAATTTACTGTGTACCCAGTATTCTGCCAGAGCTACTCCACTATCTGCCTATGACCATACATTACCGGAAATACAGTAGGAAATGGTTGATTAGTAATACAATGCCACATATTTAAGGACCCTTCCCTTTACCAATGGAGTATTGGCATGTCCCGCATTGAACAATTCAGAAGTTTACATGCTGTCTCCTACCTCACTGAAATATATTCTCAGTGTATGTGCACATTGTACACAATATACACCATTCTGCAGTGAAGCTCAAATATCAAGTAAAGTAACAATTACCCCCATACATGCTACTTTTTCCAGTTAAAAATGACAACTTGAATAGATATTTAAACATTTATTAACAAAAAAATATCACATCCTCCTCTCTGAACCCAACGACAAAGCCTCCAATGAAATTAACCCATTGTTCCCCTGCAACAGCTTCTCCCACAGGGGATCTTTGATTAAACACCTGCTATCAGAAGAATATAGACAGTCAGAAAAAAAGTTCAGTTTACTACTTAAGTACATTTAAAAGTAGAAACTTTGACTTTTACTCAAGTGTGTACTTTCACTTAAACTTTCATGTTAGTCTAGCTTAGCAAATTTTTTTAGGAGAATTAATACAAAAACGAGTGATATGGCCGTTCAGTTGTAAATGAAAGCCTGCATTTAGTAAGACGTTGTTTATAAATGTCTTTTGGTTTAGTTATGAATGAATGACAGCATCTCTATAGCACAGCTCTATTACTAGGACATAAAGTGCTTTGGAATGACTGTATACATCATTCACAACGGGTGGCCCCAGCAGGAATCAAACTCCTAACCGTGACAGTGTTAGTGCCATGCTCGGAGTGCCAAGCACAAGACCCCAATGTTATGCGGGGCTCTGCTCATAGGCGGGCGGCTCGTGGCGTGGCTCGTAGTCCTGGTTGTAGAAGCAACCGTCGCCCTCCATGGAGACCCCCCTCCTCCCGCGTCACCCCAGCGAGGTGGCGGGTGGCGACCCTGACGAGGTGAGCCATGGTGGGGTGGCGGGGGGCCGGCAGGGGGAGGCCCCTGGGGGGGGCTCCGGAGAAAAGCGCCAGGGGGCCGGGCCGGGAGGCGCCCCTGGGGCACCCCGGGAGGCGTGGGCATAGCCTTACGGACCACGGGGGAATAGGTGACGTGGGGGCGTAGCGTGGCGGGGGTCTGGGGGAGCTGTCGCCGGCCCCGGCGAGGCGTGCTGGTCCCCGACGTGGAGGGGACGGGACTTCCACTCACTGCCCTACACGAAAAGTGAAAAAGGCAAATAAAAAGAACTAACCACAAATTCAACGACAGAAGAGAAGAGGATGAGATAGAGAGAGAGAAGAGAGAGAGAGAAGAGAGAGAGAAGAGAGAGAAGGAAAGCAAGATAACAAAATACAACAAGAGCCAGTATGGAAGCAAATGAGTGACAGAAGTATTTGAATTTGATCAGACACCGAATTTATAGCATTGAAAATAATTACTTTGAAAACATGTATCTGAATTGAATTTATAGCATTGAAAATAATTACTTTGAAAACATGTATCTGAATTTTTTCAGACACCAAATTTAAAGCATTGAAAATAATTACTTTGAAAACATGTATCTGATTTTTGAATTTTATCAGACACCGAATTTATAGCATTGAAAATAATTACTTTGAAAACATGTATCTGAATTTTTTCAGACACCGAATTTATAGCATTGAAAATAATTACTTTGAAAACATGTATCTGAATTTTTTCAGACACCGAATTTATAGCATTGAAAATAATTACTTTGAAAAATGTATCTGAATTTTTTCAGACACCGAATTTATAGCATTGAAAATAATTACTTTGAAAATCATGTATCTGAATTTTTTTGCTCCGAATTTACCTATGTGAAATAAAAATTCAATGTAAAAAATTCGAATGTATAATAAAATTCAATGTAAAAAGATTCGATGCATAATTGCGGTGTATAAAATTCGATGTAAAAACCATCATCCGGGCTACCCAGACAGGATAAGCAATCGCGCCTGGATGCAATCGAATTGACTTCTGGCCTATCACTGCACGGCTTTGTCAGTCATGTGATCACACCAACCCGGGAGAAAGATGGCGGTATATATACATACGTTGGGGGGAGAATATACATACGGTGGGGAGGAGACTGTACATTAGGAGGGGGTGGGTGGGAGAGAAATATACATACGGTGGGGAGAGAATATATACATACGGTGGGGAGGAGACTGTACATTAGGAGGGGGTGGGAGAAAATATATACATACGGTGGGGAGGAGACTGTACATTAGGAGGGGGTGGGTGGGAGAGAAATATACATACGGTGGGGAGAGAATATATACATACGGTGGGGAGGAGACTGTATATTAGGAGGGGGTGGGAGAGAAATATACATATGGTGGGGAGAGAATATATACATATACGGTGGGGAGGAGACTGTACATTAGGAGGGGGTGGGAGAAAATATATACATACAGTGGGGAGGAGACTGTACATTAGGAGGGGGTGGGTGGGAGAGAAATATACATACGGTGGGGAGAGAATATATACATACGGTGGGGAGGAGACTGTATATTAGGAGGGGGTGGGAGAGAAATATACATACGGTGGGGAGAGAATATATACATACGGTGGGGAGGAGACTGTATATTAGGAGGGGGTGGGAGAGAAATATACATATGGTGGGGAGAGAATATATACATACGGTGGGGAGGAGACTGTACATTAGGAGGGGGTGGGAGAGAATATATACATACGGTAGGGAGGAGACTGTACATTACGAGGGGGTGGGAGAGAAATATACATATGGTGGGGAGAGAATATATACATATGGTGGGGAGAGAATATATACATACGGTGGGGAGGAGACTGTACATTAGGAGGGGGTGGGTGGGTGAGAGAGAAAATACATATGGTGGGGAGAGAATATATACATACGGTGGGGAGAAGACTGTACATTAGGAGGGGGTGGGAGAGAAATATACATATGGTGGGGAGAGAATATATACATATGGTGGGGAGAGAATATATACATACGGTGGGGAGGAGACTGTACATTAGGAGGGGGTAGGTGGGTGGGAGAGAAATATACATATGGTGGGGAGAGAATATATACATACGGTGGGGAGGAGACTGTCTATTATATGTATATTTCTCTCCCAACCACCCCCTCCTAATGTACAGTCTCCTCCCCACTGTATGTATATATTCTCTCCCCATCATATGTATATATTCTCTCCCCACCGTTCTCTTGGTGTAAAAAGTTTAAGACCAGGGTGAGGCCAGGCTATGGATGGCTTTGAAGGTGAGTAGTGTTTTGAAGTTAATGCGTTCCTTGATCGGGAGCCAGTGGAGGGAGTGGAGGACAGGAGTGATGTGTTCGCGGGACCGGGTGTTAGTGAGGAGGCGGGCAACTGAGTTTTGGACCATCTGCAGTTTATGGAGGGAGCGGGAGGTGATGCCAGTGAGGAGGGAGTTACAGTAGTCCAGGAGGGAAAAGATGAAGGCGTGTATGAGGGATTCAGCAGCAGGGGGTAGAGGCAGTGACGGATTTTGGCAATGTTGCGGAGGTGAAAATATGAAGTTTTGACAATGGAGCGGACATGGGGTCAAATGAGAGGGTGGGGTCGAGGATGACACAGAGGTTGCGGACTAGGGGGGAGGGGGTGATGGTGGAGTCATTGATGGTGAGTGTGATGCAATACAATAATTTATACTGTAGCATTACAAACCATTTGACAGCCAGGTCCTGCACCTCCGTTCTTGTCCTCTAGGAGCCATCGCAGCATGGCCAAGACCTTCCTCATCCAGCATACTGTCCGGGTGTAACTTATTGCCAGCGGAAGAGTGCAAGAATGCTTCCGCATTCGTCACCGCACGCCAGTACGGTAATGCGCCTTTCCTTTCGCCCCGCTCAGACAAATGCATGTAGTACATTGCAACACAACGCAGCATTTCCGCGGCTGTCTTTAACTAGCAGGACGCTAGTGGGCTAGTCGCTAAAATATATAATTGTACCAACACAGATATTAGGCAGTACACACATTGTCCTGCAATACATGTACAGTGAATGCACAGCTACATTCGCCATATATTTCTATCGCTGCTGCGGTCTATAGTGAAATGCAATATTATTATTATTATTGTAAAGATTATCATTACAATCGCAGCCTGGAGGCAATGTTACAAGTGTACGAGGGTTGTGTGCAAAGAGCACAGCCTCTCAATTTGCACAACGTGCACAAAATAATAATTGTAATGATCTTTACAATAATAATAATATTGCATTTCACTGTAGACCGCAGCAGCGATAGAAATATATGGCGAATGTAGCTGTGCATTCACTGTACATGTATTGCAGGACAATGTGTGTACTGCCTAATATCTGTGTTGGTACAATTATATATAAAACGATATATATATTTGAGCGACTAGCCCACTAGCGAGGCAACCTCCTGCACCATCGCAGCAGCGCCGAGCGTGGTGATACAAGCGGGCTGCTCTGAGGAAAGGAGCCCCTTCACGCTAGTGGGCTAGTCGCTCAAATATATATCGTTTTATATATAATTGTACCAACACAGATATTAGGCAGTACACACATTGTCCTGCAATACATGTACAGTGAATGCACAGCTACATTCGCCATATATTTCTATCGCTGCTGCGGTCTACAGTGAAATGCAATATTATTATTATTGTAAAGATCATTACAATTATTATTTTGTGCACGTTGTGCAAATTGAGAGGCTGTGCTCTTTGCACACAACCCTCGTACACTTGTAACATTGCCTCTCCAGGCTGCGATTGTAATGATAATCTTTACAATAATAATAATAATAATAATATTGCATTTCACTGTAGACCGCAGCAGCGATAGAAATATATGGCGAATGTAGCTGTGCATTCACTGTATGTATTGCAGGACAATGTGTGTACTGCCTAATATCTGTGTTGGTACAATTATATATAAAACGATATATATTTTAGCGACTAGCCCACTAGCGTCCTGCTAGTTAAAGACAGCCGAGGTTGAGTAGTTTCTTCTGATATCACTTTCAAACTCCAAGTGATTCATTGCAATGTACGCGGAAATGCTGCGTTGTGTTGCAATGTACTACATGCATTTGTCTGAGCGGGGCGAAAGGAAAGGCGCATTACCGTACTGGCGTGCGGTGACGAATGCGGAAGCATTCTTGCACTCTTCCGCTGGCAATAAGCTACACGCATACTGTCCTTCTGAAGCTCTGAAGTCATTAGTGGCCATGAACCTAAAGAGAGAGAGCGAGAATACGTTAGTAGATAGTCTAAGGCCAGTGATTCTCAATATTATTTTGCATATCTAGGACCTCTAATTTAGTCCATGTCATGCACATCTACATAAAATATACTGTAGCATTACAAACCATTTGACAGCCAGGTCCAGCACCTTTCCGTTCTTGTCTTCTAGGAGCCATCGCAGCATGGCCAAGACCTTCCTCATCCAGCATACTGTCCTTCTGAAGGTCTGAAGTCATTAGTGGCCATGAACCTAGAGAGAGCGAGAATACGTTAGTAGATAGTCTAAGGCCAGTGATTCTCAATATTATTTTGCATATCTAGGACCTCTAATTTAGTCCATGTCATGCACATCTACATAAAATATACTGTAGCATTACAAACCATTTGACAGCCAGGTCCAGCACCTCTCCGTTCTTGTCTTCTAGGAGCCATCGCAGCATGGCCAAGACCTTCCTCATCCAGCATACTGTCCTTCTGAAGGTCTGAAGTCATTAGTGGCCATGAACCTAGAGAGAGCGAGAATACGTTAGTAGATAGTCTAAGGCCAGTGATTCTCAATATTATTTTGCATATCTAGGACCTCTAATTTAGTCCATGTCATGCACATCTACATAAAATATACTCTAGCATTACAAACCATTTGACAGCCAGGTCCAGCACCTCTCCGTTCTTGTCTTCTAGGAGCCATCGCAGCATGGCCAAGACCTTCCTCATCCAGCATACTGTCCTTCTGAAGGTCTGAAGTCATTAGTGGCCATGAACCTAGAGAGAGCGAGAATACGTTAGTAGATAGTCTAAGGCCAGTGATTCTCAATATTATTTTGCATATCTAGGACCTCTAATTTAGTCCATGTCATGCACATCTACATAAAATATACTGTAGCATTACAAACCATTTGACAGCCAGGTCCAGCACCTCTCCGTTCTTGTCTTCTAGGAGCCATCGCAGCATGGCCAAGACCTTCCTCATCCAGCATACTGTCCTTCTGAAGGTCTGAAGTCATTAGTGGCCATGAACCTAGAGAGAGCGAGAATACGTTAGTAGATAGTCTAAGGCCAGTGATTCTCAATATTATTTTGCATATCTAGGACCTCTAATTTAGTCCATGTCATGCACATCTACATAAAATATACTCTAGCATTACAAACCATTTGACAGCCAGGTCCAGCACCTCTCCGTTCTTGTCTTCTAGGAGCCATCGCAGCATGGCCAAGACCTTCCTCATCCAGCATACTGTCCTTCTGAAGGTCTGAAGTCATTAGTGGCCATGAACCTAGAGAGAGCGAGAATACGTTAGTAGATAGTCTAAGGCCAGTGATTCTCAATATTATTTTGCATATCTAGGACCTCTAATTTAGTCCATGTCATGCACATCTACATACTGTAGCATCCATCAACACAGGATGACCCTTTCCAGCTGTTGAAATGAAAGTCCCAGATTGAAAAGTATATATATACACAGTCACACACACAATAAAACATTGTATACATCACTTACAAGCATGACCACTTGAAGATCTTGAAGACTTGGTAGATCTTGACCGTCTTGGGAGAGAGAGAGAGAAGGCATTACAGGATGACTCTTTGAAAATGATGTCCCAGATTAAAAAGTATATATTATATATACACAGTCACACACACAATAAAAACCACAACCACTTGAAGTATACGGGTAGTTGTTATTGAGCTGTCTTCTGCTTTCATGTCGTTGTTGAGAGACAGCACTGTAACAGTATTTGCTACATTAACAATGAAATTATATATTTTATAATTAAATTAAACCATGAAAGATCTGCGTGATATGCATTGGTTAGCTAACGTCAGTATTCTACAGTCTAGGCCTGCTAGCAGTAGTGCTTGTATTACAGATCCCGCCAGTTTCATAATATCGAGCAAATAACGTTACAGTAGACTAGTCACTGAAACACAGACTAAACAGCATTTATATCAGCAGCACGCATTACTTATAAATAATAAAATATATGTGTTGCACAATTACCCGAGATGAGAACAGTTGGTGACAACGTGAGGCTCTGCCTGTAGCAGTGTATGTAGCCTATATATGTGTTGCACAATTACCTGAGATGAGAACAGTTGGTGACAACGTGAGGCTCTGCCTGTAGCAGTGTATGTAGCCTATATAGCTAACGTGAGCTCGCGCTACACTCAGTGTATGTAGCATAGATATCTATAGATATCTGTGTTCTATAGATATCTATGGTATGTAGCCTATATAGCTAACGTGAGCTCGCGGCCTCGCGCTACACTCAGTGTATGTAGAGCTAGTAGCTAACGTGAGCTCGCGCTACACTCAGTGTATGTAGCCTATATAGCTAACGTGAGCTCGCGGCCTCGCGCTACACTCAGTGTATGTAGAGCTAGTAGCTAACGTGAGCTCGCGCTACACTCACTGAAACACAGACTAAACAGCACTCATTTATATTAGCGGTATTACTTATAAATAATCAAAAATATCTGCATAAATTACCTGAGATGAGAAGAAATGCAACCGTGTCATACTGGTCTGGTCTGACTGTGCCGCGCGCGACGCGCGTCAATTCAAAATTTCAAAAACCACAATGCATTGTGGGGATCCCCCCCCCCCACAATGCAACGCAGCTGTTAGTCAGTGTTGCCAAATGACAATTATTATTTATATTATTTTATATAACAGTTACTCAATCAACTTGCTTTATGCCTACAATCTCTCTGACAAATCTCAATGGCACAAGAATAACTTAAAATAATACTAATAATAATAATAATAATAATAATAATAATAATAATAATAATAATAATAATAATAATAATAATAATAATAATAATAATAATAATAATAATAATAATAATAATAATAATAGCTCTCTTTTCAAGTAAAATAATATGAAATAATGTTCGAATTAATACATCTTTAACAAATTATAGGCAGTATAGTATTTGTTTCAAGTTTAAAGTTCAATAACTTCGTTTTTATATACTTTACAGTGAAAATGTTGGTTTTGATTGATTGATTGATTGATTGATTGATTGATTGAAAACTTTATTAACAGATTGCAGAATGGGTACAATACAGTACAGCTCAATACATACAATTGTTAAGGGCATGCAGACCAGAGAAAGACGTTCGTCTTGTTTACATCAGGGACCCCCATTTTCAATTCATCATAACATGACATGTGACATACAGATAGACACTTCTATACATTTATGACATACCAGATTTGCAAATACAGTAGGCCTACTGTTTGTGATACAAAAAGAGTCTAGAAAAGAGAGTATATATTTGACGTAGAACCGTACATTATAGGTGGGGGGGGGGTAGGAGGGGTGGGGGGGGGGCACTGTACAACTGCACAAGCACAACTGTACATTGGAATATTGACAAAACCATGTTTGGTACTTTACTGTACATTGGAGGGGGTTGGGTTAGGACATTTACAGGGGCCAGTTTCGAATTGCAGTCTCCCGTAGGTGTTCTTTGAGAGTGTTTTGAAAGTGGGTAGTGATTCACATTCCTTTACATCTTTGGGTAGGGCGTTCCACATTGATGTGGCATAATTGCGAAATGTGTTTAGTCCCTGTTTGAGCCGAATCTGGGTTTAACATGATTTGTGGAGCTCCCATGGTGTTGTGGTCGTGGTATTCACTGACCTTTGGGAAGTATTTTGACATGTACACATATACCTTGGTCGTGTATGTATCTTGTAGACAGGCCCATTGCAAGTTGCTGTACTCTGTCGTCTACTCTAAGCCATCCTAGGTTGTCACGTGGGCAGGGGCGAGGTGGGTTCTAGAAGTAAGGTCAAGCAGTAGTCTGACCAGTTTGTTTTGAGATGTTTGTGTAGCAGGGTGGATTATCCCTACTTTATGAGATGTACACTGTCACCAGGTAGGGGGGAACGCAGCAGATCTGAGTCCAACTGAATCCCCGACTTTAGTGCAGGAGTGGAGCTTTAGCAGAGGGTCACAGCCTCTTCACCCTGCTCCCCTCTGGGAGAAGGCTGAGGATCCCAAAGGCTGTGAAAGCTCGACACAGACTGAACTTCTTCCCCTCAGCCGCCAGGCTGATCAATGCCTCAGGTCCCCCCCCCCCCCCCCCCTCGGTACCCCCCCCCCCCCCCCCCCCTCCCCCCTCTGCCCCCAAGTGACACTGGCACAATGACACTGACTGCACTGCACTAGTCCGTACTGGATCCCTGCACTCTTCACTTTATATATATATATGTATTTATTGATTAATCCCCCACTGCACTGTTTCGTTTCTTGTCTGTGTTGGTGTTGTTTTCTGTGAAAAAAGAAAGGAAATGCATACACTGTATTGCTGCAACAATTACCAATGTGTTTTACACAAATGGCTAAATAAAGGAATCTGAATCTGGGGCCTAGGATTTACTAACCTAGTGTGCTGGTCCAGCTTTAACAAATTATCTCTGTATCTTTTCAATGTAAATAATAAATCAGTAACCAGTATTGTTATGTTAGCGTACTGAGCTGCGGTTAAAGGCCTTAACCACAGTTGTTATGTTAGCTACTGAGCTGCTGCAGGCCTTAACCACAGTATTATGTTAGCTATGAGCTGCTAACTATAGAGGCCATAACCACAGTATTACATATACTCTTGTTAGCTTTATGAGGCTACATCAACACGCTCCTATGAGTGCAGCATATGCAGCTTTATGAGGCTACATCAACATCCTATGAGTGCAGCTATAATATTAGCTTTATGAGGCTACATCAACATGCAGGCTCCTATGAGTGCAGCTATTTAAAGGCCTTAACCACAGTTGTTATGTTAGCTACTGAGCTGCTGGTTAAAGGCCTTAACTACAGTGTTGTTATGTTAGCTACTGAGCTGCTGGTTAAAGGCCTTAACTACAGTGTTGTTATGTTAGCTACTGAGCTGCTGCAGGCCTTAACCACAGTATTATGTTAGCTATGAGCTGCTAACTATAGAGGCCATAACCACAGTATTACATATACTCTTGTTAGCTTTATGAGGCTACATCAACACGCTCCTATGAGTGCAGCATATGCAGCTTTATGAGGCTACATCAACATCCTATGAGTGCAGCTATAATATTAGCTTTATGAGGCTACATCAACATGCAGGCTCCTATGAGTGCAGCTATTTAAAGGCCTTAACCACAGTTGTTATGTTAGCTACTGAGCTGCTGGTTAAAGGCCTTAACTAAAGTGTTGTTATGTTAGCTACTGAGCTGCTGGTTAAAGGCCTTAACTACAGTGTTGTTATGTTAGCTACTGAGCTGCTGCAGGCCTTAACCACAGTATTATGTTAGCTATGAGCTGCTAACTATAGAGGCCATAACCACAGTATTACATATACTCTTGTTAGCTTTATGAGGCTACATCAACACGCTCCTATGAGTGCAGCATATGCAGCTTTATGAGGCTACATCAACATCCTATGAGTGCAGCTATAATATTAGCTTTATGAGGCTACATCAACATGCAGGCTCCTATGAGTGCAGCTATTTAAAGGCCTTAACCACAGTTGTTATGTTAGCTACTGAGCTGCTGGTTAAAGGCCTTAACTACAGTGTTGTTATGTTAGCTACTGAGCTGCTGGTTAAAGGCCTTAACTACAGTGTTGTTATGTTAGCTACTGAGCTGCTGCAGGCCTTAACCACAGTATTATGTTAGCTATGAGCTGCTAACTATAGAGGCCATAACCACAGTATTACATATACTATTGTTAGCTTTATGAGGCTACATCAACACGCTCCTATGAGTGCAGCATATGCAGCTTTATGAGGCTACATCAACATCCTATGAGTGCAGCTATAATATTAGCTTTATGAGGCTACATCAACATGCAGGCTCCTATGAGTGCAGCTATTTAAAGGCCTTAACCACAGTTGTTATGTTGGCTACTGAGCTGCTGGTTAAAGGCCTTAACTACAGTGTTGTTATGTTAGCTACTGAGCTGCTGGTTAAAGGCCTTAACTACAGTGTTGTTATGTTAGCTACTGAGCTGCTGCAGGCCTTAACCACAGTATTATGTTAGCTATGAGCTGCTAACTATAGAGGCCATAACCACAGTATTACATATACTCTTGTTAGCTTTATGAGGCTACATCAACACGCTCCTATGAGTGCAGCATATGCAGCTTTATGAGGCTACATCAACATCCTATGAGTGCAGCTATAATATTAGCTTTATGAGGCTACATCAACATGCAGGCTCCTATGAGTGCAGCTATTTAAAGGCCTTAACTACAGTGTTGTTATGTTAGCTACTGAGCTGCTGGTTAAAGGCCTTAACTACAGTGTTGTTATGTTAGCTACTGAGCTGCTGCAGGCCTTAACCACAGTATTATGTTAGCTATGAGCTGCTAACTATAGAGGCCATAACCACAGTATTACATATACTCTTGTTAGCTTTATGAGGCTACATCAACACGCTCCTATGAGTGCAGCATATGCAGCTTTATGAGGCTACATCAACATCCTATGAGTGCAGCTATAATGTTAGCTTTATGAGGCTACATCAACATGCAGGCTCCTATGAGTGCAGCTATTTAAAGGCCTTAACCACAGTTGTTATGTTAGCTACTGAGCTGCTGGTTAAAGGCCTTAACTACAGTGTTGTTATGTTAGCTACTGAGCTGCTGCAGGCCTTAACCACAGTATTATGTTAGCTATGAGCTGCTAACTATAGAGGCCATAACCACAGTATTACATATACTCTTGTTAGCTTTATGAGGCTACATCAACACGCTCCTATGAGTGCAGCATATGCAGCTTTATGAGGCTACATCAACATCCTATGAGTGCAGCTATAATATTAGCTTTATGAGGCTACATCAACATGCAGGCTCCTATGAGTGCAGCTATTTAAAGGCCTTAACCACAGTTGTTATGTTAGCTACTGAGCTGCTGGTTAAAGGCCTTAACTACAGTGTTGTTATGTTAGCTACTGAGCTGCTGCAGGCCTTAACCACAGTATTATGTTAGCTATGAGCTGCTAACTATAGAGGCCATAACCACAGTATTACATATACTCTTGTTAGCTTTATGAGGCTACATCAACACGCTCCTATGAGTGCAGCATATGCAGCTTTATGAGGCTACATCAACATCCTATGAGTGCAGCTATAATATTAGCTTTATGAGGCTACATCAACATGCAGGCTCCTATGAGTGCAGCTATTTAAAGGCCTTAACCACAGTTGTTATGTTAGCTACTGAGCTGCTGGTTAAAGGCCTTAACTAAAGTGTTCTTATGTTAGCTACTGAGCTGCTGGTTAAAGGCCTTAACTACAGTGTTGTTATGTTAGCTACTGAGCTGCTGCAGGCCTTAACCACAGTATTATGTTAGCTATATGAGCTGCTAACTATAGAGGCCATAACCACAGTATTACATATACTCTTGTTAGCTTTATGAGGCTACACCAACACGCTCCTATGAGTGCAGCATATGCAGCTTTATGAGGCTACATCAACATCCTATGAGTGCAGCTATAATGTTAGCTTTATGAGGCTACATCAACATGCAGGCTCCTATGAGTGCAGCTAATGTTAGCTTTATGAGGCTCTGCCCCCCCCCCCTCCACTCCTATAACACCCACCTCGCTCTGCCCCCCCCCCCCCCCCCTCCACTCCTCTAACATTTTATTTATTAATTTTATTATTATTATTTTATTTGTTGCCATTAAAATAATAGGCAAGCATAGGGCTAAAACATTTTCATAAACAATAATATAATCTTTTGTTATTTGGTTATAATAAGGGCTTTTCTATGCATTTGTCTGATTGATTGATTGATTGATTGATTGAAAGCTTTATTTACAGACTGCAGAGTGGGTACAGTACAGCTGTATTCACTTGTTGCGGTGGTCTCAACGGAACAATTTTGATTGACAGTCGATTCTGCCAATCACACCGCTGTTGTGTGTGGGGGCGGCGTCGCTTGACTGAAACTTCGGCTCTGCCCCGGCAACCATTGCCGGGCCAGAGCCGGTTTATCTTTGGCGAGCCCGAGTCGGCTCTGCCCCGGCAACCATTGCCGTGCCAGAGCCGGTTTATCTTTGGCGAGCCCGAGTCGGCTCTGGCACGGCAAGCCGAGCCGGGCCAGAGCCGGTTTATCTTTGGCGAGCCTGAGTCGGCTCTGCCCCGGCAAGCAGAGCCGGGCCAGAGCCGGTTTATCTTTGGCGAGCCCGAGTCGGCTCTGCCCCGGCAACCATTGCCGGGCCAGAGCCGGTTTATCTTTGGCGAGCCCGAGTCGGCTCGGGCACGGCAACCATTGCCGGGCCAGAGCCGGTTTAGCTTTGGCGAGCCCGAGTCGGCTTTGCCCCGGCAACCAGAGCCGGGCCAGAGCCGGTTTATCTTTGGCGAGCCCGAGTCGGCTCTGCCCCGGCAACCATTACCGAGCCAGATCCGGCTCATCGTTGGCGTGCCGTGCCGGACATATGCCGAGTGTGCCGACCGGTAGCCGGAATTGGGCCGAGTATGCTGGCCACCTGGGTAAGTGCTTCTGTATTCACCTGCGCCGTATTTATACGTTAGGTGAACAAACTAGTACCAGCTTTATTCCTGTCTCATATCCTTGCGCAGAGCCGTTCATGTCCAGGCAAGTCTGTGGCGGTGACTTTGAACTCGGCATTGGGGGTATGGTCGCTGGCGCCTAGGGGACGCTGTCCAATAGGAGAACGAATATTATGGTCTGTACTAGGTTAAAGGGATATTCCGTGTATATGTACAAAGAATACACAAGGGATATCAGACGATATACAAATAGTATACATGGGATCTCAAGCAATAAATATATATATTCGGTTTAATCTGACCCTTCGTAACAGATGGGGTTAGGAAAAGGATTCATTGATATGATTAAAGTATTATACAAAGACCCATTGGCCATGATTACAACAGGTATAATCACCTCCGAAATCTTTACGGTATCGCGCTCTTCCAGACAGGGTTGCCCTCTTAGTCCCGGACTATTCGCTTTATCATTAGAGCCTTTAGCACAATATATAAGACATTCCCAATCCATAGAACCAATCGCAATTAAGGGCACACAACATCATATTAGTTTATATGCGGACGACATAATATTGTTCATGCAAAACCCAAACATCTCAATGCCTCATCTTCTCAAGTTGATTGATGACTTTGGAAAACTATCAGGATTTAGGATAAATTGGCCAAAGTCGGCTTTCCTTCCACTTAATGCCCCTGCAAAGAATATACTCCTTCCAGAAGAAATACCAATGGTTAAACACTTCAGATGTTTAGGAATTGAGGTATTCCCTACTATAAGCCAAACGGTGAAGTACAATTACACAAAAATCCAAGATAAGATCAAATATGACTTTGACAGGTGGTCCAAACTTAAAAACTCAGTACAGGCACGAGTATCAATAGTTAAGATGGATGTTTTACCTAGAATCAACTTCATTAGCTCAATGTTACCGTTACCCCCTCCTGATGGTTACTGGAAAAAATTACATTCCACCGCATATACATTTATTTGGAATAACAAACCTCCACGAATAAAAAGATCCACCGCACAGAGAAACAAAGCCAACGGAGGTTTGGCATTTCCAGACTTTTACAACTATTTTAAAGCGTACTCTTTAAGACCACTGACAACCTGGTTTGACTCCCAAGCATCTGTATCCTGGAGAAACTTAGAAGAAAATATAGTAGCACCACATAGATTGCAGGACATAGTATACACCATATTATCAATTAAGCAATGCGAATTGAAATTTGGCCCCCTTATTACACATGTGATCCAGATATGGCGTGAAACACAAAAAAAATATTCTAACCAACATAAATGGCATAGCCATACTCCCCTATTCAATAACAATGCACTCCTTATTGGAAAACAACCTATAAGATACCCCAAATGGGAAAAGCAGGGCATACACACATTGGGAGATGTTTTCAACAAACAGGGTTTTTGTAGCTATCAAGAAATACATAAAAAATTTAACCTCACCAGTTCCACATATTATTTTTACGCACAGTTATTGGATTGTTTGAAGGCTCATGGAGTCCCATTAAGGATACCAATTGAGCACCACAGATATCACAAATTCTTCTATGAAAGAGAGACATCGAGAGGATTTGTATCTGATTTTTATCATCACTTACTGACGTCTTCGTATGGAACCCTCCCCCTAGACTCAGTCTGGAGGAGGGATATACGAGACTTGGAAATAGATTTTGATTGGCAAGAAGTCTGGGCAAACGTTTGAATTGCGTCACGTAACCCGGACCATCAACAAATTAATCTTAATTATATTCATAGGACATACCTGACTCCTATAAGATTGAACAGAATGGGACTCCCTATGTTCCTTATGTACAAATGGGGATGAGGGTACATTCATGCACATGTATTGGGATTGCCCACCAGTTAAGATATTTTGGAAAGAAGTGACCCAGCAATTATCAGTATTCTTATCTTTGAACATACCTGTACATCCCTCTGTATTGCTGTTGAATGATGTTTTTCAGTATGGAGCCCCTTAAACAGCTAAAGAGACTAGTTTTATCCGGTCTCACAGCTGCTAAAAAGCTGATAGCATCACGATGGATTCAACCGGAAAAAATGTGTCGGAAGGTATGGGTTCTTACCTATCTCGATGTGATTTATCTAGAAATATCTACAGCAAGAATTTTAGGTGTCAGTGAAACCAACATTGCAATCTGGTTAGAAGTGGTGGAGAGAATAAAAGCTAGCATATGAAGTGTAGTGCCTGGTTAGAAACGAAAGAAAATGGATGGATTATCCAAGTGGGGGTCCGGGGGGGGGGGGGGGGGGGTGAGCGAGCAAGAGCATATGTATGTAGGGTATTAGATAGCAAGGTATATATCTCGTAAACTACATTTATAATGATTCAAATGGTGATTTCATTGGATGTTTACTGTTAATGCTTGTGTATCTAATTTGTTGTTATGTTTATGTTTATGTGTATGTTTAAAAGAAAATTAAAAAAATAATAATAATAATAAGTATAGGAAAATAATAGATATCTTAATGCTGCTGTTGAGATTTGAAAAATGTGCAGCACAAGTGTAATAAACATGTTTTGGTGCTGAAAATGTTAACTTTCTCTAACTTAAACTGTCCTGTAACTTGGCCACATCACAGTCGGGTTTAAAAACCCCTAGGTAGGCTAAGCCTCTGGTATATTGTTCATGTTCAATTAAAATTCCTGAGAAAATGTGTTTTTGTTTCTACAGGCTATGGATGACATGAATGGCAAAGAGCTGAATGGCAGGCAAGTGTATGTGGGTCATGCACAGAGGAAAGGAGAGCGACAGAATGAACTGAGGCACAAGTTACCAGGGTGTGAACTTGTACGTGCAGAACCTGGATGATGGCCTAGATGGCGAGTGCATGTGCTAAGGTGATGATGGATTCGGCTTTGTCTGTTTCTCCTCCCCTGAGGAAGCCACCAAGGCCATGACAGAGATGAACGGGCATATTGTTGCCACCAAGCCTCTGTATGTGGCCCTGACCCCGCGTAAAAAGGAGCACCACGTGACGAAAAGGCTAATGGTGGTAAATAATTTATTTTATAATTTTTTTATTTTTACAATAAAATTTCAATTTCATAAAAATCTTAGTCAAACCTTTAGTATTATGGATATTAAACATGCTGGCAGAGTACATGCATCCATGTTGTCGTGAACATTTTAATTAAATAAAGAAATTCCCTATCCATAGTCGCCGTGGGAAGAGATAAAATAAAAAATAAAATCTGTGCACGGAGATCAGCAACAATTTTTTCTAACAGAAACCCATTGGGGGGTGCGTCAGCTAGGTCGGGAGGTGACAGGGGGTGCACGGCCAAAAAAGTTTGGGAACCGCTAGTACATGCAGAGGATGGCCACCATTCATGTTGTGCCCAACCCTGTCATCAACCTGATTGATTGATTGATTGATTGAAAACTTTATTAACAGATTGCAGAATGGGTACAGTACAGTACAGCTCAATACATACAATTGTTAAGGGGATGCAGACCAGATAAAGACTTTCGTCTTGTTTACATCAGGGTCCCCCACCTCTACCAGCTTGACTCACCCTCTGGCTACTTAATGGCTGGCATTCCCCAATCTCAGAACCATGCTGCATACTACTCAACCAACCAGCTGGCCCAGCCCCTGACTGCCTCCATGCTGGCTGCTGCCCCTCCTCAGGAACAGAAGAAGATGCTGGGTGAGTGTCTGTTCCCTCTGATCCAGACAATGCACCCCAGCCTGGCAGGGAAGATCACCGGTATGCTGCTGGAGATCGACAACTCTGAGCTGCTCCAGAATCACTGCATTCCAAGGTGGATGAGGCCCACCAAGCAGAGGAGACAGCTCAGATGGCCACCACCCCTGCTAGGGTTTCTAGCATCTAGAAAGATTGAGCAATTTGAAACCTACTTCAATGATGAAAAGGTGAATTTTTTTTTCTCTTTTTGATCCACTTTTTCTCCCATTTTCTATATTTTCTCCCATCCCAATTTCGTATCATCCAATTCAACCCTCCCCTGTCACGAACGCTGTTTCTTGCCTCCCACAAGCCGGCTGCAATGTGGACTAAGTCATACATAGCACAAGTCCCCTCCGGTACTTGAGGTAACAGCAGTCGCATCTTTTCACCTGCGCAGCTCGATCTCTCAGTGGCGAGGAATAACGCGTGGGAGGCTCACGCTGCCCCCGACACTTCCTGATTCTACTGCGCAGGCGCACCAACCGACCTGTAGGAGTCGCTGTCCACAACGCCCGATCCCCACCCATCAGTTTCCCACCCCCTAATATGGCCAATGTGTATTAGTATGAACGACCAGCTAAACTGAAAGCAATGTGGAGCGCTGGGCTCGAACAGGCAAGCCCAGCGTCTCCAGATTTTGTGGCGAGCGCCTTGCCCACTACGCCACGTATCCGCCCGAAAAGGTGAAAAATTATGAAAAAAATGTAATTATAAAATATTGAGCATTTTGAAAAAGTATCGTAAAGTAGTGGCTGTAATGAACTCAAACAATTTATCTAAAAAATAAATAATGAAATGCGGTCCAAAGATGAACGTAACTTATTTATTATATAGTTTAGTAGTGAGTAGGATGGCACCAATGCAGTTGTTGTTGTTGGGTGTACTTACAAAGCTCAATTGATTGATTGATTGATTGATTGATTGATTGATACATGATTGATTGATTGATTGATTAACAACTTTATTAACAGATTGCAGAATGGGTACAATACAGTACGGCTCAATACACACAATTGTTAAGGGTTGCAGACCAGAGAAAGACTTTCGTCTTGTTTACATCAGGGTCCCCCATTTTCAATTCATAATGACATTAATGACATACGCAACATACAGATATATTCTTGACATTTCTGACATACATGACATACAGTACTGTTACATTTGTGACATACAAGATATGCAAATATACAGTACTGTTATACTAACAGAAAATCCTAACAGAAAATATATACATACACATGTACATGGGTACCTTACCTTAGTAGTGTAGTGTATCTTGTAGACCAGGCCCATTGCAAGTTGCTGTACTCTGTCGTCTACTCTAAGCCATCCTAGGTTGTCAAAATGGGCAGGGGTGAGGTGGGTTTTAGGAGTAAGGTCAAGCAGTAGTCTGACCAGTTTGTTTTGTGATGTTTGTAATCTTGTTAGAATAGAATAGAATCTTTATTGTCATTGTTGGTACAACGAAATTGAGTTTAGAGCATCACCACTGGCATACAAGTATACTGAATATAGCATGTACAAAATAATAATATCAATAATATAATATCAATGTCAAATGTCATAGTGCACTTGGGACATTGATTGATATTATTGATATTATTATTTTGACATTGATATGACATTGATATGATAGATATTTTGTTTTTAGTGCCTTTAGTTTGAGGTGCTTTGGTATATGTGGGGTGCAAGCAATACCACAACCACACCAGAGGAAGCTCAACAAATCATGTTAACCCCAGATTCGGCTCAAACAAGGGACTAAACACGTTTCGCAATTATGCCACATCAATGTGGAACGCCCTACCCAAAGCTGTAAAGGAATGTGAATCCCTACCCACATTCAAAACCGCTCTTAAAGAGCACCTACGGGAGGCTGCAATTCGAAACTGGCCACCGTAAATGACCAAACCCCCCACCACCTCCTAATAGACAGTCTCCTCCCCACCGCATGTATATATTCCCTCACCGCCGTATGTATATTTCTCTCCCACCCACCCACCCCCTCCAAATGTACAGTCTCCACCCCACCGTATGTATATTTCTCTCCCACCCACCCACCCCCTCCTAATGTACAGTCCCCTCCCCATCATATGTATATACTCTGTCAGGATCTAGGGGTAACAGTACTGTATATTTGAATACCGTTTATGTCACAAATGTATCAGTACTAAATACCTGTATGTCCCTATGTCATAAATGTCTATATGAATTGAAAATGGGGGACCCTGATGTAAACAAGTGTTACGGACTCTGTCCTTATTTCATTCCTTATTTCATTATGTATGCATGTAATATTATATTGTATGGGTTATTATGTATATATATATAATATGTGTTATGTATGTAGGCAGGTTGTAGTGTTTTCTTGTCTCCCTCCTATATAATCTATCTACCTCTCAGGGTCAATCACCATTCCACTCCAACCAACAGAAGAAGCAGCAGCAACCACAGCTGAGGCTCATCAGCCTAATTGGCCTCCACATCCCTTCATATAATCCCTGTGTATGCATTGTTAGCCAGAGCCCGGTCGGTGTATGGTAACTATCTGGTGGTGTTGTAAAAGAGGCTCTCATTTGTTTTGTGTGTAGACTCATATTTGGTTCATAGGCCAGGTAAAGCTCT
This sequence comes from Notolepis coatsorum, assembly GCF_963971535.1. NCBI lineage: Eukaryota > Metazoa > Chordata > Actinopteri > Aulopiformes > Paralepididae > Notolepis > Notolepis coatsorum. Next base: position 46,722,378 of record NC_140174.1, read on the forward strand.
GTTGGGCTTGTGGTATTGAGAGAGCTAGTTAAAGCTCTGTGGGGCTCATGTCTGTTACATGAGCCACTTACAGCTCTGTTGAGCTACAGATGGTGTGAGAGCTGGGAAAGGCTCTGGTGGCTTAGCCATTTGTATTGTATAGTTGTATCTTGTGTGATCCTGCCTGTTATTTATTTAGGCTGTAACCCATAACCTGTATTTGTGTATTTGTGTATCAAATCATCACCCGGTTTGTGATAATTGTTTCTTTTCCCATTTCTAACCTTTTGTTTCGCACACAGGGACATTGAGGGCAGGAAGATACCCTGGGGTCTACATCTGCATCACGTAGGAGAACTACTGTTAAAGACACCAGCTTAGAGTGAGCACCACCTCCTGTACTTTGGGGTGTCCGCGCCTGTAAAGGGGGGGGTGGGCTTTTGTTTAATTTTGATATTATTTGGTGCTCACTGGTAGGTCCTCTTTGCTCTCTGTGTTGCTGATCTCATTTGTGTAAAATAAATATTGTTATTTTACAATCTGTCTATGGTGTTTTGTGTCACTGCATCCTCACCTATCCTGTCTGTGGCCTAGTGTTGCGTCTCCCCACGGGGGCACGTAACATAAATGGGGGCTCGGTAGTGGGCGACAGACATTTGGTGTTGGTGTGCGGTGGGCACGTTGCTTGGTTTTGGTTTTGGGTGGTAGTTTATTAGGTGTGTTTTTGGTGTGTGTGTGCGCTGGTCTGGGTAGGGATGTCGTCTTTTGGGGTGGAGGAGTTCCTGGGTGATCCCTCGGTTGATCGTTTGGATCAGTGTAGGAGGGAAGACTTATTTGCCATCGCCTCGCATTTTCAGGTCGCCCTTGCTAAAAGTTTGGCAAAGGCTGACCTGAGAGAAGAGGTGGTGCGCATATTGGTGTGGAACAAGGTGCTCGGTGTCGGTGAGGGAGCGTCTTTTGTTTCTTCCCCTCTAGTCACAGACGAGGAGCCGGAGGGCGAGGAACCTCCGGTTAAAGACGGGGTAGAGGATAAGCCTCCCCTTTCGGGTGTCACGTCTCCCGTGCCCGGACGTGCAGCATCTTTCCCTAGTGGGAGTACTGAAGAGGCCAGTCTTCGGTTAAGTTTGGCACGGTTACAGTTTGAGGAGAGGAAGGAAGAGAGGGAATATAGTCACAGGTTAGCTATTAGAAAAATGGAGCTGGAGGCTGAGGTCTCAACCCGCCAGCTGGACGCCGAGATTAAGATGAAGCAGCTGGAGCTTGAGGCTGCTAAGATTGGGAGTCCTGCTCAACCCTCTTCCACGGCTGTGGGGGCTTACGATGTGAGTAGACTGATTTCTTTAGTACCTCAATTTCGTGAGGCGGAGGTAGACTCCTATTTTAATGCTTTTGAGCGGGTGGCTACATCTTTAAAGTGGCCTAAAGAGGTCTGGGCTCTCTTACTGCAATGTAAGCTAACGGGAAAAGCCCAGGAAATTCTGTCTGCCCTCCCTCTGACTGACAGTTTGTCGTATGACTTAATCAAGACGGCTGTGCTTAGAGCCTATGAGTTAGTGCCAGAGGCGTACAGGCAAAAGTTTAGAACTCACAGAAAGTTACCTGGCCGGACTTTTGTGGAGTTTGCTCGGGAGAAAGAATCCCTATTTCATCGGTGGTGCAGGGCTTGTGATGTAGCTGATTTTGATTCTCTGTCTGAGTTAATGTTACTGGAAGAGTTTAAAAATAGTCTAAATGACCGTTTAGTGACTTATCTCAATGAGCAAAAAGTTGAGACGTTGGCACAGGCGGCGGTGCTCGCTGATGAGTTTGTGCTTACTCATAGACAGTCATTTGGTACTTTAAGACAGGAGGATAGAGGTTTTTATCCCTCTGCTCGGGCTCCAGCTAAAGTGCACACTAGCCCACCACGTTTGTTATCTCCCCGCTACAGGGAGGAGCGGGAATGCTATCATTGTCACCGGGTGGGTCATATTAGAGAGAACTGTCAAGCGTACAAACGCACACAGTCTACGCCAAGTGGGCGACCAAAGGAGGTTGGTTTGGTGCAGACAGTGATAGTTCCACAGTCAGTAGTCCCCACAAAAATGTGTGGTGACCTGGAGCCCAGTTACGAACCGTTTATGTTGGACGGCATGGTTTCTCTCAGTGGTAGTGAGTTGGACCAGCGTCCGGTGCGCATACTGAGAGATACTGGGGCAGCGCAGTCTTTTATCTTGTCAGACGTGCTACCGTTTAATCATGAGTCATCAAATGGCTCAAGTGTGTTGGTGCAGGGGATCGAGATGGGTTTTGTGTCGGTGCCCCTCCATCTGATACACTTAAACTGTGGTTTAGCACAGGGGGTATTCAAAGTGGGCATTCGCCCGTCGTTACCGGTACGGGGTGTCACTTTCCTGTTGGGTAATGACATCGCGGGTGGCCGAGTTATGCCCGTTTTGGAGGTTTTAGAGCGCCCTGAGGTTTTGCGTCCAGATGTGTTGGCGCAACAGTTCCCCCAGGTGTTTACAGTTTGTGCAGTCACCCGTGCTCAAGCACGTAAGTTGGGTGAGGTAGTTGATCTGTCGGAGACTGTGCTAGCTACTCAGTTGTCTGGCGCGCCTATTTCCCCACTTATGTTTGTTCCACCTGCTATAGAGACGAGTGACAGTAATGTGCTTCAGCAGGATACGCTCACCTCTGAGACAACGCATTTACCCATGACTAGAGGTAATCTGATCGTTGCTCAGAAGGAGGATGCTGGTTTAGCTAAATGTTTTGCTGCTGCTCTTGCCCCAGAGACAGCTAAGAACAAGGAGGTAGCCTATTTTGTTGAGAATGATGTGTTAATGCGGAGGTGGAGATCACGGATGGATTTTGGTAATGAGTGGAGTTATGTTACCCAGATTGTTGTGCCAACACCGTATCGACAGTCTGTTTTGTCTTTAGCTCACGATCATCCTTGGTCGGGACATCTAGGCATCACCAAGTCCAATGACAGGGTTTTGAAGCACTTCTTTTGGCCCGGGTTAAAGGGGGATGTGACCAGATTCTGTAATACTTGTCATGTGTGTCAAGTTACAGGGAAGCCTAATCAGGTTATTAAACCTGCCCCGCTTCACCCGATCCCAGCGATGGGGGAGCCGTTTGAGCATGTGCTAGTGGATTGTGTTGGTCCCCTGCCAAGAACGAAGTCTGGTAACGAGTTCCTTTTAACAATTATGTGTGTAGCGACACGGTACCCTGAGGCTATTCCTCTTAGAAAGATAACATCTCAGTCTGTAGTGAAAGCTCTGATCAAGTTTTTTTCTACGTTCGGGCTGCCAAAAGTCGTACAAACGGACCAAGGTACTAACTTCCTTTCAGGAATATTTGAGCAGGTGTTATCATCATTGTCTATTTCTCACAGGATCTCAAGTGCGTATCACCCTGAGTCGCAAGGTGCCCTGGAGAGGTGGCATCAGACCTTCAAGTCGGTGTTGCGCAAGTATTGTATGGAGAGCGGCAGAGACTGGGATGAAGGTGTTCCCCTAGCTCTGTTTGCTGTGCGAGAAACAGTTCAGGAGTCACTGGGTTTTAGCCCAGCAGAGCTGGTGTTTGGGCATTCAGTGAGGGGTCCTTTAAGAGTATTAAAGGATCAGTTAATGGGGGAGGCTCTGCACACCGTACCTCCAAAGAGAGGGGTTTTGAACTATGTGTGTAGGTTTAAAGAGCGGCTGCATGAGGCGTGTAGTATCGCTAAGGAGAGTCTCTCTGCTGCTCAGGGTTCAATGAAACGGCAGTTTGACAAAAAAGCGGTTCCACGTTCTTTCCAGTCTGAGGACTTGGTTTTAGTTCTGTTCCCCATCCCTGGCTCTTCTTTGAGTGCTCGTTTTTTTGGCCCTTATGCTATCGAGCAGAAGTTGAGTAATACTGACTATGTTGTCAGGACGCCTGACAGGCGAAAGAAGACCCGTGTTTGTCACATTAATATGTTGAAGCGTTATCTTCCCAGGGACAACCTGCAGCTGGAGAAACAAAGTACGCCCCCAGGGGCCGCTGTGGGAGCTGCAGTAGCAGGAGTGAGAGGAGTACCAGTGACTGTGGTTGCTGTTCCTGCTACTCTGCCACTGAGTGATGAGGACGGTTTGAATGGTTGTGAGGTCCAGCAGCAGACTCCTCGTTTATGCAACTCTGAGATGTTGTTGATCCTTCCCTCCCTGATGCCACACTTGGGTAAGGAGCAGGAAGCTGACATGGTGGCGCTCATTAGCAGTTATCCTATTTTGTTTGGGGATGTCCCAACCCGCACTACAGTTCTGGAACACGACATTGATGTCGGTAATGCAAGGCCAGTCAAACAGCATCCTTATAGGGTAAATGCGGTAAAAAGGGAAATAATGAAACAGGAGGTGGCATATTTATTGGAGCATGATTTGGCTCATCACAGTTTGAGCCCATGGAGCTCACCATGCCTGTTGGTTCCGAAACCAGACACCACTCATCGGTTTTGCACTGATTATCGAAAGGTAAATGCAGTAACCATTCCTGATTATTTTCCTATGCCGCGCATCAACGATTGTGTAGATACCATTGGGTCAGCCCGGTATGTGACGAAATTGGATCTTTTAAAAGGGTACTGGCAGGTGCCACTCTCGCCAAGGGCCTCTGAAATATCTGCATTTGCTACGCCCGATGCTTTCCTGCAGTATTCTGTGATGGCGTTCGGGATGCGTAACGCACCGGCTACGTTTCAGAGGCTGGTCAACATAGTGTTGGGGGATGTGCCCAACTGCACAGCATATCTGGACGATGTGGTGGTGCATTCAGTGAGTTGGTCTGCTCATGTGAGCTCATTGAGAACCGTATTCCAGCGGTTGGCAGACGCTTCTCTGACTCTGAACTTGGCAAAATGCGAGTTCGGTAAAGCGACAGTGACCTACCTGGGGAAACAGGTGGGCGGTGGTAAGGTGCGTCCTCTTGGAGCCAAAATAGAGGCCATAACCATGTTCCCAGTACCGACCACACGACGAGAACTACGTCGTTTTCTTGGGATGACAGGTTACTACAGGGGGTTCTGTAAGAATTTTTCCTTGGTTGCAGCCCCTCTGACTGACCTAATCAGTCCCTTGGTGCCATACCAGTGGACGGCCAAGTGTCAAGCGGCTTTTGAGAGCTGTAAGGCTCTTTTATGTAGTGCTCCGGTTCTTAATGCTCCTGATTTCAGTAAGCCTTTTTCTATTGAGGTTGATGCGAGTTGTGTAGGTGCTGGCACGGTTCTGACGCAGGTGGATTCGGAGGGTTTGGTCCATCCTGTGGGCTACTTCTCAAAGAAGTGTAGTGGCAGCCAGACACGCTACTCAACAATAGAGCAGGAGACGTTGGCATTGCTGCTGGCGCTCCAATTTTTTGAGGTCTATGTGGGATCGAGTGTAGAGCCTGTGGTGGTCCACACAGACCACAACCCACTTGTTTTTTTGCACCGCATGTATAACCACAACCAGCGGTTGATGCGGTGGTCTCTGCTTATGCAGGGGTATAACGTGGTGGTCCGGCACAAGAAGGGCACAGAGAATGTGTTTGCCGATGCCCTTTCTCGGGGGTAGCCTGTTGAAACAGGTGTTTTGCTATTCGGGATGGTTGGGTGTTTGTTTTATTTGTTCTATGGTGACTGATGGTGTGTGTTTTCGTCGGCCATGGGCTGACTCCTTGGGGGGAGGTGTTACGGACTCTGTCCTTATTTCATTCCTTATTTCATTATGTATGCATGTAATATTATATTGTATGGGTTATTATGTATATATATAATATGTGTTATGTATGTAGGCAGGTTGTAGTGTTTTCTTGTCTCCCTCCTATATAATCTATCTACCTCTCAGGGTCAATCACCATTCCACTCCAACCAACAGAAGAAGCAGCAGCAACCACAGCTGAGGCTCATCAGCCTAATTGGCCTCCACATCCCTTCATATAATCCCTGTGTATGCATTGTTAGCCAGAGCCCGGTCGGTGTATGGTAACTATCTGGTGGTGTTGTAAAAGGGGCTCTCATTTGTTTTGTGTGTAGACTCATATTTGGTTCATAGGCCAGGTAAAGCTCTGTTGGGCTTGTGGTATTGAGAGAGCTAGTTAAAGCTCTGTGGGGCTCATGTCTGTTACATGAGCCACTTACAGCTCTGTTGAGCTACAGATGGTGTGAGAGCTGGGAAAGGCTCTGGTAGCTTAGCCATTTGTATTGTATAGTTGTATCTTGTGTGATCCTGCCTGTTATTTATTTAGGCTGTAACCCATAACCTGTATTTGTGTATTTGTGTATCAAATCATCACCCGGTTTGTGATAATTGTTTCTTTTCCCATTTCTAACCTTTTGTTTCGCACACAGGGACATTGAGGGCAGGAAGATACCCTGGGGTCTACATCTGCATCACGTAGGAGAACTACTGTTAAAGACACCAGCTTAGAGTGAGCACCACCTCCTGTACTTTGGGGCGTCCGCGCCTGTAAAGGGGGGGGTGGGCTTTTGTTTAATTTTGATATTATTTGGTGCTCACTGGTAGGTCCTCTTTGCTCTCTGTGTTGCTGATCTCATTTGTGTAAAATAAATATTGTTATTTTACAATCTGTCTATGGTGTTTTGTGTCACTGCATCCTCACCTATCCTGTCTGTGGCCTAGTGTTGCGTCTCCCCACGGGGGCACGTAACAACAAGACAAACATCTTTCTCAGGTCTGCATCCCCTTAACAATTGTGTGTATTGAGCCGTACTGTATTGTACCCATTCTGCAATTCTGCTCCTGCTAGAATCTTCAGGGTATTCTTTTTTTTTTTGATCAAATTTTTTTATTGTTATTCACACGAAACAAGACAACACATTAACCACAATCACAATACATAGAACTTCACAAGAAAATAACAAAAACAATAATAATAATAATACAGACTAACAATTATACAGACAAGAGAAAAGAAAAAACAGAGTTCAACCTTCTAAATTAATTCCAAGGGGTACTATCTAATAAATGGTCTTTCCCAGTGTTCAGCCCCGATTCCCGGCCGTGTGACCCTATATTAATAAAACGTACATCTCCAATCCACCATAAGGACAATTTTTGGGAACACGACCTGAAAACAGAGTAATGAACCTTCATGAAAAAACAAAAACCTGTAGAGGTGTTCCATAGACTCACAGAGACCGTGTAAAAGTGGCCAAACAGTGAAGAAATAGTCAAATAGCTGCCCCCCCATAATATCCCCAGCTAAACTCAAGATGACAAGACAAAGGACAAGACAGACAAAAACATTTCCTCCTCCCCCTCCCAAGAGACCGCCGGACTCACCCGAACACGCACCCCAACCCCGCTCAGCCGCACACTGCGGTCTTTACCTTCTCAGCTGCTGCGAACCACAGGTCAATTCCAGCCTGCCCCACCCCAATCACCCGGGCTGTGGATATCTCAAGATAAATCACATCCAATAGAGTTATGGACCAGTTAATCATTGTAAGCTTCTCAGGCTCCTTCCATCTCATTGCTATTAGCTTCTTCGCTGCTGTGACGCCCGCTAGGACAACCCTTTTCAGTTGTACGGACGCGGGTAGTGTCGTTATATCGTTCAGGAGTAGCGTAACAGCTGTGAATGGGATAGTTACGCCACACAGATCTGAAAGTTTGTCCGTTATTGACCTCCAGAAGCGGGCCACTGGTGGGCAATCCCAATACATATGCATATAAGTGCCGGTGGCCTTTTGAGAGCACAAAGTGCACCGAGAGTCGGTTATCAGTCCCATAGCATATAGCTTCCTAGGTGTAAGATAGGTCCTATGAATATAATTAAAATTAATTTGCTGGTGATTGGGGTTGCGGGAAGATAATGCCACATTTGCCCAAACATCATCCCAGTCAAACTCGGGGTCCAACTCCGGGATATCCACACGCCAGATTGTATCCAATGATAAATTTTTATACGTGGATTGAATTAAGAGCGTATAAAAGTCGGAGACAAACCCTCTGGATGTCGTCCTGTCCACTATGAGCCTGAGGAAGGGGTGTGGGTGCAAGGCTTGAGCCCACGGTACGCCATGCGCCCTCAGTGCTGACCTTAGTTGAAGGTAAAGAAAGAAGGACTCGCCGGGAAGATCATAAAATTCTCTTAAGTCCTGAAACGCACGGAGGCCGTTCTTATCATAAATATCCTCCAGAGTATGCACTCCCCTCCTTTGCCATTGAGGAATATTAACCGGCTTGTGTCCAACAAGTAATTGCTGGTTATTAAAAATTGGAGAGTCCAGGTGCCAAGGGCATTTAACCCCACACGACCTCTGTACATTACGCCACGTTTGGATCACGTGAGTTATGATCGGTCCATACCTCAGCCGGCATTTCGAAATAGAGACAGTGGAGTACACTACATCCTGCAATCTTAGCGGAGATACCGCCGCCGCTTCTAAGGAGCGCCACGATACAGCCTCTACAGGGTCCAGCCAGCACATCAGAGGTCTCAGTGAAAAGGACCAGAAATAAAGTTTAAAATCAGGGATTGCGAGGCCCCCATCTTGTTTTCTACGTTGAGTAGTAGCCCTTTTGATTCTCGGGCGTTTGTTATTCCAGACAAACTTAGATACCATCGATTGTACCTTGCGCCAGTGGTCTATTGGAGGGGGCAGGGGGAGCATTGAGCTAATAAAATTTATCCTAGGCAGGATGTTCATTTTGATTATGGAAGCCCGGGCTTGTAAGGAGTTAGGAAGGGACGACCACCTGTCTAGATCCTGGCGTATTTTATCATAAGTACCCGTGAAGTTGTACTTAGTAGTTTGGTTCAGCGTGGGGAATATCTCTATGCCCAAGTATTTAAAATGTTCTACTATGGGGATATCAGCTGGTAGTCGTACCGCCTTGGCCAGTTCATTAAGAGGCAGGCAGGCTGATTTGTTCCAGTTAATCTTAAAACCTGACAATTTACCAAAGTCGTCGATTATCCTCAATAATTTTGTGGCCGACCGGGAGGGGTCGTCCATGAAAATCAGCAGGTCATCCGCATAGAGAGCAATTTTGTGTGGAGTATTGTTGACCATTATGGGGACGATGTCCTCCGATTGCCTAATAAATTGGGCCAAAGGTTCGAGGGAAAGCGCGAACAGTCCCGGGCTCAGAGGGCAACCCTGTCTAGAAGATCTGGAGACTGGAAAGAGTGTGGAACAGTTTTTGCCTGTCAGTATCATCGCAGACGGCGAGGCATACAGGACTTTAATCATATGAATAAAACTCTTTCCAAGACCCATGACCTCAAGTACCTTCCACAGGTATGACCACTCAAGTCTGTCAAACGCCTTCATGGCATCCAAAGACAGAACTGTGGATGGAGTTGTATTGTCTTTACTGTTATCGATTACATGCAACAGCCTCCTAAGATTATCTGCAGCCAGACGCCCCGGGATAAAACCAGTTTGATCGCAGTGTACCAATACAGACATAAATCTCTGCAGGCGACGGGCCAGCACCTTGGCAAACACCTTTAAATCGGCCCCGAGAAGACTCAAGGGTCTATAGCTACCACAATCATTGGGATCTTTGTCCTTCTTGAGAAGTAAAGAAATCAACGCCATATTGACATCTCTTGAGAACTCCCCTTGTTCGATAGCGTAATTGATCATATCGAGCATCAATGGACCCAGTTGGTCCCAGAAAGCTAAATACACTTCGGGTGGAATACCATCCCAGCCTGGTGCCTTACCCCTCTGCATTTCAACAATAGTCTCCCTCAATTCTACGAGAGTAATCGGTCTCCCCAGTTCCTTGGCCTCTTCCTCAGAAATGTGGGGTATCTCAAGCCCGCCAATGAACGATTCAAATTTAGAGTCATCCAGATTACCCTCTGAGCTATATAACTGTGAGTAAAACTCTTTAAAAGTGTCATTGATCTTTTTCGAATCAGTAGTGACTGCACCCTGGCTCGTCCTAATCGAGGGGATATCCGAGAAATGATCATTTGAGCGTATTTTCATTGCCAATAGATGGCTAGGTCTGGAGCCGTGAAAATAGTAATTTTGTCTTGTCCTATGTATCAAGAACTCAGACTGTTGTTTAAGTATGGAGTTTATTTCTTTTTTGACTATCTTACGTTGTGTGTTTAGTCGTTCATTATAGTCAGTTTGCAAGGATGCGTATAGGTCCGCATATAATGATTCCAGTCCTTCTAGCATTTTTGACCGGGATTTTCGCAAATTGGAGGCAAATAGTGTGACATGACCCCTGATGAATCCTTTCAATGCGTTCCACAGGACCCTAGGGTCTTCTACTGTGCCAACGTTGATCTGCAAAAATTCAGCTAGTTTACTCCTGAACTCAGAACAGAAGTCATCGTTCTTTAGCAGGGTCGAATTAAAACGCCATCTGGGAGCTCTTGCGGAGAGCCTGCCAAAGGTTGCCGTAAGGAAAATCCCCTTGTGGTCTGAGAGAGCCAAGGGAACCAATGAGACATCGAAACTATCAAACATATTAGGGGACGCGAATGCATAGTCAATTCGAGAGAAGCTTTTGTGTCTGGCTGACAGGTGAGAGTAATCTTTGAGGGTGGGGTTGCATAAACGCCAAAGGTCTGTGAGCCCTGTGTCTTTAGCCCACATCCTAAGGGCCTTAGAGGCCCGTTTTTGGTCGCTCGTTTCAGAGGGCCCGGACCTATCCATCTCAGCATCCCAGCACGCATTAAAATCGCCACCCACCATGAGAGCGTATCCATTAAGTTCCAACATATTCTTCGTGATTGTATTATAGAACGCTGAATCAAATGTGTTAGGAGCATACAATGCTATTATAGCCATCTTCCTATGCAAGAATTCAACTTTTGCTATAGTAATCCTTCCCTCCGTGTCCGACCATACATCCAAGATTTTGATATCAAGGTTACGTCTTGTAACTATGACTACTCATCTTCAGGGTATTCTTGTAAACGGTACCCTACCCCCCCCCCCCCCCCTCACAGTGAATGAATGAATGAATGAAAACTTTATTTAACAGATTGCAGAATGGGTACAATACAGTACGGCTCAATACATACAATTGTTAAGGGGATGCAGACCTGAGAAAGACGTTTGTCTTGTTTCCATCAGGGTCCCCCATTTTCAATTCATATAGACATTTATGACATACACAACATACATGACATTTATGGCATAGGGACATATAGGTATTTAGTACTGATACATTTGTGACATAAACGGTATTCAAATATACAGTACTGTTACCCCTAGATCCTGACAGTGAACTGTGGTGTTCCACAAGGAAGCATACTAGGACCACTACTGTTCCTAATTTATGCAAATGACATGTCGTCAGCTTGTGACTGCAACTTGTTCCTGTTTGCGGACGACTCAGCCCTGCTAGTCTCTGACAAGAACAAGTTACAGGTTGAAAAAACCCTCAGCTCGGAACTAGGCAAAATCTGCATATGGCTCGCCGACAACAAACTATCATTACACATGGGCAAAACAGAGTTCATTCTCTTCGGTTCAAATAACAAACTCAGCAAAACCGACGGCTTCTCAGTTACAGTGGGTGACAATATTGTCACAAGGAAAGATGAAATTACCTACCTGGGTTCCATCCTAGAGGCTAATCTTTCCTGTGACAAAATGGCATCCAATGTAATAAAAAAAGTCAATCAACGAACTCGATTCTTGTACCGGATCTCCTCCCTGGTAAACAAGAATACCCTGAAGACTCTGGCAGGAGCACTCATTCAAGGGTACTACAACTATGCTTGTACCTCATGGTACCAAAGCACCTCAAAGGCACTAAAAACCAAATTACAAACATCTCAAAACAAACTAGTCAGACTACTGCTTGACCTGACTCCTAGAACCCACCTCACCCCTGCACACTTTGCCAACCTAGGATGGCTTAGAGTAGACGACAGAGTACAGCAACTTGCAATGGGCCTGGTCTACAAGATACACTACACGACCAAGGTACCCATGTACATGTCAAAATACTTCCCAAAGGTCAGTGAATACCACGATCACAACACCAGAGGGAGCTCCACAAATCATGTAATACCCAGATTCGGCTCAAACAAGGGACTAAACACGTTTCGCAATTATGCCACAACAATGTGGAACGCCCTACCCAAAGCTGTAAAGGAATGTGAATCACTACCCACCTTCAAAAACACTCTCAAAGAACACCTACGGGAGACTGCAATTCAAAACTGGCCCCTCCCTACAAATGTCCTAACCCAGTTGTACAATAAAGACCAAGCATGGCTTTGTCAGTATTCCAATGTACAACCCCACCCAACCCCACCCCACCTACCCAACCTCCTCCAATGTACAGTTTCTATGTCAAATGTATGTCAGTATTCCAATGTACAGTGCCCCCCCCCCCCCCTACCCAACCCCCCCCCCCCCCTCCCCCCACCTCCAACGTACAGCCCCACCCCACCTACCCAACCTCCCCCAATGCACAGTTTCTATGTCAAATGTATATACACTCTTTTTCTGGATTTTTTTAGTATCACAAACAGTACTGTATTTGAAAATCTGGTATGTCATAAATGTATAGATGTAGCAGTACTGTCTATCTGTATGTCGTGTGTGTCATATGATGAATTGAAAATGGGGGACCCTGATGGAAACAAGACGAAAGTCTTTCTCAGGTCTGCATCCTCTTAACAATTGTATGTATTGAGCTGTACTGTACTGTACAGTCTGTACCCATTCTGCAATCTGTTAATAAACTTTTCAATCAATCAATCAATCAATCAATCAAACTATGTTTTGTAATAGTAAAAATCACATATTTGTGCAAAACAGCATGGGTTTTGGTCCTAACTGCATGACGAGACTAACATACATTTTTGTATTCATATGCATGAAGTGGGAGACCCAATCTCGTTTTAAATCGCCATATCTCAAGGCTAAGCACACACGAAATCTGGGCTACTGCCAGTGCTTTATGATCTCGGAGATCTATATTATTTGTTTATGTGAATTATAATTAACGTTAGTGTGCCTGGTGTATCTAGCTAATGTTAAACTGTACCCATTCTGCAATCTGTTAATACAGTTTTCAGTCAATCAATCAAAGATGGGTGGGCGACTGGGCGGGCACTGTGGAGCTTCCGTTCTTCCTCAAACGATGACGTCTACCAATCGCAACCAAGCAACGGGGTTTGGCCATTATTTCAAATTGCTTGTTTGAATCGCCGTTAAACCGAAGACCACATCACAAGTCACAATTCAGCCAGCAACGCCACCGGTACTATTTAACGTTATTCAGAAACAGAGCTAGCTTTTAAATGTACAGGTAGGCTGTAAGAAATTAAGCAGAGAATGGCAGAAGAATCTGCTGTGAAAGTATGCGTTCGAATTCGTCCCCTTGTCGAAAGGTAAGCGTTTAGCAGCGTTGTTTTAAACTAACTCGAGTGGGGGCTAACGTTAACTTAGCTGGTCATCGTTAGCTAACTGATGTGTAACGTTACTGTACGTTGTTCTGAGTTATGGAAAGTTCCTGTCAATCCTACTGCACTACTTTCAGAAACAATTCGAAGAGAGATCTCGTCTTGCTTTACTAACGTTACTAGTAAACAGTTGATTGCAAAACGGGCGTGGGTACATGCTACTAGAGCTAATAGGCATTGTTGACATTTACAAAAACGAGCCATTTTCTAAATGTAGTATTCAATATCTAGCCTATATGCCACAGAGCATTCATATCAGTCTATTTGCTCCATCTTTTTCTCGCTCAAATTTAATTATGTTCAACTTTAGTGAATGAATGGTTGAATGAATGAATGAGAACTTTATTTAACAGATTGCTGAATGGGTACAATACATACAGTACGGCTCAATACACACAATTGTTAAGGGGATGCAGACCAGAGAAAGACGTTTGTCTTGTTTACATCAGGGTCCCCCATTTTCAATTCATATCGACATTTATGACACATCATACTTGACATTTATGACATAGGGACATACAGGTATTTAGTACTTATACATTTGTGACATAAACGGTATTAAAATATACAGCACTGTTACCCATAGATTCTGACAGAGTATATACATATGATGGGGAGGGGACTGTACATTAGGAGGGGGTGGGTGGGAGAGAAATATACATACAGTGGGGAGGAGACTGTACATTTGGAGGGGGTGCGTGCCGGGTGGGAGAGAAATATACATACGGCGGGGAGAGAATATATTAATGCGGTGGGGAGGAGACTGTCTATTAGGAGGTTTGATTGATTGAAAACTTTATTAACAGATTGCAGAATGGGTACAATACAGTACAGCTCAATACACACACAATTGTTAAGGGGATGCAGACCAGAGAAAGACTTTCGTCTTGTTTACATCAGGGTCCCCCATTTTCAATTCATCAGGACATATATGACATACAGATAGTCAGTACTGCTACATCTATACATTTATGACATACCAGATTTGCAAATACAGTACTGTTTGTGATACAGAAGGAGTCAAGAAAAGGGAGTATATACATTTGACGTAGAAACTGTACATTGGAGGAGGTTGGGTGGGGGGGGTTGGGTACATTGGGATATTGACAACCATACTGGGTAATTTACATTGGAGGTGGTTGGGGGGGGGCACACTGTATAAACAAGTAAAACTGTACATTGAGGGGGGGGGGGGAGACACTGTACAAACAAACAAAATTGTACATTGGACTATTGACAACCATACTAGGTAAATGACTGTACATTGAAAGGGTTGGGTTAGGATATTTACAGGGGCCAGTGTTGAATTGCAGTCTCCCGTAGGTGTCCCGTGAGAGAGGTTTTGAAAGTGGGTAGTGATCCACATTCCTTTACAGCTTTGGGTAGGGCGTTCCACATTGATGTGGCATAATTGCGAAACGTGGTTAGTCCCTTATTTGAGCCGAATCTGGGTTTAACATGATTTGTGGAGCTCCCTCTGGTGTTGTGATCGTGGTATTCACTGACCTTTGGGAAGTATTTTGACATGTACATGGGTACCTTGGTCGTGTAGTGTATCTTGTAGACCAGGCCCATTGCAAGTTGCTGTACTCTGTCGTCTACTCTAAGCCATCCTAGGTTGTCAAAGTGGGCAGGGGTGAGGTGGGTTCTAGGAGTAAGGTCAAGCAGTAGTCTGACCAGTGTGTTTTGAGATGTTTGTAATTTTGTTTTTAGCGCCTTTGAGGTGCTTTGGTACCATGAGGTGCAAGCATAGTCGTAGTACCCCTGAATGAGTGCTCCTGCCAGAGTCTTCAGGGTATTCTTGTTTACCAGAGAGGAGATCCGGTACAAGAATCGAGTTCGTTGGTTGACTTTTTTTATTACATTGGATGCCATTTTGTCACAGGAGAGATTAGCCTCTAGGATGGAACCCAGGTAGGTAATTTCATCTTTCCTTGTGACAATATTGTCACCCACTGTAACTGAGAAGCCGTCGGTCTTGCTGAGTTTGTTATTTGAACCGAAGAGAATGGACTCTGTTTTGCCCATGTGTAATGATAGTTTGTTATCAGCGAGCCATATGCAGATTCTGCCTAGTTCTGAGCTGAGGGTTTTTTCAACCTGTAACTTGTTCTTGTCAGAGACCAGCAGGGCTGAGTCGTCCGCAAACAGGAACAAGTTGCAGTCACAAGCTGACGACATGTCATTTGCATAAATTAGGAACAGTAGCGGTCCTAGTATGCTTCCTTGTGGAACACCACAGCTCACTGTGAGGGGGGGGGATAGGGTACCGTTTACCTCCACCATCTGTTCCCTCCCCTCAAGGTAGGATTGCATCCAGCTCACTGATAGACTATCAAAACCAATTGCTTTTAGCTTGTCAATCAGAATGGAGTGATTGACCGTGTCAAAGGCCTTTTGTAGGTCCAGCATGACCATGCCGCAGTATTTGCCTGCGTCCACCTCTTGTTTGATGTGGTCATTCAAATAGAGAAGGCATGTGTCAGTGGAGTGGGATGTTCTGAAGCCAGATTGGAATTCGTAGATTAGATTTTTTTCCGCTAGGTACTTTTCGACCTGTTCGTAGACTATTTTTTCCATGACTTTCGAGATGGAGGTGAGAATAGAAACAGGGCGGTAGTTGCCTGGGTCTAATTTGCTGCCCTTTTTGTGCAGAGGGGTCACCCTCGCAATTTTGAAGTCCTTGGGTGGTGGGGGGTTTGGGCATTTACGGTGGCCAGTTTCGAATTGCAGCCTCCCGTAGGTGCTCTTTGAGAGCGGTTTTGAATGATTATGTGGGTAGGGATTCACATTCCTTTACAGCTTTGGGTAGGGCGTTCCACATTGATGTGGCATAATTACAAAACGTGTTTAGTCCCTTGTTTGAGCCGAATCTGGGTTTAACATGATTTGTTGAGCTTCCTCTGGTGTAGTGGTTGTGGTATTCACTGACCTTTGGGAAGTATTTCGACATGTACAGTACATGGGTACCTTAGTCGTATAGTGTATCTTGTAGACCAGGCCCATTGCAAGTTCCTGTACTCTGTCGTCTACTCTAAACTAAGCCATCCTAGGTTGTCAAAGTGGGCAGGGGTGAGGTGGGTTCTGGCCTGGGGGTAAGGTCAAGTAGTAGGGTGACCAGTTTGTTTTGTGATGTTTGTAATCTTGTTACATGAACGTCCACAACTACCGCCCTGTTTCTATTCTTACCTCCATCTCGAAAGTCATGGAGAAAATAGTCTACGAACAGGTCGAAAAGTACCTGGCGGAAACAAATCTAATCTACGAATTCCAATCTGGCTTCAGAACATCCCACTCCACTGACACATGCCTTCTCTATTTGAACGACCACATCAAACAAGAGGTGGACGTGGGCAAATACTGTGGCATGGTCATGCTGGACCTACAAAAGGCATTCAACACTGTCAATCACTCCATTCTGATTGACAAGCTAAAAGCAATTGGTTTTGATAGTTTATCAGTGAGCTGGATGCAATCCTACCTGGAGGGGAGAGAACAGATGGTGGAGGTAAACGGTACTCTATCCCCCCCCCCTCACAGTGAGCTGTGGTGTTCCACAAGGAAGCATACTAGGACCGCTACTGATCCTAATTTATGCAAATGACATGTCTTCAGCTTGTGACTGCAACTTGTTCCTGTTTGCGGAAGACTCAGCCCTGCTGGTCTCTGACAAGAACAAGTTGCAGGTTGAGAAAACCCTCAGCTCGGAACTAGGCAAAATCTGCATATGGCTCGCGGATAACAAACTATCATTACACATGGGCAAAACAGAGTCCATTCTCTTCGGTTCAAATAACAAACTCAGCAAGACCGACGGCTTCTCAGTTACAGTGGGTGACAATATTGTCACAAGGAAAGATGAAATTACCTACCTGGGTTCCATCCTAGAGGCAAATCTCTCCTGTGACAAAATGGCATCCAATGTAATAAAAAAAAGTCAACCAACAAACTAGATTCTTTTTTTTGTGTTTTATTTTTTAAACAAACATATAAACAAACATGACAACACACGATAAGATATACAAGCATTATTAACAGTGCACATCCAATGAAATCACCATATAGTTAAATGTCTTATACAGGATATCATATACCCCCAATACCTGCTATCTAATACCCTACACACATATGCTCTAGCTCGTACCCCCCCCTCCCGGACCCCCCATTGGATAATCCATCCATTATCCCTCGCTCCTAACCAGACACTACCATTATATGCTAGCTTTTATTTTCTCCGCCACTTCTAACCACATTGTCATTTTGGATTCATTGAGACCCAAAATTCTAGCTGTAGATATTTCTTTTTTTGATCCACTTTTTCTCCCATTTTTCTATATTTTCTCCCATCCCAATTTCGTATCATCCAATTCAACCCTCCCCTGTCACGAACGCTGTTCTTGCCTCCCACAAGCCGGCTGCAATGTGGACTAAGTCATACATAGCACA
This sequence comes from Notolepis coatsorum, assembly GCF_963971535.1. NCBI lineage: Eukaryota > Metazoa > Chordata > Actinopteri > Aulopiformes > Paralepididae > Notolepis > Notolepis coatsorum. Next base: position 46,740,213 of record NC_140174.1, read on the forward strand.
AGTCCCCTCCGGTACTTGAGGTAACAGCAGTCGCATCTTTTCACCTGCGCAGCTCGATCTCTCAGTGGCGAGGAGTAACGCGTGGGAGGCTCACGCTGCCCCCGACACTTCCTGATTCTACTGCGCAGGCGCACCAACCGACCTGTAGGAGTCGCTGTCCACAACGCCCGATCCCCACCCATCAGTTTCCCACCCCCTAATACGGCCAATGTGTATTAGTATGAACGACCAGCTAAACTGAAAGCAATGTGGAGCGCTGAGCTCGAACAGGCGAGCCCAGCGTCTCTGCATTCGTGGCGACGAGCGCCTTGCCCACTACGCCACGTAGCCGCCCACTAGCTGTAGATATTTCTTGATAAATCACATCGAGATATGTAATAATCCAGACCTTTCGGCACATTTTTTCCGGTTGGAACCATCGTGATGCTATATCAAACTAGATTCTTGTACCGGATCTCCTCTCTGGTAAACAAGAATACCCTGAAGACTCTGGCAGGAGCACTCATTCAAGGGTACTACGACTATGCTTGCACCTCATGGTACCAAAGCACCTCAAAGGCGCTAAAAACAAGATTACAAACATCACAAAACAAACTAGTCAGACTACCACTTGACCTTACACCTAGAACCCACCTCACCCCTGCACACTTTGACAACCTAGGATGGCTTAGGGTAGACGACGACAGAGTACATCAACTTGCAATGGGCCTGGTCTACAAGATACACTATATACGACTAAGGTACCCATGTACATGTCAAAATACTTCCCAAAGGTCAGTGAATACCACGACCACAACACCAGAGGGAGCTCCACAAATCATGTTAAACCCAGATTCGGCTCAAACAAGGGACTAAACACGTTTTGAAATTATGCCACATCAATGTGGAACGCGGCCCTACCCAAAGCTGTAAAGTAATGTGAATCCCTACCCACATTAAAAGCACCTACGGGAGACTGCAATTCGAAACTGGCCACCGTAAATGTCCAAACCCCCCACCCCCTCCTAATAGACAGTCTCCTCCCCACCGCATGTATATATTCTCTCCCCGCCGTATATGTATTTTTTTTCTCCCACCCACCTAGAGCTGCCGCGGTATTGATATTTTCCTTACCGCACAAATTTGCGAAATATTTCCTACCGCCGCGGTTATTACCGCACAGTGCGCACAAAAATAAAAATAAAAAATTTGAATGCATTTTTTTTTTAGTAGTCTACTCTTATAGCCTGCCTCTAGTCTAATGGCGCTTTTCCACTGCATAGTATCTACTCGACTCGACCCGCTTTAGGCACCTGGTACTTCGTTTCTTTTCCACTGCAGCCAGGTACTACTCCGTTTGTCTCCGTGTGGGGATGCAGGCGGGGCCGCTCGCTTGTGTACACTGAAAGCTCCGTGGGCATAGCCAATTAGCCATGTCCGAGGGCTTGCAGCAAGCCAGAGTTTAACACAGTTTAAATCAATCAATCAATCAATAACAACATTAACCATACTCTCGTTGCGTCTATTCTGCCAAAGCTAACGTTACCTCTCATTGTGTATTCTACCAAGCAACCCGGGTTTAACGTTACCTCTCATGTATATCGGCTGACGGTAGTATTAGGCTAATAACAACAACAAACTTAACACATCAGCGATCTTGTTGTGACACTAAACTCTCCGCTCGGTGGTAAATTGGGTTGATGTCGGTTTTGTTTCATCAATAAATAAGGCAGAATACACAGTGAATCCATTCTTTTTTGTTTATTGCACTTGGTTCTGTCGCAAACAAATCCTGAATGAAATGCATCCTTAGCGAGGCAGTAAAGATGGCAGCGTTCTGTTTTTGTTCAGAGCCTCCAAACTGTGACGCGTCTCTCTTCTGACCAGTCAGTGGTCTGCAATGTTTCACATGACTTTTCTGGTACCACTTCTACCCAATAGTAGGGTTGGGCACCGAAAACCGGTTCTAATAGGAACCGGTTCCTAACTTCCGGTTCTGGAACCGGAAGTAACATATTTGAATTTCGATTCTAAATTTCGATTTTATTTTTTTTTAACTTTTTTTTCTTTTTTTTTTCTTTTTTTTTTTTCTTTAATACCCTAGTTACAGTACAGCAACCAAATTAAACTGTATCAAGTCAACTGAAAATGTGAATAGTATGATTTTCTTTTTGAAATAAAAAAAAAAAATAAAATCTCCTTCGAAATAAGCTGTGACCTGTTTTGACCTGCACCTCAAAGAATCGGAATCGAGAATCGGTTAGAACAGGAATCGATATGGAGAATCGGAATCGGAACCGGAATCGTTCAAATCCAAACGATGCCCAACCCTACCCAATAGGGTCGCTTGGAACCGAGTAGGGTATATCTGCCAAGCCGCAAGCCAACTTTATTATTATGATAAAAAACAGCGGTGACGCGGTATTCAGCCTAACTCTGCGGTGAGCGTGATGCAACAGCGATACCGCGGTAATGCGGTTATCGCGGCAGCACCCCCTCCAAATGTACAGTCTCCTCACCACCGGATGTATATTTCTCTCCCACCCACCCACCCCTCCTAATGTACAGTCCCCTTCCCATCATATGTATATACTCTGTCAGGATCTATGAGTAACAGTACTGTATATTTGAATACCGTATATGTCACAAATGTATCGGTACTAAATATGTCCCTATGTCATAAATGTCAATATGACTTGAAAATGGGGGACCCTGATGTGTGTATTGAGCCGTACTGTATTGTACCCATTCTGCAATCTGTTAAATAAAGTTTTCATTCATTCACTCAACCGGTTCGACAAGTTCAAAGTGGAATGCCACCCAGGAACACGACAATTTTTTGGGAAATTAGCTTATTTGCCATCTACCCTGGAGTTATTTAGACTAGCAGTATAGGGTTGGATGAGTGAATCCACAGTCCCTTGCTCCTCCATAGGAACATCCCATAATTAACTCTGAAGAACTGGTCCTCCGCGAAACACTTGTTGTACAATAGCCCCTTTCGTGACTGTGATGCACGCCAACAAGGTTTGGCCGAGTGAATCCACAGTCCCTTGCTCCTCAATAGGAAACCAACCTAGATTTACCCTGAAGAACTGGTCCGACGCGAACCGTTCGTTGTACAAGTATCGCAGAGAAATGTCAAAGGTACTCACGGTTGCATGAGGGTCTTGGACAGACAATCGAAATGGTTTGAAAGCTTGGCGTTGCTAATAAACATTTTAAATAATTTTTATAAACTGGTCAACTGGTGATCACAGCGCAGGCGCATCAGGCACCCAATGCTGAAAATAAAGCTGTGTTGACCAGTTTATAAAAATTATTTAAAATGTTTATGAGCAACGCCAAGCTTTAATTCAAACCATTGCGTTTCTCTGTCCAAGACCTTCGTGCAACTGTGAGTACCTTTGACATTTCTCTGCGATACTTGTACAACGAGCGTTTCGCGGAGGACCAGTTCTTCAAAGTTAATTATGGGATTTTCCTATGGAGGAGCAAGGGACTGTGGATTCACTCGTCCAAACCCTGTTGGCGTGCATCACAGTCACGAAAGGGGCTATTGTACAAGGAGCGTTTCGCTAGACAAGCAGATACATATACCCTTTTCTTCTCTGTTCATGCATTAGGCTTTGCGCTTTGGGAACAGCTCCATCGTTAGCATAGCTTAGCATCATTCACTGGAAGTAGGTGTGCCAGTGTAGCCTAGTTTCCAACAGTCACGAAATACAACTCAAACTTTCCTGTAAACATGTTGTGACAGTGACCTGTGTATTTACCACATGGAGAATTTTTTTTGTTGACATTTTCGTTTTCTAAGCAGATATTATACTCTGAAATCTTTTTTGCCGAGCCACTGCTGCCTGGGCAGTGGGCACAGTGATTTCATCACCTAAAAAGCCCTGTTGTTTTTTGTACCACATATAAAAATGTATCATTAGATATGGTCTGGCGAGGGGGCATTCCAGAATAGACTGAGTTTGACTGGGATGACATTTGGACTAATGTTACATTAGCTTCCCGCAACCCTGATCACCAGTGAATACATTTGAATTATAATCATAGGACGTATCTCACATCTCTCGGTGCACTTTGTTTGTGCGCGCTGAAGGCCACCGGCACATTATATGCACATGTTTTGGGATTGTCCACCAGTAGCTTGTTTTTGGAAATCCATAACAACTAAACTTTAAAACAACTTTCAAACATAACCTGACAATTCCACTGACAGCAGCAACACTACTCCTACCGGCCTCCATACGACAAAAAAAGAAGCATTCTGCTTTCTAGCTTTAGGAGAGAGTGTTGTGTGTTCAGAAATACAGGTTGAACTGTTCTGGGGCACAGGAAGAGCATAATGTGAATTGAAATGGGTGGCATTTTCCTTTTAACTATGGCTAATGTCGGATAACATTACTGCCTCATAACTGTCGTGTAGGACAGTGGTTCCCAAAGTAGGGGTCGCGACCCAAAGGTGGGCCGCGAGCAGCCACGGGTGGGCCGCGAGATGATTTAAAAAAATACATTTTTTTTTTTTTTTTTTTTTTTTTTGTCAGGCCACTGAACTTAGAAGCAGGCCAGGACAGTGTTTCTAGTTGTATTCTAAAATTCTATTCTATTGTATTCTAAAATGTGACTATATGGTTTTATATTAACTTAATAAATAAACAAAAACGAAAAATCTACTTATTTCAACGAACATTTCAAACTAAATAACAGATTATGCACATAAAACGCTGAAAACAACCGAAGCAACAATAGTATTTTAATGAGGCTATTATCATTATTATTTTGCAACAAGTTAGCCCTCTCATAAATAGCACATATAAATGAATAACTAACTTGAACTAACTTAATAGGATTGAAGTGATATTTGGCTTAAAAAATCGGTCTCCTGGCAAAAAAAAAAAAAAAAAAAAGCCAGACGATGTGCATTGGGCCGCGGCTCTCTGACGCCTTATTTTCTGGGCCCCGGCCTGAAAAGTTTGGGAACCCCTGGTGTAGGAGACGCCCACATGACTCACTAGTAGTGGCTATACCTCAATTGGCAGACTGAGCTATACATAAATAATTCTGAGTTCAGGAGGTTTGCGCCCAAATAAGATCATCTTTGTCTATATTACACAATCCGATTTTTTCCTTAGCAGTGTTAAATTAATGCAAAACTGTGATCTCTTCATGATCTTCATGTGAACAGTCGAGGCAAAAAGACAAACAAATCTGATTTGAGCATTTAGGCTTGTAATGTGAACATAGCCCATGACCATGACAGTGCAAGCGTTATGAGTAGGAAGAGCATTTGGAACAGCCCTCCCTCTTTCAATCAACAGAATCAACATTAACTGTGCAGTACAGTGTTAGCAAAGACCTTGCATGTTATTATATAACAATGCATTGAATGGCTGGAAAACAACATAAAGCATGAATGTGTGTTTATAATAAATCCACATGTTCTCTATATAAATATTAATTTAGAACTAAGGGATGCTCCGTTCGGCCACCATCATTATCTGTAGATATTCAGTATAAACATAAGATTGGGAATTCCGATGATGCTTTCTAGTTGGCGAGTGCAAAAACTGATCGATGGCGCAAAACACATCAGCCAATTCTCAGCAGAGTTTGCTGTTATTGTCGCATGTTAACTAACCTAAAACATGTTGGTGGTGTGGAACTGTACAAGTGAGATAGATGTAGGCTAACCAATACCTATAATACTGCTATAACAAAATAAATAAAATATTTTTTAAGCAGCAGTCACAGTGTATCTGCCGATATGTCTCATAGACGATCAGCCATTGGTGTCGGGGCATCCTTATTTAGAACGTTTCAGGGCTGAAAAATAACAAAGCAGGAAGGAATTGTAACTTTTACGTCATTGAATCAATGAATACCTCTGTCATAGCCATGGTAAATATCATCACAAAAGTAACTTAAAGATCCCATTAAATAAAAAATTCCCCTTTTGACTGCACCTAGTTCTTATCTATTTATCACTGTGTCAAAAATAGACAAAGGATTTCCTTTAAATTTTTTGTCTAAAGAAATCCATGGTTTTATTTTCCTCAAAGGTACAAGAAATGTCCAATATACTTTAGGATATCAATCAAACATCAAATGACCCCCCTGCTCTTCCCCCAAGGTCTGTTGCATTCGTAATGGGTCAAATTGCGGAAGCTTGCTATGCTGTAAATTACATTTACGTGGATCTTTAAATGCTTTATATTAAAGGGGTTATGCACTGCTATTCCTAGCACTATTTGGGCAACTTTACACACTTCCTGTGAGTCTATGTAACACATCTGTAATTTTTATTCCAAAAATAATCATTGTTTTATATTTCTAATCTTGTACTCAAAACCAGCATTTTTCAGCCTCATGAAAGCAGGCTATTATTGGCTTGGCTCCAACCATACTAGCAGAATGCTTTGAGTGACAGCCACCCACCAAATAGCTCCGCCCATCTCCCCGTCAGAGATTAGGTTTCAGGTTACATACAAATATGGTATGTCATAAATATAGAGATGTAGCAGTACTGTCTATCTATATATATGTTACCACTATTTGTAAAAGCCACAACCACGTTACCATATTTGTAATAATGTAAATCATTGTGTCGTTGTACATATTGTGTATACACCGTTAGAAGCTAACATAGCTTAGCTTGGTAGCTATTGTGCTAACAACATATCCCGACGTCCGGCTCGCTGGCCGGCATGCACGCCCGACACAAAATGGTTCTCTCCTCTCTGTACACCCCCGTCCCCACGGGTACCCTGCCGGGGAGCCCATGGACGCGACAACGGCGGCAGCCGTAGGGTGCTCGAGCCCGCCGTAACGCTAGTGGTACACAATAGCTATGAGCTAACTAACGCTACGGCCGCCGCTGTTGTCACGTCCACAAGCTCCCCGGCAGGACACCCGCGAGAACGGGGGCACACAAGGAGGAGAGAACCACCCCAAATCGAGCACTCATGCCGGCCGACAAGCCGGACACCGCGGTTGTTGTTAGCACAATAGTAGCCCACTGTGATGCACCGAGTGGGCCACCATTGATCAACATGCAGCGATGTGTAGCTTGCATGATGCGTGTGCAGTGCTTTGCCACACAGGTCTGAGAAGAGGACCTGCACATGATAGCAACCGGGAGCGTCGCGGAGCATTCAGCCTGCTGGCTACATAGATCCACTTCAACCAGCCGAGCGTCGGGAGCTCCAGCAGCTTGTCGATGTGCTAATAGCCTGGAGCCAGCTACCGTTAGCTTGCAGAGGCTATTAGCACACCGACAAGCTGTGTAGCCAGCAGGCTGAATGCTCCGCGACGCTGGTTGAAGTGGATCTAGGTAGCCAGCAGGCTGAATGCTCAACGACGCTCCCGGTTGCTAACGCCGGCCCCGGCTGGTGCTAAGTAGCTAGCGATCGCTCCCGAGTCCCGAGAGCTAACGCCGGTCTGTCTGTCGAAGACCGAGGGAACCGCATCAGGCTTCAGCTGATTAGTGATCTTCTGGACAAGCCTTCCACCCTGCAGGTAGCAAGAATGGAGGCGGGCATTACTAAAACCACAGAGCCAATCACATCACTGTGCGCTATAAACAGCGCCCTGTGACGTGCACCAGGTCGTCAAATCAACATGACCTGATTTACTAGAGGCAAAGAGGGGATGGGCTGTAGCTGAGGAATTCGCCAATATAGTATTTAGGCCCAAAAACACATTGATACGAACTCCTATTACTATAATACAATGCTAGAGACTGAAAAATGACATTTATAATGCATAGCACCTTTAATGTTATTGTTGTATCTCTGTTTTACAGGGAGGAAACGTCTACAACGGATAGTTCCCAGCCCACACAACTGTACTGGAAAGCTGAAGAAAAATCTATCCATCAGATTGATGATGGCAATACCACCAAGAGTTTTTGTTTTGGTATGTTTTGGTGCATGTTTCAATGGCGTTTGAAAAGCTTAACAGACTACTGATTGTAACTGACTTGCAGCGGTCCTCATGTCATTTGTGAAAATAATGTCTAGTCCACTCCACACAGACTTCAGTTTTCAGATAAATTGGAACAGTAGTCTTTGAGCATCACCATTTATTGATTTTATTAAAAATGTTTACAGATCGAGTATTCAATGCTAAAGAAACAACTAACCAGTTGTACCTGGACATTGCCAAGCCTCTGGTTGTCTCCACTGTCGAGGGATACAATGGTAAGTATTGGATATAGTGATGCCTGTCTAGTACAATCCTTAACCCCCCCGTGGGCCTCTTGCCTAGAGGTAGCTGTTTGACTGCATTACAGATTCTACCTTTAGAGGTATCCAGTTTTCTCCTACTGAGCTCTAATGGCACCAATTTCATCAATAGGGGTCAGAAAGTCCATTGGATACCTTTTTTTTATAAAAATAAAAAAAACAGTATACCCCCCAGTTCATCACATCTGATTTGTTTCATATGGTGTCCCCAGGAACAATATTTGCTTACGGCCAGACGGCATCTGGAAAGACTTTCACCATGATGGGGAGTGACCTCGTTCCAGGAGTGATACCGCTGGCCATGACGGAGGTCTTTGAGGCCATCAAAACTGTGAGCATTTCATCACATCTTTGAAATCTGCTGAAGTTTGCCGTATTGCTTTTAAAATGTTAACCGTAACTTAATGGCTTTTTGTAGTATCCACAGAAGGAATTTCTCCTCAGGGTGTCTTACATGGAAATCTACAATGAAACTGTGACTGACTTGCTTGTGGACAGCTGGACGAGGAAGCCTCTGGAGGTCCGCGAGACCATCAATGTAAGTGGCCTTTGATGTCTGTGTGTTACTATCAAAGAAAGTGGGCCGGATTTGTGTGTGATGTATGTGTTACTTTTACACGGATGATTAAGTTGTTAATTGAAATTGCCTCCTTGCAGAAAAATGTCTATGTGGCTGACCTTGAGGAGAAATTGGTTACATCTCCTGCACAAGCCCTTGCCTGGATTCGGAAGGGAGAAAGTAAGTTCCCTTATTATCATTAGTCAGTCACGTGTTTGTCACAGTCACGCGTTTGCAATTTTGGTTTGTCAACCTTGTGTCCTCTTCTCATATTTGCTGCTCAACCTGTACACATCCTAGAGAACCGGCATTACGGAAAGACGAAAATGAACCAACGGAGCAGCCGATCGCACACTATTTTCCGCATGGTATGTTAAATGTTGTGTAATAGCACATGATGGGATTGTTTTTAGACACGTCTGTGCTGTGGTTTATAATCACTGTTCCCTTCAGATCTTGGAGAGTCGTGAAAAGAGTGACCCAGCATCAGGGGAAAATGCAGATGGAGCCATTATCGTGTCCCACTTGGTAAGCTTGGTCCTAGCTGGCTTGTTGTTTCTTTTTAAAAACTTGCATTGCGCATTAACATTCCTTGTTATTGCTCATAACAAATTCCTTATCCGCATGTCACTCCCGCATAGAATTTGGTAGATCTGGCTGGATCCGAGAGAGCAAGTCAAACAGGAGCTGAAGGTGAGCCACAGGGTAGAGGTGTAGTCTGTTTAGTCTTTTGTTGGCATTATTATTCGAAGTAACAGTAGATGTGTTGTGTGTCTTCGGTTTCACTGTGACTTGAATCGTCTACCTGTTTTTACCCATTTCCTAGGTGCGCGTTTTAAGGAAGGATGCAATATCAACCGGAGTCTTTTTGTACTCGGCCAAGTGATAAAGAAACTGTCGGAGGAGAGCCAGAGGTGAGTCGAGTCCTGATGTTGGTTGAAGATCGCACGTCACTGGTTGTCAATGAAGCAGCTCAGACTCCAAATTTAAGTGACACCACAGATTATAGTCTACGCTCTGTTTCAACCTTCTTCAAAAGGACTTTTACATATTGATTGTACTGTTCAAGAACATGGTATTTATAAATTATTGAACTAGGTGGTATTCCCAACCTCTTAACTTGCACCGGCCCAAAATCGGGCCCACATGCCCAATGCCCATGCACACAAGTCACGGCACTTTGCGACCAAATCCGTGACTCGCTCTCGAGTTACATGATGATATGTCAGGTGAGCGTCTTTTTATGTGCGTGCGTCAGGTGACCACCCCGGACTCCCGGCGCTCCATAACTGCCATCATCCGCTGATGGTGAAAATGATTGGTCAGTGTTGTAGCCAATGAGTGTAGCTTTCCAATGATAACCCACTTGGGGGGGGGGGGGGGGGGGGGGGTGCGAATGAGAGATCTATGTGAAAGTTGACGAGCAAAACCCAGAAGTGAATCACATTTCGAATGAATGGCCGTGGATGAGGAAATTGAATTCTGGAGAGCATTTTTTTTGTTCCACGGTTTACCCGGATCTCTCTCAAAGACTAATTTCTTTTATTTTTTTAAATTTCTTAGCATTTTTACAGCTTTATTGGTCACGCAGGACCGACAGAGGAGAGGGTGGGCGAACGGGAGGAGAGGTGGGGAGGACATGCGACAAATAACGACGGGAGCTGGGATCGAACCCGGGTCAGCCGCGTAGGTTCGCGAGGCACTATGGTATGCGCCACGAGGGTGTCCCCCAAAGACTCATTTCTGAACGGATATTTATTAAATTTGGACCTATACTACATAAGACTTCAAGCTATCGGGATCTGCTGTGTTTTCCAGCTTATGCCTATTTTTCTGGGATATTGCAACCACTACAGAAAAAGAGTACTCAAGTTCAACTCAAGTTCAGACCTGTTACTCTTTCATTAGCACTAAAAGTGATTTTCCTTTTTTACATTAGTAACTTCAGAATATTATCTTTCAAAAGAGACCAGGCTCATGCATCCCCCCACCCACCCAACCACCTCCAATGTACAGTCTCCCCCCCCACCTACCCAACCTCCTCCAATGTACAGTTTCTACGTCAAATGTATATACTCTCTTTTCTGGACTCTTTTCGTATCACAAACGGTACTGTATTTGCAAATCTGGTATGTCATAAATGTATAGATGTAGCAGTACTGTCTATCTGTATGTCATGTATGTCATATATGTTATGATGAATTGAAAATGGGGGACCCTGATGTAAACAAGACGAAAGTCTTTCTCTGGTCTGCATCCCCTTAACAATTGTATGTATTGAGCTGTACTGTACCCATTCTGCAATCTGTTAATAAAGTTTTCAATCAATCTATAAGTATAACGCTATTGCTTTTCAAAAAAATATTTAAAAAAGGCCACTTTTCTGGGTGCCTGTAGTTGTGTATTTATCACTGAGTTTAACACTTTCAGTGCCACCAGGTGGCGCCAGAGTTGGTGCTTGAATGCCACCATCCACTTTAATGTTAACGTTAATATCGCCTAATCTATGTTTTAAATTATGGCTATGTGTCTAATCTGCCCGTCGCTTATCAAAGAATAATTTTCCAGTCAGTGCTGTCAAGACAGATTGGCTATGTGTCTAATCTGCCCATCGCTTATCAAAGAATCATTTTCCAGTCAGTGCTGTCAAGACAGATTGGTTTTTTATCGCTTCATTTCCGTTTGAGAGCATTTTGAAAAGCACCCGTTTTGAGGTAAAAAAAACAGCCCATTCTGGGCCATTCTGTGATAATCGTCTTTTACTGGAATATTCCAGAACGTTGATATTTGTCGGCCTATTTATGACTCGTTTTCAAATAAACGCTAGATGATCAATATTATACGTACACGCACGCCCATTCGAGGCGCGCGCTGATAATAGCCGTGTTCATTTCCTCATGGATTTTACAGTGAAACCGATGGAGCCCATTTCACAAAACAGCTTATATCTTCATCAAAACGAGTCTGATTATCCTAACACTGATAACATAGATTCCTTACCTGACATCAGATGGTATCCAACTGGTATATTCCAATTCCTGATCACCATTCGAAAAAATCGATAAGTATATAGATCTAACGTATATACAGTAGAACTCATGATCCGCGGCGCTCAGAGGATCCATAATGAACTATGGTAACCCCGGCTGCATCAGTGGAATGGAAAATGTGGAGTACAGGATTTTTTTCCCCATCCATTTTCATTGAGTCCATTCCAAAATCCCTTATGTCATCTGGGAGACGATAGGGGGGAGCTTTTTTCCACATCTGATCGCCGGCGGCTCTCGGGTAGACTAGGGTAGGCTCGCGTGATGCAATATGATTTCAGATCACAAAAAAAAAAATCAGAGAAATCTCGTGAGTGGCTTTCAACGTAACTATTATAAATCCGAGAAAACTCGTGAGTGGCAATCAAAGTGTTAAGGGGCTGGGATTTTAAATGCTTTTTTTTCTCCTTTCAGGGGATTCACAAACTACAGGGACAGTAAGCTTACTCGCATCCTGCAGAATTCCTTGGGTGGGAACGCCAAGACGGTCATCATCTGCACAATCACCCCTGCCGCAATCGAGGAAACTCTGGGCACTCTTCAGGTAGGAATTCATGTCCTGAGACTTCTCTCTGTAGGTCTGGACAATCTAGCGGTATTCAATTTGAATTTCGATACCCAGCCCTAGAAAGTACCTTACCCCCTCTGCTTCTTTAAATCATCTAGTTTGCTAGCACAGCAAGGAACATGAAGAATGATCCTCATGTCACAGAGGTGTCTGATGATGGGGCCCTGCTCAAAAGGTACCGCAATGAAATATTGGACCTCAAGCGCCGTCTTCAAGAGGCAAGTATTACATGTCAGTGTGGTTATAATATACATGCCTATACATTTCTTTTATATGATTTTGCTGATATCTCAATTGATCTTGATACTCTTAGCTGCATGATTTAATCATTCCCCTGCCATTCAACTCTTTGGTTTGTGTGCACCCCTACTGTAGGTTTCTACAGTCACACATAACACTGTGACTGAGAAGGAGACTCTTTCCCAGCTCATCCAAGAGAAGGATCAGCTCCAGAGAGAGCAAGAGGACAGGATCAAGAATCTCACTAAACTTCTTGTTACCAGCTCAGATTTTGTTACTATTAAAAGGGTAACTACTGTACAAAATAGGAATTTTACACATGATTTCCCTAATTTCTTCATTTTGACAGTGTAATTTCTTTTTTATCTGCCAAGAATCCAAAACGAAGGGAAACATGGGGAGGAAAGCTGCTTAGGTTTGCTGAACATGTAGACCTTGTGGTCGGACAGTCGGACCGCAGTTTCGCAGAACCACTCCAAAAGAGGCATAGAGCAAATTTTTCCAGCTTGGTTGAGCTGGAAGAAGGTAAGAGCGAGCCAAAAATACTTCAGTATTGCTGCATTTCCTTCTATGTAGTATATTACAAAATGACAATACACATAACTCATTACACATTTTGTGAACAATATGATTCATTCTTTACTTATTTTGTTTGGTTGATATCTTATTTTGTTTGGTTGATATCTTCTGGTGTATTTTGTCAGATGACGATGAGTCTAATTGGGAACTCTCTGACGTGGCTTTCAACATGGAAATGATTCAGAACAGTGAAGACAGGTGAACAATAGCACTCTGGCATTATTTGTAATTGTATTACAGCAGAACGGATGACGTTAATTTTGGATACATTTTCTCAATGTATTGTTTACCTTCCTAAAGTGTTTTGTAGAAATAAGAAAACGCCACAATACACCCCAACACATGGTCAAATGTCTGGTTTAATATCTTGATTTTCAGCAGGAGCAGTATGTCTCCTTTGGGCCAGATGAGTGCGTTTTCTGAGAAAATGTCCCACCTGGGGAAGCAGCTGGAAACTGTGATGCGGCAGAAGGAGGAAGCGGAAACAAAAGTGGACGCCTTGGACAGGAGAGTGGAGGATTTGACCCTCCAGCTGGAAACGGCAGCTCTGCAGACACAACAGGCCACGGAGAAGACTGAGAGGCTGGAGATCAGGCTGCCTGAGCTGGAAGGACAGCTGGAAACTGTAATGCGGCAGAAGGAGGAAGCGTCAACAAAAGTGGACGCCTTGGACAGGAGAGTGGAGGAGTTGACCCTCCAGCTGGAAACGGCAGCTCTGCAGACACAACAGGCCACGGAGAAGACTGAGGGGCTGGAGATCAGGCGGCCTGAGCTGGAAGGACAGCTGGAAACTGTGATGCGGCAGAAGGAGGAAGCGTCAACAAAAGTGGACGCCTTGGACAGGAGAGTGGAGGAGTTGACCCTCCAGCTGGAAACAGCAGCTCTGCAGACACAACAGGCCACGGAGAAGACTGAGAGGCTGGAGATCAGGCTGCCTGAGCTGGAAGGACAGTTGGAAACTGTAATGTGGCAGAAGGAGGAAGCGTCAACAAAAGTGGACGCCTTGGACAGGAGAGTGGAGGAGTTGACCCTCCAGCTGGAAACAGCAGCTCTGCAGACGCAACAGGCCACGGAGAAGACTGAGAGGCTGGAGATCAGGCGGCCTGAGCTGGAAGGACAGCTGGGAACTGTGATGCGGCAGAAGGAGGAAGCGTCAACAAAAGTGGACACCTTGGACAGGAGAGTGGAGGAGTTGACCCTCCAGCTGGAAGCGGAAGCTCTGCAGACACAACAGGCCACAGAGAAGACTGAGAGGCTGGAGATCAGGTGGCCTGAGCTGGAAGGACAGCTGGAAACTGTAATGTGGCAGAAGGAGGAATCATCAACAAAAGTGCACTCATTGGACAGGAGAGTGGAGGAGTTGACCCTCCAGCTGGAAACGGAAGCTCTGCAGACACAACAGGCCACGGAGAGGACTGAGAGGCTGGAGATCAGGCTGCCTGAGCTGGAAGGACAGCTGGCAGAGCACATGCAGGTTGGTTTCCTTTTTTTTAACCCCCAATATGTTTATTAGGTCATTTCTCTATTTTAACACTTTGATCGCCGGGGTTAAATTCATAATTTACCATCCCTCGCCAGCCCTATTTAACATGGAGAAGTTCCCCTTCTTTGCAGGGCTATAACTTTTTTAATTTTATTGCTAAATTGACATTACTATGGCCCATTCAACGTCCTATATCTATTGTTCAGGGTGTAGCAACGTTATACTTTTTCATTCACATATTCATACTAAAATACGGTCTAAAGTATAAGTATGTTTTTATCGTTTTCTGCAGCTTTCTCCAGAACTTGATTTATAGCCCTAAATGCATTATATTGATGATCAAATACAGTTTGGTAGGAATCTGTGCGAGAAAAAAAATGTCAAATGGACATACTTCTAGAAGTTACTACGTATGATCTGATGATGACCGGTTGGGGGGGGGGGGGGGGCGGGTCGTTTATAATTCCGTGGGCAACGTTATATCATTCATCTAGTGTGGGTGATATGATCATTAGAGCAGTTAGTATCGAAGACATTAAAAAAATAACGCTGAAACTCACCGTAGCTTCCTCTCGCCGTTGGGAGATGAGCGTGGAACAGAATTTTTTCTATTATGGGATGTCGAAATATCCAATCCATTTCCAGGTTGTATAATAGTATATACGTCCAAATCATGTTGTTTATCGAGTTATTGGTAACGGATCACTATCCGTTGTGATCAGCTCGAGTCCTGGGACTATTAGCGAGTGATCGGACCGAATTGAAATGAGCACCAGCTTCCACTTCCTGTTTATGCCCTGGGCGATCCGCCGATCGGCCACCAGATGGCGCTCTTGAACCGTTGTCGAGTTGAGAGGGGCTCAACAGTACATCTCATGTCTCCGGGGGAGAAATATGATTTCGATCACAGATTTTTTTAAATATTGATATCAAAGACGCTGTCCAGCGTCTTCAGCAGAATGAGCATGGCGGGGAAAGACGTGTTTCAGCGTCTCCGGCGATTAAAGTGTTAATTGACCATATTCACACGGTTTCACACCATTTTGCTCTTGTGTCATGCTCGGGTTGGGATTCCTTTCCACCCTGTTCCCACCTTGAGTGGTGGCTTAGGGTGTTTAGAATATGCGCCTTACATTTAGTTTGACAACGTTAAAACTAGAGATGGCCGATATTGGAATTAAAATGTAATATCGGAAATTATCTGTTAAAGGTCCCATGTCTTATAAATTGCCTTTTCCAGTGTTTAGCATTGTTTTCTAGCAATGTGGGGTTGTATCAATGGGGTCTGTGTCTCTAATTCTCATTTTGGCTTATCAGTCCAGTTCATATGTCACGAGATCCTCCCCCACTGAACTAAGCCATTCTGAATTTCGCGTACCTGTGACGTCCCAAGAATTCTCATCTACATAATTAACGCCCCCCCTCTATGGTTGTAGCGCACACTCAACCATTCGCGAGTCTTCCTCAAACGGGTTGACAGAGGGGGAGAGAGAGGGATACGGAGCATTTACACACACACACTCCCGACTGCGTGTGTGTGGGGACCAGCGTTTCCGTTAGCCGGTAATTACCGGTATTTGACCGGCAAAATCTGTTGAAGTCCGACATGTTTAATCTCTCCGGTCTTAATGTCCGGTGAAAATAATTCCCTCTAAGCACAATTTGATTATTTGAATAATACTTAAGTATTAAAATAGGCTAAAATTAAATAGCCTATGCGATGAACGAAACAATCATTTGTTTCATCGTTGCTTCTAATAATGACAACGACGTTGTCAGCGAGAGCTTAGTGCTGGGTTTGCGAGTGCATGTGCAGCTGCAGAGCCGGAGCTGCAGCGGCACAGTGCAGTACTCTAATTCAGCCATTGGCAATTCAGCTGTTGGGTGGGGGGCGCTGCTGAGCGGTCCCCAGATAGAGCCAGAAAACAGCTGAATCTGCTGCTCTGCATCGACATACTCGCGCAAATAAGTCATTGGGAGGTGGAGAGAGAGGGAGTCGTGACGCAAACCCACGATAATGTTGCCGTCTCTCTCTGCCAAATTTCTCAGTTCTTCGCTTGATATAATTAATACAAATGTCCAATATAACGGAATTCGTTAGCTCATAAAAATTTGATTATAACAGACCGCTGTTTATTAATGTCGGGCGACTGCCCACAGACACCTATTTGATTTAAAATCGGCAGCAGCACGGAGTCTCTGGACTTATTTTATTTGGAATATAATGACTGTATACGGTATACGCAAAAGTAGCCTAGTTTTAAGTAAAAATATTACAAATCTACATGCCTTGATGTCATTCTTTTGTTTTGTTGTCATTCTTTTGCCTATCAATTGTTTTTAAGCTCAATAAACTCTGACCGGAATTTCTCTCATTTGACCGGTAGATTGAAATCTACCGGACACTGAGGCCGGCAACAATTTTTTCTAACGGAAACCCTGGTCGGGACGCATCTCTCCTCTCTCTCTCTCTCTCTCTCTCTCTCTCTCTCTCTCCCTCGAGTCGTCTCGGAGCATTTACACACATTCCCGACTGCGTGGGAAACATGCACGCTCTCTGAGCATCTCTCTGTCTCGCTCGCTCGTTCTCTGCTCTCTCTCTGTCGGCACTCACACCAACCTGTTGCAAAATATCATAGCGCACACTCCCACTTGTATTCCGATCCGTGCAATAATATTCACAGGGTATATATTGTCATTTGAAACAAGTTACCAATGCATTGTCCCGTGGGATTATGCCCCCCCGCTGCTGCATATATCTGTATCGGTTGGTATCGGAAATTAAGAGTTGGACTATATCGGATAATCGGTAAAAAAGCCAATATCGAACATCCCTAGTTAAAACGCATGTAACATGTGTTTCTTTAAATCAAGGATAAACTGAAACAGACTGCAAACTATCAAATAATTTTAGGCAAATGTATGTTCAGTTGTACTACAACAATTCATATTTAAGTAGGGAGGTGGAAATTATATTTAGTTTTTTATCTAAGTATTGATGCATAAAAGAAGTATTTTCACAATTGAATATTCCAATTTTCAACATACCCCTGAGGGTTTCTGCTAGAAAATGTATGTGTCCGGGAAGATTTCAATGTCCCGGACAAATAGGATAAATTCCGGTCAAATATTATCTGCGTTTATTGAGCTTATATTACAATAACATTATAACCAATGCTTATTATTTGTTTAAAAAAAGAATAATAAGTAGGCGACATGTTGTTAACTAATTCCAATGCAACAAAATTGTTACTCCAGTCCACACACGCACATCTTGCAAATCCAGCTGCTTTGCAAAGTAAACGCAGAAAGAACGAGCACATAATGTTACTTAACCAAATAAAAATAAGAGGGCATTTTTTCACAGGACATTATGACAAAGATTTAAATTAGGGCTGTCAGTTTATTATGTTAATTAGATTAATTACACAGCAAATTAGCCAGTTATATATATATATATATTTTTTTTTAATATAAATCTCATTCATTCCATAAGAACGTAGAATAAACATTTACATTTTATTTTTTTAATGGTCCATTTGCATGTTCTTGGTATCTGATTCTAGGCCGGGACATCTATGGATCTCAGGGAATGTATTCCCAGTGTCATAAATACTGTGTCTGTTACTAGGCTTGAGTAAATTGTGAGAATATCAATTCAATTATTTATTATAATTTTTTGACTGTGAATAACACCATGCTAAAATTGACCAGACCTGACAGATCTAAGCAAATTAAATGAATAAAGGGAAGATGATTAAACGGAAGGGTTTGTAGATACAGTACTGAATTCTGCCATCCGGACACATGCCATATGAAATATGGTTATAGAATATAAAATATCAGGCCTAAAATTGTTATGTGATTAAAATGCGATTAATTACCGTAAATCCTCTAATAGTGGAGGGTACTCTAATAAAGGACGGGCCTCTTATAATGGCAGAGGGTTTATGCAGACAAATACAGGCCGGTCTCCAATATTATAAGGTTGCAAAAAAAAGTTTTTATTTTATTTTCCGTGCCGTGATATAGAATGAGAAACTCTTGCCAATGCAAATCAAGTGCTGCCTCCCGCTACACTGACTACTGTACATTAACGTTTCCCTAGCATTAGCTAACGTTGTCATGATATCTAGATCTGTGGTGTCAGCTGGATGACGTTGACTTCGTTTGCAAACGTTAACGTTCGCTATCGGGGGAGGAAATTGGTTGTTTGTTGTTTTTATCTTTTCCCCCCTCCTTTTTCCTCAGATTTTCTCCCATCCCAATGTTAGTCGTTATGCCAATTCCCAATCCCCTTCCTGGTCGCTGCGCACTTACCCCCCACAGTCGGTCTGGGAGAGTGGAGGCTACCACGTCCAGCCAATCAACCGCTTCTTTTCACCTGGCAGCGCGGATTCTCACTGAGAGGGCATAGCGTGTGGAAGGATCACACTATCCCACTTAGATCCTATCCGCGCTTAGCAGGCGCCCCGACCGAACTGTAGGAGTCGCTGTTTACAATGACCCAGACCCACCCCGCCAGCTTCTCCCACCCTCTAATACTGCCAATTGTATTAGTGTGAACGGCCAGCCAAGCTGGTGACAAACCCGGAGCTGTGAGCTGGATTCGAACAGGCGAATCCAGCCGCTCCGGGGTTGGTGACGAACGCAATCTCCGTTACGCCACCTGACTGCCCTAAATGCGAGTATTTTTTATGTTTGGCGAGTGATTCATGAAGAGCACTCGCCAGTCTGGCGAGTACTAGTAAACAAAACAAAAAAATCATTCTGCAATCTGCTGATTCGCTCACTGGCACAAGCCGAACTCTGACTCCCCCTTTATGATTCCTCCCATTTGCGCCTCATAATA
Source organism: Notolepis coatsorum (assembly GCF_963971535.1). Taxonomy (NCBI): domain Eukaryota; kingdom Metazoa; phylum Chordata; class Actinopteri; order Aulopiformes; family Paralepididae; genus Notolepis; species Notolepis coatsorum. Next base: position 46,759,772 of record NC_140174.1, read on the forward strand.
ATCCGACCATAACCAATAGGGCTGTCTTAAATACTTAAATACTTAAATACTAAAAAAAATTATCGAAGTCAGTCAGTCAGTCAGTCATGGGGCCATTGGGTGGGGCCGGGGGACAAATACACTGGAGGAAAGTAACCCAGCTCAGCACTGCCCAAATTATATCATCACTATTGCCTGTTTGAAGGATATCATCCTCAAACACATATACACCTACATGCCTTGTAGAATTCCACACATAAGAAAGAAAGATACTGGGATGAATAAACAAAATAGGAAATAAAATGTAGAAATGCATGCAATACATAAATAAATATGAATCTCCATATATGAAATAGAACATTTAGATAAGGTGCTACTGACATGTTTTGGTGAGTTCTTTGTTTTTTTGTGGAAGTAGCCCTTCTTAAAAATGCATGAACATTCACTGATAATTGGTCTGTAGTGGAGTCTACAAGGTCTACATTGCCGGACCATGTAGAATCCCGACCTTGTAGACTGACATAATTCTGTGCATAGTTTAGTCTACACAGGCCATATTTCAAATGATCAAAATCTTACTTCATTCATCTTAAACATTCTTGATTTGGGGGATTGGTAGTTCCCATGAAATCTGAAGTTGTTCAAATGACAACAGCGATCCACCTTGAATTAAATCACACAGCAGAGTGAAACCTTGTTGGCTGCGTCACAGTCACGAAAGGGGCTACTTAATTAATTAATCCAATCCACTTTATTTATAGAGCACATTTAAAAACAACAAAGTTTACCAAAGTGCTGTACAAGTCCCACAACATTTTTTTTGAAGCTTCGAATTAAAATCGAAGCTTGGCCCCGAAGCTTCGATTGCCAAAAAAAGCTTAGAAAGTCAGCCCTAATAACCAATGAACATCATCGTTGTACAGATGCGCTCTAAGCTCCTCCAATGAACACTTGTTTTCTAGAAGATGTCGCGCATCTAGGGGAAGTGGACAGACCACTGCGCGCGGACCTACAGACTCCTGTCACCGGCTTGACAACGTAGAGACAAACTTAGACAAAAACACATCGTGGATGAAAACAATTGCATGTAGAGTCGTCGCTTTCGGATATCAGTGCGGTCTGACATGGGGGCGAACAACGGCACACAACGTTCTCCTTTGAGTCGGATGAGAATGACAAGTGGGCGTGAGGCTAACCAGCATTAGCCGGCTAGCTACCTAGCATGTAACATTGTAACAAGCTACCATAACGCGCATTCAACATAGTGGACTATACTGAGCGGCTTTGCTTAAATGCAGCCGAGTGACATTTTATTATTACCGGGTTTCCCCCCATATCACCACTCGCCCATATGCCCTTCACAACGGTGGTGTTGTCATACTTGGCATTCAGAATACACCTGCTGAACCCCTAGCGTTGACATGAGATTCGATTCCAATGTATTGTCATCATACAGCACAAGTACAGTACAACCAGAATACATTTGGCATCCAACCAGAGTGCAAATGTAACAAGTCAAGTTCAAGTTGTTTTATTATTTAGCTATTACATTACAGTGAAATGCTTGGTTCTTTCACTGCCCAGCCCAGCCCAACCCAGTCCAACCTAGACCAGCCCAACCTAGACCAGCCCAACCCAGCATCTTTCACTGCCCAGTTCAGCCCAACCCAGTCCAGAATAGTTCCCTCTTTCATGTTAAAGAGTACAGTGTGATTAATGCATGTTGTATGTGATTAATGCATGTTGTATGCTAATGTTGTGGAGAGTAGAGACACTTATTAATGTTTTATGCTAATAAATATTTTAAAGAGTAGAGACACGGTGTGATTATTACTATGATTGAAAATCAATTTAGATGAAGACGTACAAAGAAGTAATTATCACAATTAGTGATTTCTTTTTGGCTGGTAAAAAAAATCAGTTTGGCTGGTAAAGAAAATCATCTACTCGCCAGTTGGCTGGTAAGCCAAAAAGTTTGTTTCCTCCCCTGTTCGCTATCTATATGGTGTTGGCTGGCATTGTCCAGTTGACACATTACAGATCATGATGCTATGATAACGTCAGCTAAAGCCACTGCATTATTATCAACTCGATTCGACTGAGGAAGAGTTGAGAGGTACCACACGCTAAATCATCCCCGGACCTAAATCGTCCCCGGACCCCGCAACCTAGTATAGCCGGTTCCAATTTCAGTGTATGAATTACGTTAATCCCACAATTACTCAACAGCACTCAATATTTAAATACCAATGCTAGTCTAAATAAATGTAGGCAGACAATGTACGTATTAAAATAATAATGCAATAAAAGTTTGAAAATGAAGGGATTATGTCCATGAGTGTAATTTTTAGAAATTAAGGCATGCCTCTTATATAAGCCGCTCTCTAATGAAGGCCTGGTGCTCTTTGCAGCTGAGGTAAATAGAAGACCGTCCTATATTTGAGGATTTACGGATTAATTTCTTTTATCGCCTGACGGCACTAATTTAAATATGTCTGACTTCAACTGATTTTGTCCGTAAAAAGAACTGTAATTAGCGAATAACGGGAACCCTGGTACCCCTTTGTTTTGCAGATGAAAAAGGAATTTGGAGAGCTGATTCAACTGTGTGAAGTGCTTGATTCAGAGAAGGTAATCCATAACTACATAGTTGTTAATAATTAACTCAGCTGGTCCTTGCCCTCTGTCAGTAAATATTTTTAATACGTTGGGATCATGATGAAGGATGTACACATTTCTACTTTGTAACATATTTGATTTTTCTCTCGCATACAGTATAAATGTTTCATTTAAACTGTTTACTTTAAGTCAGGTTAAGCCGTTTCACCCAGCATGTAAATGTGATCTCTGTTCACCCTGCTCTGATTTTCTAAATTGGTGAATAAGCTGTTTTCATCTTAATGTATTGCATTCCATCAGCGATAAGTAGAAAAATAACTATTCGTCATATTGGTGAACGATTTAATTAATTTACTCACTCATCAATAAAACAAATGCAGCGTATATATATACACAGTATATTACCTTTTTGATTTGTGAAATTTGAATTTATTCACACACACGATACAATACATATCATTCATGATGAGAACATCATCGAAATTGTGTGCTAGGTCTCCCAAGAAGCTATTTAAAGCTTTTGGAGGGAGCCTGATCACAAACGGAGGCAAACAAAACATACAACATGGATAGGCTTACACACCTACCTACTTTATACATACAACATAGATGCATAAATACAAATAATATTCCCAAGTATGGTTACTATTTAGAGATATGATTTGAGCAATTCCTTTCATTTGACCACTGAGTAGCATAGATGTTTGCTAGGGGGATTGGGTTTCTTCATTGAGCGTTTATCCTCATCATAAGGGACACGTATCTTGTGTTTTATTATAATCGTATATAGTCTTTAATCCCAAAGGCATTTGAAATGTCCCCTTGAATTTTTTACTTAAGATTCCCCTTAATTTTTTTTTAATCCACTTTTTCTCCCATTTTCTATTTTTCTCCAATCCCAATTTTCATATCGTCCAATTCAACCATCCCCTGTCTTTGAACGTTGTTTCTTGCCTCCCACAAGCCGGCTGCAATGTGGACTAAGTCATACATAGCACGAGTCCCCTCCGATACTCGAAGTAACCGCCGTCGCATCTTTTCACCTGCGCGGCTCGATCTTTCAGCGTCGGGGGTCTGGGCTTTGGAGGGTCCCCGCCCCCGTCGCTTCTTGATTCTACTGCGCAGGTGCACCAACCGACCTGTAGGAGTCGCTGTCCACAACGCCCGATCCCCACCCTTCAGTTTCCCTCCCCATAATACGGCCAATGTGTATTACTGTGGACGACCAGCTAAACTGAAAGCAATGTGGAGAGCGAGGCTCGAACAGGAGGCATCCTGTTCGAGCCTAGTCTCCAGCATTCGTTGCGAGCGCCTTGCCCACTGCGCCACGTAGCCGCCCTAGATTCCCCTTAATTTAAGATTCTCATAGATGAATTTGTCTGTTTCCAGGGAACTGTGACCGATGAACGAGACAATTTGAAACAGGAACGAGACTATTTGAAACAGGAGCTGGGCATCTTCATGGAACAGTTTGAAAGTCTCGAGAAACAGATTGAAAGCCTTGAGAAAGAGAAAACGGCACTTTCATTTGAGCTGGAGGAGAAGAGAGAGGTGGACTCACTGGACGAGTTTACATCTCTAGAGAAGTCCTATAACCGAGAACTTGTGGAGGTAATGTGATTACTCTATTTTGATTTACTTTTTAGTTTTTTTCTTATAGGACTATCCTGGACACTATTGTTCCATAATCTGGCATCATGCTAATAAACTTCTCGTAGGTTTATATTTGTAGCGAGTTCTCGCATGGGTTTATACAAATAAATTTTTTCGTGATCCCACAGAAAGAGTTACAAAAGGAAGTGTCCAGCTTGAAGGAGAACATTAAAACCTCTGAACTCAAATGTCAAAAGCTTGAGGTGAGGTCACAACCTATAAGGCAGCTGTATATCACAGGGGATTATAATTTTCAACAAATTCAGTTAGTCCCCTGACCTCATCTTATATTTTTCCTTAAATTTTTTAAGGACAACCTGGAGGCTACGTCTGAGGAGCTGAAAAAGAAATCTGACTGGGCAGAGGAGCTTCAAAGTTTGGTATGTTTTAATTGGCTTCAAAGTTTGGTATGTTTTAATTATCAATAATAATCTCAACGTATCTTGCTACTGTCCCCCCCCCTAATAGGCCCTATCTCTCTGCAAACTATCATGCTACTGTTTTTCCCCCCATCTCTCCTCAACCTAACATGCTACTATCCTCCTATAGAGTGACAAGGACTTGGCCCAGCAGGTGAAGCAGCTTCACCGCTCTCTGGATGATGCTGAGGGACTCAGTCGGGAGACCAAGAAGGAATGGGCTTTCCTGCGCAGTGAGAACATTGCTCTCAAGGAGAGGGATGTAAGTGCACACCTACATGTACCCAGGGCTAGAAATGGAGGGAGTCCATCCCAACATCCTGGTGATGATAAAGATGGTTGTCTGGGATGATGTAAAACAGATTTAGGGACGGTCGATGGGTAGGGGTGTGGCTTAACACTTTCAGCGCCATAAGCCGTCCCCATCACTGCCGCTTCAAGGCCAGCTTAAAATGGTAATTTTCGCGGTGTTTCATTATGTTTGCAGAGATGCGTGTTCTGTATTATAGCTGTGGAGACACTGGTGTGGCTCATTTGACACTACTTGTAGTCCAATATGGAAACAAATAGTTTGTTTCTACACACTGTAGTTTGTAGTTTATTACATGCTAAACATCGTGCATTTCCAAGAGAATCTTCTTGGAAAGTCTTAGATCGTGAGATAAAACATGTTATGTGCAATAAGTCGAAACCGTTCTGGTTAGGGATGTCCGATATTATCGGCCGATATCGGCATTAAAATGTGATATCGGAAAATATCGGTATCGGTTTTCAATTTTTTTTAACCTTTATTTACCCAGGCAAGTAAGAACAAATTCTGATTTTATTTATTGTCAAAAGTATGCATAATGTTGTGTTAAATCCACAACAAGAGATATGTAATGTTAATTACCTGAAATTATTCCATTTTTTTGGGGGGGAAACCCTGCATATATCGGTTGATATCGGTATCGGAAATTAAGAGTTGGACAATATCGGTATATGTAAAAAAGCCAATATCGAGCATCCCTAGTTCTGGTTGATCCCCTGAAACTCCAAATACTCCCAAATCAAAGGTATATACCATGTACCTTCACAAAATCATCAAGGGGGGGGGGTCGTTTTAACTCAAAACCGTGATCGTGTTTGTCGAGCATGTTTTACGTCCGGTAAAACACAAAACTGTGATCCTTATAAAAACGTGTTTCAGGTTCGGTAAAATAGACATAGAATATACCTTACCTTAGCCAGAAGGTATTCCAAAAAGAATAATTCCAAGTGATCGCATCGCCATCGCGATTACCAGTGTGTATGTCTATACACGTTTCGATGGTAAATACGCTTTGGCAATGTAATTTCGAGGGGGGGGGGGAGATGACAAATTAACATATGTGGGGCGGCTATGGCTCAGGGGTAGAGCGGGGCGTCCAATGATCGAAGGGTTGGTGGTTCGAATCCCGCTCAAGCCCATGTCCATCCCATTGCCGTTGTGTCCTTGGGCAAGACACTTAACCTACTGGCCTCGTATGAATGTGTATGCATGTGAATGAATGTTGGTGGTGGTCGGAGGGGCCGTAGGCGATGATTATTCGCCACGCTTCCGTGAGTCTGCCTCAGGGCAGCTCTGGCTGCAATTGTAGCTTACCACCACCGGTATGACTGTGTATGAACGAATAATGGACTCTGTGAAGCGCTCTGAGTCAGAGAAGAGCGCTATATAAATCCAATCCATTATTATTATTAACAACCTAGTGGACCGACACAACATATACATATACATATAAAGTGGTTGATAAATACTGCTCTATGCAATAGCAATGTGATTATGGTGTTTTAAGCAGTGTCCCCTAGAAAGAACTGGTGCCTGTCCATGTGTCCAGGAAGATTTCATTGTCCTGGACAATTGGGAGAAAATCTGGTCAAATATGATCTATCTATTGAGCTTAATGTTAACGTTATACTAAATTCTTGTCAATTGTCACAGTTATGATTTGTAATAATTAATGTTACATTGCCTCCACTCTGTCTGCACTGCAGCAGCTCTCTATCTCACTCATGGAATGGCAGATTGAAGTTTTCGTAGCCACAACTTCATCATGTTTGTCTGTATCAATAGTCTTATGTGAAGTGGGTGACATTTTGTTGGCACAATTTTAGAAATGCACAAACATGAACCATTGTTTTTTATTCTTTTAGATAATGCTATCTAAATCTGTAATTGTATTCCAATGCAATTAACTTTTCGTGGTAACATTACTCCATAGAATCCAACTCTCATGCTCCAGCTTCCACTGTTTGAGCAATATTTCTGTTTCAGTGGCAAAAACAAGCGCTTTGAGTGGATGTACGTTACTTAGTAATCAATTATTTTCACAGGATATTATGACAGGAGAGATTTAAAGATGTCGGACTTCAACAGATTTCCCCGGTAAAAACAGTAATTACCGCATAACGGAAACCCCGGTTTTAAGGTTTTCCCATGCTATGTTTCTCTTTACAGACAGAACTGACTGCCACGTATGAGAAGATGGAAGCCGAGGTGAACAGCCTGCGCTTCAAACTGGAGGCTGAGAAGTCTCTCTTCAAAAAGATGCAGACTGACCTCCAGAGAGAACTGCAGGTTGCCTTTGATGAGAACACTAAACTCACCACTCTGATGGATGGCAAAGTGCCCAAAAGTAGGTCTTAACCCCTTAAGCTTGATCGGTCCGGTAGTACGAGATTGATATCACGCCATAAATACCGGTAGATTAATACAGAATGTATTCATTAATGTTGCGTTTCTTTTTCAAATGTAGCCAAGAGTAAAGACCCTAACCCTGTCAAAACAGCATTCAAAGTGTATATTTTCAGCACTACGTTTGTTTACCAATGATTTTAAGTGTCATTAGTGAAATTATGAGTTGATAAATATCTCTGCGCATCCCGGCGGAAACCTGATGAATTAGACGGACATACAGGAAGCTGGCATACGTGTGTAGTCTTTTGAAAGAAGAGATCCAGGGCTTTCGATGGGCTTTCGAATTTCATAAAACTACACTTCCCCAGCTCACGCCAGCCCCAGTCCAGCATCTGACTTCCAGCGTGAAGCTTTTCTTTCTTTTTTTACCATGATAGATATCGATGTTTACAGCCTTATCAACCCGTCACCTGCTGTTCCGTGACTTCCCTCTGCATCGTGTTTGTGTCATCTGTGATTGTTAATGGCAATCTTACTGGCTGTCACACACTATCCCCCCGTTAGTACATCCATAATCAGAAGAATTAACACTGGAAAAGTGCTCTCTTTCCTTGATGTTTATTCCATACACATAGACTTGTACAAGATGGAACAGATTGAAAGTCTTTGAAGAAACTAAATTCATTATTCGAATGATCTCTCTTGATACCCGTTTGGTGGTTGTTGCGGCCTAGCTGTTAGCCAAAGCCTGATATGTTAGCCGGTAGCTATCTGTCCTATTAGCCGAAGTTAGCTACCTTGTGGTCTTTCCATTCCCCCCCAGCCCTCGTTCAGAGGGCTGGAGCTCAGCTCGCAACGCTCGTCTCCTATTTTCCCGGAAGAACCCCCAGCTATAAAGTGTATTTCCCTAGCAACGGCCGTTAGCCATGGCAACGGCGCGCTCTCTCTCTGCTGTGGCTCGTTACTATAGCAACAGCTTCTCCCCTCCCTAGCCGACCAGCTATTTTTGTTGATGCTAAAGTGCCTCTGTGAATGACCTTGGCCCACAGCCCAAGTTCTTATCTATTGGTCCTCCCTTACAGCCTGAGTGGAACACACACACACACGAGGATATGTCTGTCTGTCCTCACTGTCTCTGTTCTCTGTCTGTCTCAGCGTTAATAGTTTAACAAGTATAAACTAATATCTATTCTATATACAGTAACGCATATGAAAAACAAGTGCTATCTTTCAAGCGTGAAGCTTTTCTTTATTTTTTTTACCATCTACAAAACCCCCTGTAAATCATCTGCCCTTTATTCATTTGCTTAGCTCTTTTGTACACATGATCTCGAGAAGGTACTGAATGAGCTCAGTGGCTCAATTTGTCACGGCTGGTCAATATTAGCATGGTGTTATTCACAGTCAAAGATGAAAAATTTAAATGTATATTCTCCTTTTGGTTCATTACAATTTACTCAAGCCTAGTAACAGACACAATATTTCTGACACTGGGAATACATTCCCCGAGATCCATAGATGTCCCTAGATACTAAGAACATGCAAATGGGCCTTGTAGAACTGGAGCAATCTTCCATTTACTTAGGCATGTATTTTTAGGTGATTTTTAGGCCATTTTGCTCAGGTTGGGATTCCTTTCCACCCTCAGTTGGAAGACCATGACAAAAATACTTATCGTGACAGGCCTATGTATGCTATTGTGTTGTTTGTGACTGAATATTCATATATCTATTGTGTGAATAAACTGATTTAATTTATACAATGGTGTTTTCTCTAATCCCAGACCTCATAGACAGTGTGAAACTTGAGAGAACAGTGTCTGAGCTGAAGAAGGAGCTGGCCACATCTCGTGAGGAAGAGGGAGCCCTTCAACATCAGCTGGAGGAGCTGAACTCACTCCAGGGCCTTCCAGATAAAGTGGACAACTTGATGAAGCAGGTGAGTGCAGTAGCCAACATTTGTACCAAACGCCACCAGAAAGGTTTTCTTGCAACCGCATCATCATGTCGTCCTCTTACTGCCCCAGGTGTGTGCTTTGACTGAGGAGCTGGGTGCTGTTCAAACCCAGAAGGATAGCTTGTTCTCTGCCCAAGTGCACAGTGAGAACCATGCTCAGCAACTCAGGGACACCCTTCAGATCTCTCAGGACGAGATGGCCAAACTCCAAGAGGAGCTGATCACTGCAGAGCAGAGGAAAGAGGAGTTGACCCAGAGGTACACGGAGCAGGTGGATAAGCTCTGCATGGATCTGGAGAGCTCCACCTCGGGAAAGAACCAGCTTCTCGCTGCTGTGGAAGAGATGAGCTTGAAAGTAAGATGTGTTCTGTATATTGCCAGTGTAGTAGTCGAGACCATCAAGGTTTAGACCAAGACCAGAGCTCTTAAAGTTTGAACCAAAACCAAGAATTTAGGGCGTCCTAGAAAAGATTGGAGACTGAGACTGGAACAATGAGTCTAATTCAAGACCATGACTCATTCTGCTTTTCTACCTTCAAATGTGGAGCAAAAAATATACAAAGTTTCTCTGCTAATTGACTATTAAAAGGGGGAAACAAATTTAAGCAATTTTACCACAATACAATTAGATGGGCGTGTGTATGTCAGTCACCACTGTAAGGGAGGGGGAAGAGGGATAATTCATAATAAGCAGGAGGGTAGTAATGATTATACAACGGCATGCACATTTCTCGATTCTGATTGGCTGAAACAGTCAACTTACACGTGGGTATTAAGACTAACCTCACGCTCTTGATCCCAGGACCCGCCCACAACCGCATTACTCTCACTCCGCCAAGCGAGTTTTTAGAAGTGAAGCAAGATGGCGGACAAACCAGACTGTAAACATTACGAAAGGATATGGATCAATAGGGTCATAAAGACTAAATGAAAAACGATTCTGTCACTGCGAATGTCTTAGTTGCTTAAACAATGTTGAATGATGTAATTGATGGGTCATGAGTCATTGTGGAACAAAATAAAAATCGCGCGAACTAAACTTAACCAGTTGGAAACAAGGCGGACAGTAATAAAATTAGCAATCAATCAATTCAATAACCCACGCTCACTTAAAACAGCGCACCTCCCAGCTGCTTCTATAGAAAGTAGGTTTACTAAAAAAATAAGTCTTATAGGGCAAAGAAACCCCCCCCCCCCCATATAGGGCAAATTACTTTTTTTCCCTATAGGGCAAAGAGAACTTTTTTTTTATTTGTTTTACCTACTTTCTATAGAAAGTAGGTTAAAAACTAAAGAAAAGTTGGATGTGTTAGTTTGTTGGATGTCTAGGTGAAAGACAGCATCATAATTGCATCATTCCAAATCGCGATTTCAATTTAAAATCGATTAATCCTGCAGCCCTAGCGGACAGTAATAAAATTAGCAATCAATCAATTCAATAACCCACGCTCACTTAAAACAGCGCACATGCCAGCTGCTTCTATAGAAAGTCGGTTTAAAAAAATAAATAAAAAAAACTCTTATAGGGAAAAGAGAACCCCCCCCCCCCCCGCGCTATATAGGGCAAAGAGAACTTTTTTGTTGTTTTACCTACTTTCTATAGAAGCATCTAAGAATGAAGTTCTATAGAAAGTAGGTAAGAAAAGAAAAGTTGGATGTGTTAGTTTGCTGGATGTCTAGTTGAAAGACAGTTGGATGTCTTAGTTTGTTGGATGTCTAGGTGAAAGACAGTTGGATGTCTTAGTTTGTTGGATGCCTAGTTGAAAGACCGTTGGATGTCTTAGTTTGTTGGATGTGTTAGTTTGTTGGATGTCCTACTGAGAACAGTTGGATGCACTTCCGAGCTGCTTCCACATGGAGGCAACTTCTCTTTTTTCTTTTTTTTTTGGAAACTACTTTTTCTGGCGGATGGTTTTTTTCAATAAATCTTAAATTAATGTGTGTTTATTGTATAGCAATAAGGTTGGATGAATGTGCCAGTTGTATAAAAGCCATTACACCATGCGCAGTCGTGGGTTGTGACAATTAGACCATGCCTAGAGGGGGGGTCTAACGACCACCCCTAGGCATGGTCTAATTGTCACAACCCACTCCTGCGCGTGATGTAATGCTTAATTGACCTTCAAAATGTGATCTTGAGACCGGTCTAGAGTACTAAAACACTGATGAATGCAAATTATTTTTTATTATTTGCGAAAATGTCTTTAATCTCACATAATGATGTTATTCCAGCATGCTTTGTGATACATAACTCTAATCAAACATGGTGAGACCAATTTATATAGGCAGGGCTCCAGAGTGTGACTATTTTAGGCGCACTGTGTGACCGAAATTCAGTTCAGTGCGACTTAATGTTTTCCCTTGTCGCACTGGTGCTCCCAGCTCCCAGTGTGTGTGTGTGTGTGTGTGTAGCGTCTTCTCCCCCCCACCCTCCCCCGTGGCCATGTGTGTTCTCAAAAAAAGAATCTCTGCCTTTTGATTGGCCCTAACACTTGCATTCTGCAAAGACCAGCCCCGATCTGCCTCTGATTGGCTCTGATCATCACCCTGAAATTCGTATTGGCTGAATGACTAATAAACAAAATAGCATGTGAGCATTAACTTTTTGAATTGAAACGATAAATAAGCACATAGTCTCATACTGCTTTCATAATACAACGTTTCCGAATGGACGTTTGGATTAAACAAAGTGTATGCAGTGATGCTTTCCCAGCGGAACACAAGCTGCTTAACGTTACACAAGTATGTGTCATCATGCACGTTAATTAAGCTATATAACGTTAGAGCGCAGCTAATGTTAAGGTAGCAGGAGCCGTCGGCCAACAAAGTTGTTTCAACAAATTTATTCACAAAATGGATTATCATTCAAACGTTATTCAAGCCTGCCGTGACCAGTAAGTATTTACTACTACTCAACCGCAGCAATGTTCACTATGAATTGAAAATGGGGGACCCTGATGTAAACAAGACAAACTTCTTTCTCTGCTCTGCATCCCCTTAACAATTGTGTCTATTGACCCGTACTGTATTGTACCCATTCTGCAATCTGTTAAATAAAGTTAAGGGGATGCAGACCAGAGAAAGACGTTTGTCTTGTTTACATCAGGGTCCCCCATTTTCAATTCAGTGACATTTATGACATCCACAACATACATGACATCATGACATTTATGGCATAGGATAGGGACATACAGGTATATAGTACTGTTACATTTGTGACATATACGATATGCAAATATACAGTACTGTTACCCAGAGATCCTAACGGAGAATATGGTGAGGACACGGTACATTAATAGGAGACTGTACACAAAGTGACGTCAGACTACACCTCCCTATTTAGGAGCAAATTGTTTGCATGATTAAAAACGATGGTTCGAACATCCGTTCGAAAAACCCTTGCGAATGTTCGAATCCCAAAAACAGGCTTGGGGACAGCTCTAACTGGAGCTGAGCTGAATGTGTTAAAATAGACATAAAAAGTGAAGGATTGGACTTTGTGAGCTAACTGTAATACAATGTTATTTTTTTACAATCATTTACATAACATCTTAAGAAATTATTAATGTGTATGGGAACTGACAAAAAAGGTAACGGTAAAGGTAATGCTTAAAATGTATTATTGCAGCGGCAAAAGGCGCTGTGAAATCCTTTTGGTGCACCTAAATTATGTGCTGGTGCACCTAAATGAAAAAGTTAGGCGCACTGGTGCAACCAATGTAAAAAGTTAGTCTGGACTGGTTTACAAAAATGTAACATTTTATTTTATTGTTTTTAGCCATATTCTCTAGATGAGGGGAATTTTAAAGCTACCAAGGCATAAGTTTGTCCAGTCATGACATTTGTTTTTCTTTTAGTATAAGGAGACTGACCAGCAACGAGCATCCTTTGAAGAAAAACTTAATGAAATGCAACAGCTCTTTAAAGATGTGGAGGAGAAGCTGGCTCTGTCCCGAAGCACAGCAGAGGAGATTGGCAAAGAACAACAAGAGAAGGTATGACATTGATAATACTACAAGTTCAACTGTCAATTTAATAATTCTGGGTAGAAAGTGCTCATTTGTTTGTCTCAGCAGACTATGGTTGGCCGATATATCGGGCAGATATTGGCCATCTTTAAAATTGTTACCAGCCCGCTGACATGGGGCTCAGCTCAGGGAAACCAGTATGGAGAAAAGCAACTCTCACAGAAATGAGGAAGCTGGTAGTGAAGCAGGTACAGTGACAAGAGGAAGTTGTGAGGTGTACAAAGGCTGTGGCCCAGGCTAAGCAGGGATAGTGGATGAACTGGGAAATTGTAGAGAAGAGGAGGCTTTGATGGAGGAACCTTTTTATAAAATTCTTGATAGGGGTTACTTATGAATGTGCTGCCATCTCCACAGAACCTAAAACAGTGGGTAGATGGGGACCCGTCGTGTCCACTGTGTTCAGAGACTGCAACTTTGAGGCATATTCTGTCAGGCTGTAAAACTAGTATTTCTTTTTTTTGTGATAAATAATTTTTTTCCCATTTTCTTTTAACGCATTCAGCGCCAATCACGAATATACTCGTTATTGGCCGACAAGCGTTGAGCGCCAATAACTAATAAACTATTTTTTTTTAGATCCTTTGATCTTTGTCCGTTCTAAATCATCATCCGGATCATTCTAACCGTCCCTGGCTCGTTTGTATATGTTGGAATTGCAATGCCGATCGAATATCACCAGGTGGCAGTATCGTCTGTGTCTGAACTGGAATTGCATTGGCGTGGATACACGTTTTCTTTTTTTCTCTTTTTTGGTAAGGGCTCCTCCTCCTGCTTGAACAGAGATTCACATTGATCGCCTCAAAATTCCATTGCAGAAGCATATTTACCATCGAAACGTGTATAGACACGTTGATGATTTTTTTTTTTTTTAACCTTCTCTTTCTCCTATTTTTCTCTGATTTTCTCCCCTTCCCAATTTAGTCGTGCCAATTCCCCCCCTCCCCTACCTGGTTGTTGTACGCATGTTCTCCCACGAGTCGGTACAAGGGTGTCCTGATGTCAAACGCACGCTTCCTCCGAGACGTGCGCCGTCAAGCCAGTGACGCTTTTTTCACTTGGCAGCGAGGACTCATTCAAGATTCAAGATTGTTTATTGTCATATGCACAATTAAAACGACAGTTTGCCATACAATGAAAATCTTACTTTGCTAGTCCACCCTTCACAAAAAATCACACAGTACTTAACTTAAACATATTTAAATACAAGCGAGTGCTAGAAAATAAGATAAAATAGATAAAAATATATATACAATACAACAAGGCACAGTGAGTTACATTGCACGTTCCATGGAGGTGACAGTGGGTCATAGCAGCAGTTAAAAGTGTCTTTAGTGATTCATAGTTCATAGTAGAAGGTGTGTGTGGAGGGGGGGGGGGGGGGGGGCTAGGCATTCAAGAGTGATGGCCTGTGGGTGAGAAACTGTTTGTAAGTCTCGTGGTTCTGGCTTTCAGACTCCTATATCGCCTGCATGATGGCAGGAGGTTGAAGAGTCTGTGTTGGGGGTGTGCACTGTCCTTAATGATGTTGTGTGTTCTCCTGGTGGCCCTGGTAGAGTAAATGTCCTGTAGTGAGGGGAAGGCTGCTCCAGAGATGTACTGAGCAGTTTCCATACCAGACTGTGATTGAGCTGGTAAGGACACTCTCAACTGTACTTCTATAGAAGTTGCTGAGAATCTTAGGTGGCATGCCAAATTTTCTCAGCCTTCTTAGGAAGTACAGTCGTTGGTGGGATTTTTAAATTATCTGTTGGGTGTTGTGAGCCCAGGTGAGGTCCTCGCTGATGTGGATACAGAGGAATTTAAAGGTTTTAATCCGTCTCACCTATGTACAGAGGTGTGTGCTGTACACTCCTCCTCCGTGGGTCAATAATCATCTCCTTGGTCTTGTCTGCGTTCAAGGAGAGATTATTGTCCTGACACCAGGCCACCAGTTCCACCACCTCCCTTCTGTACGCCTCCTCAGCTCCCCCAGTGATCAGTCCAATGACTGTAGTATCATCTGCTAATTTGATGATACTGGTGTTGTTCTGGGAGGCCACACAGTCATGTGTGAAGAGGGTGTACAGTAGGGGGCTCAGCACGCAGCCCTGGGGGGTCCCTGTGCTTAGAATCTTTGTGTCTGATGTCCGGTTGCCGACTCTGACTGACTGGGGCCTATTTGTAAGAAAGTTCAGCACCCAGTCACAAAGAGCCGGTGTCAGACCCACAGTGAGGAGTTTAGCAGAGAGTTTGTGTGGGATGACTGTGTTAAATGCAGAGCTATAGTCTGAATAATATTCTGGCATATGTGTCCTTGCCCTCTAAGTGTGCACGGGTATTGCACTACCTCCCCTGCAGGTTCTATACAACAAGAGGTGCAAATCCAGAGCCTGCAGAATAATGAAAGACCCCCACCACCCTAATAACAGCCTGTTTCAGCTGCTGAGGTCAGGCAGACGCCTGCGAACCCCAGCTACTAGGACAGAGAGGCTTAGGCTCAGCTTCTTCCCCCAGGCCATCAGAGTCTTGAACAATGAACATTGAGTACCACAGAACACTGAACTATCCACACATAAGCACACATGAGCACACACACTAGCAGCCACTTTGACACTTTAACATGAGCGGGCACACACTCATGCCGCACACACCCACACTTATTGCCAAAAGGAAAGGCCACTTTAAACTAGTATTAGCAACAGTAACAGTGTATTGCACTACCAAAGCTACCTAGCATGTCCTATATACTCTGTAAATAACTATGTACAAATGCCGAGATGTCACACCATGTTGCCTGTTACCTGTTATTGCACAATGTTTTTTGTATTGGATTCTATTATATGTTGTACCACTGTATTGCACATCGTTGCGGGCAAGACCACCCGCATTTCATTGTATACTCGTATGCCGTGACAAATAAAACTCTTGACTTGACTTGACTTAAGTGGGTGAGGGTGGTGTGGATGACGGTGTTGACTGCATCCTCAGTGGACCGGTTCTGACGGTAGGCAAACTGCAGAGGGTCCAGTGTGTCTGAGATGGTCTTCTTGATGTGTGACATGACTATCCTCTCGAAACACTTCATCACTATTGGGGTGAGTGCAATGGGACGATAGTCATTCAGACAGGTTAGTGTTTTTATTTGGCAGGGGCACGATGGTGGTGGTCTTGAAGCAGGTTGGCACAACAGCTTGTGCTAGTGACGGGTTGTAAATGTCAGCAAGTATGTCAGCCAGCTCTGATGAACAGACCCTGAGGGCACGGCCGGGTATGTTGTCTGGGCCGGGCTGCCTTCCGTGGGTCTGTTCTCCTCAGAACCGCACGTACCTCTGCCGTTGTCACAGTGAGTGGTGGGTCCTGCGTGCGCTCCGTGGTCAGAACCCCTCTCACTTGGTTGGTGTTGGGGACGCGTGTACCACTTCCGCAACGGATTTGATTTCCGGGGTTGCCCTGATTGGCCGCGACGGCCGCGTGACACGCCGCGGCCCCGCCCCGCGGCAGCCCCAGACGCGGCAACGCCAGACTGCTGTGTTTCACTGCCGCTTTCCCACTTCAACGCCGCAGCAAGTGCAGAGCTGTTTAATCACTTTCCCCACTGCGTTACCAGTGGCGCGACGCTGGAGTTCACTTCGTCTTGCTGAATTAAAGAATGAATAAGTTAAACGTGTCAATTCAGCAGTCAAAGTGTACTTTATAAATCTAACTTCATTAGACGGCCGACGTACGGCTCTCTTTTGGATATATAATGGATATTTTATTTATCTGCCACGTGGTCTAATGGTTAGTCCTCATACCTCTCACGCGGACAACCCGCGTTCGAATCCCCACTTTTAAAGTTTTATTTATTTTTTGCGATCTAAATGCTTCAATCTGGTGCACTTTGAGAGCTATATAAAGAATGACCGCCTGATAGGAAATCAAATCCGTTGCGGAAGTGGTACACGCGTTGGGGACCTCGAAGCGGGCGTAGAACTCATTCAGCTCATCTGGCAGTGAGGATTGGCTGTTTGTGACCCCCTTGCTCCGCTGCTCGTAGTCTGTGATGTGCTGCAGGCCTTGCCACATGCGGCGGGAATCATTGGTGGTGTAGAATCCCTCCAGCTTTTGTCTGTATTGTCCCTTGGCCTCGCTGATGGATCTACGCAGGTCGTATCTGGCCTTCTTGTAGTCCTCAGCGTTGCCCGAGACAAATGCAGTGGAGCGGGCATGTAGTTTGGACCGAACATCAGTTAATCCAGGGTTTTTGGTTTGGGTATGTCTTGCATTGTTTTGTGGGCACAATGTTTTCCACACATGTGCTGATGTAGCCAGTTACACTGGAAGCGTATTCCTCTAAATCCACAGTAGAGTCATCCCTCTGAGCAGCAGTTTTAAACATGTCCCAGTCTGTGCTCCCAAAGCAGTCCTGAAGCACCAGTTTGGTTTCTTCATTCCATATTTTTAACAGTTTTACTTGCTTGAGGCGTTGTCTGTACGCTGGATAGAGAAAGGCTGAGATGTGATCAGATAGTCCAAAGTGTGGTCTGGGCACAGCCTTGTAGGCTCCCCTCACGTTGCTGTAGACCTGGTCCAGAATGTTTTTCTCCCTTGTAGGAAAGGGAGAAAAATACTGCCAATTGTATTAGTATGAACGACCAGCCAAGCTGGTAGCAACGCCGAGAGCTGGGCTCGAACCCAGCATCTCCTGCGTTGGTGACAAGCGCAATCTCCGCTACGCCACCTGACCTCACGTTGATGATTTTGTGAAGGTACATGTTATATACCTTTTTGATTTGGGGTTTCAGGGAATCGACCAGAACGATTCGGGCTTATTGCACATAATGCGTTTTATCTCGCAATCTATGGAAAAATACTGGATTATCTTGGAAATGCGCGATGTTTAGCGTGTAATAAACTACAAACTACAGTGTGTAGAAACAAACTCAAATGAGCCATACCATTGTCTCCACAGCTATAATACAGAACACACACAGCTCTGCAAACATTGTGAAACACTGCAAAAATTACAATTTTAAGCTCGCCTTGAAGCGGCAGAGATGGGGACACCTTATGGCGCTGAAAGTGTTAACAACAAAACAGTACCCTGAAAATCCGATAAAGTAAGCCACTGTGATCGTTACAGAAAATTTCGGTTTTGGTAAAATAGACATGCGGGGTCCTTACCTTAGCCAGGAGGTACTCTAAAAAGAATAATTCCAGTGATCCCATCTGCGATCGCAATTACTCGTTTATATGTAATTACACGTGTTTACGGGACACTATAGGTTTTGAGGCGAGCAGATCTGCTAGCGATTGCTTCCCTTTCTATCGGAGTTCAAAAGGTAGGCGATACTGCCACCTAGTGATATTCGATCATCATTGCAATTCCAACATAGGTAGATTAATTATAGACACCTAGATGGCTCCGGCTGACCGTATAGAACGGGGATCAAAGGAAAATATCAAAGGATCAAAACCTGAGTATACTTTGGTTTTGATGCTCAACCGTTGGCGAGATAACCCGACTATACTCGGGTATGGCCATTAAAGAGTTAAGAACTGAGTTTTGTCTATTTATGGAATTTATTTATTTTTTAATTATCATACGTTGTGTATTTATTTGCTCATTGTAGTTAACCTCTTCCGCCCGTGCGGGGCCGGACCGCAAATTACATCACGTCATAAATCAATCTCTCCAGACTGTTTGACAAAATTATAGTGTTTTGTCAAACGTATTCAAGTATAAACATCATAACCATGTCACAACTAGGGATGGGTATCGTTAGGATCGATACTACTACTCTTATCGATACTGCTTAACAGTTCGGTACTTTATCGATACTCTTATTGGTTCTTTTAGATTATTATTAAAATATTTAAATATATTTAAATACTTATTTTTTTACAATTTATTATTTGAACGGCTTAAGGCTATATCTGTACTTTATATTTGTTTGTTATGTTGCATATTTGAAATAAACTTCAATCAAATCAAACCCGCCCTCTTAAAAAAACAACCCTGTGTTTAACCTGGCCATCTATAAAACATCATGCTAAAACTGAAACAAATGTCTTACTCCCCTAAAGAAATACATAGCAGGGGCGCCCCAGTGGCGAACCACATAGCGCGCTCAGCCGCAACACGGCCGACCCGGGTTCGACTCCCGAACCCGTCGTTATTTGCCGAATGTCTTCCCCCCACTCTGTCTCCCATTCCTCCTCTGTCTCTCTCTACTGGACTGCCCAGTAGCAATAAAGCGATAAAACGCCAAAAAGAAAATCTAAAAAAAAAAAACATAGCAAACATGACTCAGTTATGCAATAGTGCTGCTGCTTTTTATTTTGTTAAAATCTTTTAGTTAATAAGACTAAAAAATGACCAACGATTTCATGACGGCTTCCTGTCCTCGCCGGAAGTGCGTTGGATACCTACCTTAACGTTAAATTTTCAACAACAGAACAGATTGCTGCTAATTAAACACTTCATGGAAATGGACTAACGTTAACGCTATGTCGAATTCATACGTGTAGTATGAATGATGAACTCGGCATAACGTTAACGTTAGTCAGTTTCAGTGTTGCTGGATGGTACACTCTATTAGCACCTCCCTACCCATGTATGTGTGAGTGAGCGGCTCGCGACAAGTGTGTGTAATGGCTTGCTTCCTCGCTTCTCATGCAGACAGAGAGGAGAGATAGTTCGCAAACGTTTAAATTCCTCGAAAAAAACTCATAATTTCTCTAGTATCGATAGCAGTACCGATAACGTCGGAGCTTATTAATATTAGCTTATTTTCTAATTTAGTACCGCTTCCCGTTTAGAACCGGGGTCCGGGGGGCAACCCTAGTCACAACAGCAGTTAAATATGTTAGTTTACCAATAGGTTAAAATGTTATTAGTGCGATTTTAGTATTCGTTTTTATCGCGAAAGTCGGCCAGTTTGAAAAAATTACTGTCAGTAATTGTAGTTTATTTTTACCCCATTTTTAAGAGGACATCGAGAGCTTTCAATGAGCGTTGGAATTCTTCAGAAACACCCTACCCAGAGGCAAATGGGTTCTGTATGAATTTCTTTTATATCTCGCGACAATATACCACAAAACTAACGTTATTGGAGTTATGTTAGTTTGTCTCCCCTATTTTTTGCATTTGGCAACAATCTAATTGGAAATTATTTTCAAAATGGCGGCACTCTCGCAAAAATAAGAAATACAGTAGATTTCATTATCTGTTCTTCTTATACACGCCTGGTGATACTAAATCCAAATTGAACTCGGGCATTTGAAAGATAAGATTTGGCACAATCCATAAATGTGCGAATTGGCAGGGCGGCTAGGTGGTGTAGTGGGCAAGGCACTCGCCACCAGTGTGGAGACGCTAGGATTCGCGTGTTCGAATCCAGCTCTCCACATTGTTTTCAGTTTAGCTGGTCGTCCGCAGTAATACACATTGGCCGTATTACGGGGAGGGAAAACTGAAGGGTGGGGATCGAACGTTGTGAACAAGCGACTCCTACAAGTCGGTTGGTGCGCCTGCGCAGTAGAATCAGGAAGTGTCGGGGGCAGCGTGAGCCTCCCACGCGTTACTCCTCGACACAGAGATCGAGATGCGCAGGTGAAAAGATGCGACTGCTGTTACCTCAAGTACCGGAGGGGACTTGTGCTATGTATGACTTAGTCCACATTGCAGCCGGCTTGTGGGAGGCAAGAAACAGCGTTCGTGACAGGGGAGGGTTGAATTGGATGATACGAAATTGGGATGGGAGAAAAATATAGAAAAAAAAATTGGAGAAAAAGTGGATCAAAAAAAAAATTGCGAATTGGCTATAATGTCATTTATAAGCCTGCTATTCTATTATAATATTTCAAATTGCATTGGTCCGGATGGGAGAATTCAGTACTGTATCTACAAAACCTTCTGTTTAATCATCTTCCCTTTATTAATTTCCTTAGATTTTTTGTACACATGATCTCAAGAAGGTACTGAACGAGCTCATTGGCAGTTTTTCATGTCTGGTCATTTTTAGCATGGTGTTATTCACTGTCAAAGATGCAAAGAAAAATCATAATTCATATTCTTTGTTTAATCACAATTTAAGCGAGCCTAGTAATAGACACAATATTTCTGACACTGGGAATACATTCACTGAGGTCCATAGATGTCCCTAGATACCAAGAACATGCAAATGGACCTTGTAGAAGTGGAGCAATATTCCATTTACTTAGGTATGTATTTTAGGCGGATTTTCAGAAAATAGGGCTCCGGGCTTAAGAGGTTAATCTGCATTGAGGCGTATAGGTCAGAGTATAGTTTTTCCAGCCCTTCTATTTTTCTTTTACGGGATTTACGTAGGTTAGATGGGAAAAGCATGACATGGCTTCTAATAAAGCCTTTCACTGCATTCCACAGGATTCTAGGGTCCTCGGCCGTGCCAACGCTAATCTCCAAAGATTCCACAAATTTCCCTCTAAAGTCGGTGCAAAAGTCTACGTTTTTCAGCAGGGACGAGTTAAAATGCCATCTGGGAGCTTTTGTGGAGATTTTGCCAAATGAGGCCACGAAAGAGATCCCCTTGTGATCCGAGAGAGCCAAGGGAATCAAAGAGACATCGAAATGATTAAACATACCAGGGGATGAGAACACGTAATCTATTCTGGAGAAGGTCTTATGTCTGGCTGACAGGAATAGTCTCTTGACGTGGGATTGGTTATGCGCCACAGATCTGTGAGCCCAGTGTCCCTGAGAAGCCTCAGAAGATTGTTTTTGTGTTTCGGAGGGGCCGGATCTATCCAACTTGGAGTCCCAGTATGCATTGAAGTCACCACCCACTATTAAGGCATATCCATTCATTTCTACCATCATTTTGGTGATTGTTTTGTAGAACGCTGCATCAAATGTATTTGGAGCATATAATGCGATTAGTGATATTTTTCTGTGAGAATATTCCACCTTTGCCATTGTTATCCTCCCCTCCGTGTCCGACCATACATCTAGGACCCTGATATCTAGATTGCGTCTTGTCACTATAGCTACTCCTTTAGTTTGGCTGTTGGCAGAGGATGAGGAAATTACACGATATTGGCGGTTCGCCAAACTTGCCACGTCAGCTTGACAATAAATGCATCTCACTGAGAAAATCTGTACGTTTTCCTTCTCTAACAGGCAAAGGACACTAGTGCGCTTGTGTGGTGTGTTCAGCCCCCCTGTGTTCTATATTAAAGTGTTTAATTTAGCCATGGTTGTATTTGTTTGTGCGTTTAAAAACATACCAATGCAGCAAAGGCAGAGCCGGGGAATGTCGGTCCCGAGGAGTCCAGGCGGTCAGCCCCATAATTTGAGGAACAATTACACAAAACATTGTACAACACAGAGAAAACAGAAACATGTAACTGTAAAAACCTTACCCCCCCCCCCCCCCCCCCTACTATTCTGTCGTCCAACCCCCCCCCCCCCCCTTCTAATCCACACATTGATCCGTCAACCATAGGGGTTGGCTTCTCATGTTTACCACATATTTTAATCTCTAGTCCATCCACTAAGGATAGACCACCCTTCGTTACCCCCTGGATCCATAGATTCATAAGGCTATCCCGTTCTAGCTCCCCCTTTTTATTAATATACATTAACCCCCCCCCATTAGTCTTGAAGTAATGCTGTGTATTCTCCAGTATATTCTCTGGTCAAAGTAAATAAAAATAAATTGAATAAGATAACTCGAACATATCACCATGCATCTTATTAGGCAAATTGGTTGGATTTAACAGCCCTCCTATATAAACATTACCATTAACGAAAACAAAAAACAAAGTGCCGACCTACCCTCGGAATTGCAAAATAAGCATAACATAATAATTATAGCATAGCTGTAACTAACTGTGGCCCACATCAAACGTTGGCTAACTGCCAGGACAACAACGGTCGGTGTCTGTTGGGACCACATCTTAGCTGAAACATTATAAAAAGTATTGATTATGCAGCAAAGGAACATGATGAAGAGTAAATCCAATAATTTAACAAGTCACAGTAAATCCAATAATTTAACAAGTCACAAGTCACAGTCAGTAGGCTCTAGTCTCGCAGTCGGTGCGCCAGGCCGACTAACACCGGCAGCGTTAATTAAACGTTGATTCCCGCGCATGATCAGGGCGAAAGAACAGTTAGCTTGAAAGAGCACCTGGTGTCCTGCGCACACGAGGTTAGCTTGATGTGACTGAGAACAATTTGATTCCCGGACATAGCCGTGTCCAGTTAGCTCACATGGATACATGCAGTACTTCAGCAATTGACCAGCTAGCTTAATTTAACAGAAAAAAATAATCAAATAAACATAAGGCCAGCTTAGCCTGTCATGATAGCACACAGCGTCACTCCACTTACTTGTTGTGTCTATTCGTTCATATCTCCAGTTAGTTTGAGTGTGTAGCATTTAGCAATTGCCCAGCTAGCTTGGCTAAACAAACCAAGGTTAGCCTAGCCTGTTACGATAGCACACAGTGTCATTCAACGTGATTGTCCAGCTAGCTTGAGTGAGCACATGTCAGCTAGTCACACGAGCATGAGTACAGCTTGTTACAAAGTGGTAGTCCAGGCAAATGTTAAATTAGTTTGATGGACCTTGAGCAGCAGTCACTCTGTGCCATTTCCAGGGTCAATCAACTCTTTCGTCACATACTCCTGCCCTTATTAGCGACCATACCTGCATGTGTTCTTCTCTCCATTTTCACAAAGTCTGGCTGGAAATAACTAAGTTGGGCGTAGGTCCATCTTCTACAGAAGGGCCATGACCTCTCGATATTTCCCTCTCTGAGCTAAAACATCTGGCGTGAAGTCCTCAAATATGGCCACTTTACAGCCACCCAAGCGCAACTGCCCCCTCCGGGAGCAGGTTGTCCGCATGATCAGCTCCTTTGTGCGCAGACTGTGGAGCCTTGCAATGATGGGTCTAGCCCAGGGGTGGCCAACCCGCGGCTCGCGAGCCGCATGCGGCTCTTTGCCCGTCAATGTGCGGCTCTTCCATCCATAAAAAAAAAAAAAAAAAATTTACTTTTTTTTTTTTTATGTCACTCATTCCATAAGGACGTAGAATAAACATTTACAATTTTTTTTTAAATGATCCATTTGCATGTTCTTGGTATCTGAATCTAGGGACATATATGGATCAGTGTCAGAAATAGTGTGTCTGTTACTAGGCTTGAGTAAATTGTAATGAACCAAAGGAGAATATCAATTCTATTTAAAAAAAAAAAATTATCTTTGACTGTAAATAACACCATGCTAAAATTGACCAGACCTGAAAAATCTAAGCAAATGAATAAAGGGAAGATGATTAAACAGAAGGTTTTGTAGATACAGTACTGAATTCTGCCATCTTTTTTATAATGTAAATTTCTCCACCATTTTTCATCATATTGCAACATCGTTTTTTGCAAGACGTTCACAGAAAGGCAGAGAAACTAACTGCGTTCTGTTTTATGGCAATAACGTTCAGGTTTGTGGGAGATGATCCCAAAAAATAAGAGAAATTAAAAAGTAAATCCAGAAGTCAGATGATTGACAGGGGCTGGTGTGAGCTGGGTAGGGTAGTTTTTCGAAATTTGAAAGCCCTGAGTCTCTTCCTTCAAAAGACTACACTCACTTTTGGCTGTGCCACTTCCTCCTGTCAATATGCGCCGGTTTCCGACTCAATGCCCTGAGATTTCTATAATCTTATATTTCACTAATAACAGTTAAAATAATTGGTAAACAAACATAATGCTGAAAATATACACTTTTACTGTATATCTCGGGCTTAAGAGGTTAACCCTGTGAGGCCCAAATTAAAAAGAAATTAGCAACTTCAGAGGCCAGAGGGTGGGACATATAAACACATTTACTATCAAATAGCATTGTGAGGCTGAACAACAGGACCAATTGACTATACATGTGCTTAAAGGGGAACTATCTTATAAATGGCTTTTTTCAGTGTTTACCATTGTTTCTTAGCTATGTGGACTTATATTAATAGGATATATGTCTCTAATTCTCATATTGGCGAATTCTTCCAATTCTCCTCTCACAATATTCACCCTCACTGAACTGAGTCATCTGAAAATGTGCATATCTGTGATGTCAGAGATTTCTCAGCTGCATAATAATGTGGCAGTTGATGTGGCAGTTGGCACCAGGCCACACAGTGGTTGGAGCCCAGCCTCAAAACGGCTTAAGATCTTGAGGTAGAAAAATGCGGTTTTTAGTACTTGATTAGAAATACAAAACAATGCATTTTTTTTTGAAAAAAACCTAGGTGTTCCATAGACTCACAGGAATTGTGTAAAAGTGCCCAAATAGTGAAAGAAATAGTAAAATAGTTTAACATTTTTAAAAAAAATTTTTTTTTAAATGGCTAAAAGTGATTTTGTAATTTTGCAACCGTGGGTCTCACAGGGTACTTTTAACCCTGTGAGGCCCAAATAAAAAAGACATTAGCAACTTCAGAGGCCAGAGGGTGAGACCTATAAACACATGAAGGGTGCCGTGACTGAAAAAAAAAGGTTGAGAAACGCTGGTATATGGTGTGGCTCTTTGTGGTACCACAGTAATTTTTTTGTGGCTCTTAGTCTCTGACTGGTTGGCCACCCCTGGTCTAGCCGCTCGGTTGCCGTCAGACCTTGCCGGGCCGGTTCTGTAGGCAGTCTCACACACTGGAGGGGTGGTACATTTACATTTACATTTAGTCATTTAGCTGACGCTTTTATCCAAAGCGACTTACAAGTTCTGTGCGACAAGACAGCAAGAAGGGTATAACTCTATCAGCTGAGTAACAATGTTCATCAAAGTGTTGCGTGTTACAGTGTAGGTTAGTTTATTAGGACAAGTGCATGACATTAAGGTTAGTCGGAGTTAGATTTTTTTTTTTCTTTTTTTTATCATTTCAGATAATGGTTGAAGAAGTGAGTCTTTAGTCGACGGCGAAAGATTGGACGGGATTCGGCTGTCCTAACTGGGATGGGTAGTTCATTCCACCATTGTGGGGCAAGGACTGAGAATAGGCGGCTTCTCTTTGATGACCCTCCGGGAGCTTGGATAGGAGTAGATCTGAGGCGGCCAGAAGATGCAGAGCGTAGGGGTCTTGAGGGTGTGTAGTTAGAGACCATTGACCGGAGGTAGGCGGGAGCGGTTCCCTTTGCCGCACGGTATGCTAGGTCGAGGGCCTTGAAGCGGATACGTGCAGCAATGGGGAGCCAGTGCAGGTCCCTAAGAAGTGGGGTGACATGGGCCGACTTCGGTAGGTTTGAGATCAGGCGGGCCGCTGCATTTTGAATGAGTTGAAGAGGCTTGGTGGCAGTGGCCGGGAGGCCAGCTAGCAGTGCGTTGCAGTAGTCGAGGCGGGAGATGACTGTTGATTGGACGAGGAGTTGGGTGGCTTCTTTTGTCAGGAAGGGGCGTATCCTTCCGACGTTGCTCAGGAGGAATCTGCAGGTTCTGGTTGTCGCTGCGATGTGAGCAGAGAAGTTCAACTGGTCGTCGAGGACAACACCAAGGTTCTTGGCGGTCGGCGACGCGGTGATGGAGAGGTCGGTCAGGGGGGAGGATTTGGCCGGCAGGTGGAGCAATTCTGTTTTGCTTAGGTTCAGTTTGAGGTGGTTGGTCGTCATCCAGGCGGAGATGTCGGACAGACAGGCCGAGATCCGCTCAGAGACGTGGATATCTGAGGGAGGGAAGGAGAGGAAGAGTTGAGTATCATCGGCATAACAATGATATGAGAAGCCATGAGACGTGATAATGTTACCCAGTGATTTAGTGTAGAGGGAGAAGAGAAGGGGTCCTAGGACCGAGCCCTGGGGGACACCCGTCCGGAGGGGGCGGGTGGCCGACAGAGTCCCTCTCCATGACACTTGGTAGGAGCGGTCATTGAGGTATGATGTCAGCCATGTCAGCGCAGATCCAGCCACTCCCATTCCTGCGAGGGCCGCGAGGAGGATCTGATGGTTGACTGTGTCGAAGGCTGCAGATAGATCTAGGAGAATCAGGACAGAGGAGAGGCCTTTCGCTTTTGCTAAGTGAAGTGCCTCTGTGACCGCAATGAGGGCCGTGGTAAGTACGTTGAGGCCCAAAATCTGCTGGAGCAAGCCTGGCATGGAGTCCATGAGACGGCCTCCCTCAGATGCCTCCGGGACTCCCACAATACGAACGTTGAGACGTCTCTCTCTCTGGACTGCATCTCACCGATCGTAACTTGCATCCCGGTCACCTCCGATTGTTTGTCAAGCAAGGCCCCCTCCAGTAAAAGCAGTCTCTCAGCTTGTCTAGATGTTTCTTCGGTTGGAGATGCTATTTCAGCTGTTAGCCGTGGCTATCGAATTCAGCGATTCCACAGTCTCCATGGCTAATTGCTGTCCTGATTTCCAACGTAACCTTCTGTCCAAAGCTCTCAAATAGGTTTATAGCACAATCGATGTCATCATTATTGGGAGAGTTGGGGATTCATGGTCGGAGTTTGCGAATGGCAGTAAATTAGTCGAGTCAAGAGTTTTATTTCTAACACTGCATACAAGCATACAGTGAAATGCGGGAGATCATGCCCGCAGCGATTGTGCAATAATACAAGTAATAAGAATAAGAAATAACGGGTATAATGTACATAAAGTTTACAAAAAGCATGGTAAGGGCTTGTGTCCATAGCGGACGTTTTATGAGTTGTCAGCTCCTTCCTGTCATTCATTTCTATGCTACAGGCGCGCTCCTCTTCCCAGCGCCGCGCCTCGCGTTTATGAGCTCTCTGCGCCAGCGTTTTTGGGCGGAGCCCTCCCAGCGCATAAAGTTGAAACTAGTTAAACTTTTGGAAAGGAGCGCGCTCATCAAGGTAATCAACATCGAGGAAGGGGCGGAGCCGCGGCAGTCGTGAGACCCAGGAAAACGCTTTTCTTTTTTCAAAGTGGTCCGCCTTGAAAAAAACTTCCGCTATGGACATGAGCCCTAAGACATGCTAAGGTCCTGCGATAGTGCAATACAATGTTAGCTACGGATGAGGCACTGGGTCTTATGTACACTACTATACAATGAATCAAATCAAATTTATTTGTAAGGCCCGACAACACACGTTAATGTCCCCATGGGCCGGACACGTCTTCTTGAAACAAGTCAAGAACAAAACAAGAACACCATAAGGTTCAACAAATTTAAAATAAATGAATGAATGCAAACACTCCCAGACATACCCCACGCGAAGGTAAGAAAAAACTCACTAAAACCTAACGATAGGAAAAAATGCACCACAGGCAGTGTGGAGGAGAGAAACCTTAGAAGGGCCATTCAAGGGGGGGGATCTCCCTTCTTAGATGTCGCTGATAGTAGTGTTGCAGACTGACAGTTGGTAAGCATGCACTCATGTGTGTAGTGAAACACAGATGAGTGCATGCAATAGCAACTGAACATTTTGAAAAATTAAAGATAGAGCTGATAGCGGATCTATTTGAGGCACAGGGGCGGCGCAAAAAGAGGGTCGCGTCCTCCCCGTCTTAATCACGGGACGTTCAACACTCCGGTCATCGCTCCGAGACAGCCGGAAACAGGGAGATAGGGGGCGGGGCAGAGAGGGTCGTCATCGCGGGACGTCCAGCACTCCGGTCATCACTACGAGACAGTATGCTATACTATACAATCTACTAGGGATGTCCCCGACTAAGGATTTGGATAGTCGACTATGATTGGACGAAATTTACAGATAGTCGACTAAGTCAACTAAAAAGGATGAAGAAAAAAAAAAGTATAATTTTTTTTAAATTTTATATAAAAATATAATTATTCCATTTGGGCTGTGGCGGTGCTTAATGTCTGAAGGAGTCGACTGGAGGCTTCTTGTCCTCTGCAAAAGCATGCAATTGGTCCACTGATGGATACATCTTGATATTTGTCTAGTCTAGTGTGTTCATTAGATGGGTGAAATCCTCTTTCATTGCCTCTGTTCCTGTTTTCTTAGGCTGCGGTTACACTAGGGCCGATTTCGTTTTCAGTTTAGTTTTTCAGAACGCTACGTAATGGCAGGCAAGTTAGACATCGTTTTGTCTCCTGACCACCGAGTAATGTATATACATGTAGTACAATGCCAAAGCAGTAGGTGGCGATGTAGTTCAAACATGAAGGCCATTTTCAACCAATCAAAGGTTGAACGAGTCACTCCACATCCTGCTCAAAATCTCAAAAGCCATCATCTTTATACTTCGCATGAGCCATTTAGCTACATAGCATTTATTTTTCAGCAAGAAATAAAGTGCAATAAACAAAAATGGATAAATTCACTGTGTTCTGCCTCATTTGTTGATGAAACAAAACTAACATCAACACAATTGACCACCAAGAGCGGAGTTTAGTCTCACAAAAATATCGCCGATTTTGTTAGCTTACGTGCTAACGTGATTGGGATATGCCATTATAACAGTATAGCATTGTGGCTAGCAGGGTAGTAACGTAACTTAATGCTAGCAGAATGAATGGATGTAAACTTTATTTAACAGATTGCAGAATGGGTACAATACAATACGGCTCAATACAAACAATTGTTAAGGGAATGCAGACTGTTGTAGCTTGGACTGGGCTCCTCCTTATAACAATATACAGCAGCTACTTGGGACAGCTCTGCTGTAAACACTGGAAATAACGAATGGACTGAGTCGAGGTCCAGCCAGGGGAGAATTTGGTGTCGGTCTCTACTGCCCATGGGCATTGGGCAGAACGTCTCCGTATCCGGCTCGCGCAAATTACATGGCACCATTTTCGGCGAGTTTCCAAAACGAAAACACCCTTTCAGCGTTACCACTAGAAAAACGCGTTTTCCTGCCAAAACTGCATTTCTTTTTAACTTTGACATGCAAACGTAATCATTGGAAAATAGAACGTTGCTGTTTTACACCAGTGTAACCATGGCGCCTCTGGTATGCGTGCCATTAGAGTTAGCCACGCTTCTAGGCTTCTTTTCTTTTGGAAAGTGATAAAAAAAAATGTTTTTATTTTTGACTAAGAGGTTGGCAGTCGACTACGGCTCCTTTCGACCAATTAGTCGACTATTCGACTAATGGGAGTCAGCCCTACAATCTACATTTATACTATGTGTCCTTATGCTAACTTGCTATATCCATCTATTTACTATACAAGAACCACTCTCATTCTTTTTTTAAAGTGACCTTTTCATTGTGTAAAGTGACCGTTGAGTGTGAGCGTGTGCAGTGTGTGTTATGTGTGGAGGGTTCAGTGTTCAAGACTCTGATGGCCTGGGGGAAGAAGCTGAACCGGAGTCTCTCTGTCCTAGTTGCTGGTGTTCGCAGGCGTTTGCCTCAGGAGCAGGCTGTTGTCCTGACACAATTATTTGTCAGAAGAAGCATTGACAGGAAGTCAGTGGATTTGGTTGAGGAGATATAATGTGATAACTCTGGTGATGTGCTGGCTCTCGCAGCCTACCTATCTACATGTTGGGTTGTGGGGGCCATGTGGTAGGCTATGTAGCATAGTGTTGTCAAAAATATCGAAATATCTATACATATCGATACTGAATATTTAAAATGGTTTCGATACTCATTTCCCGAAGTATCGATACTTTCTGCAGTACCAATACCAGCTGGCTTGCTCCCGCAAGTTGTTGACAGACCGACGCGCTGCCAGAGCACGCTTGCCTTTCCGCCTCCTCCTCCTCAGAGACCGGCAACAGACACAAGCTGCTGCAGCCTCCTCCCCCTCACAGCCGGCCAGCCCCGTCTTCAGTTTGTAAACAAAGCTATTATTAGCTAACGTTAGCTGTCGTTCCTCCGTTAGCTTATGCTAGCTAGCTGGCCACCTTTTATAATTACTTCATGGAAACGGAGTAACGCCGAGCCCACCCACACTACACCAGTACACGCATGAACTCAACACAACTACCCCGTTTCCAACGTTACCTCGAGCCCATCCGACACTAGTACACGCATGAACTCGACACAACGTTACCCCGCCTTCATGAAGTGTCCAATTAGCAGCAATGTTGTTGAAAATGTAACGTTAATAAATGCTCCGAGCATAGCTCCGGAGAAATCTCCCTCTCTCTCTCTCTCAAGTACCCTCGTTTTCGGGTCATAACTAGAAAGGTGCGCTCAGTAGACCTCAAATCTCCAGCAGCCACTCTCTCTTTCTCTCTCTCTCTCTGATCTAAAGATAAACAAAGTGTATTTATCTTCTCGTATAGTAGTACCAGAGAGAAGCTGAGGAGAATCAACCAGCAACAAAAGCAAAATTTGTTAAAAAAAATAAAAAAATCAAATATTATTATTATTTTATGGTATCGAAGCATCGATACTTTTTCAAGGTATCGAAGTCGAAATTCCAGTATCGTGACAACACTAATGTAGCATCAGCATTGTTTATACCTGGAGCTCACATTGAAGGGGCAATTCTGTTTTTGGGGCAGTTATGGGCCATGTAATACATCCATAGTGTGTAGTTCCACAGTATAATTAATTATTTATAGGCATGTTAGACTTTGGGATTGGGTCATCATTGAGTGCATCACAGTAGGGTGTCGGATAAAGAAGAAATGTATAATAAAAACAAACTCCAATACCTATTCAGTTCTAAATGGGTGTTACTGTTTCAGCTAAACCAATTGACTGAGGATCTTGAGCGTGTGCAAGCTGAGAGAGACAGTCTCCTGTCTGAGAAGACTGTTGACACTCAGGATTCAGCAGAGGAGTTGGAGAAGCTACGGTCTAAAGTGACATGTCTCACTGAGGAGAGAGACCAGCTCCAGGAGATTGTGGGGGGACTGAGACAGGAGAGGAACCAGCTCAAAGAACATCTGGAGGAGAACATGGAAATGGTGGGAAAGGAGGGAATATTTTTTTCTACTCTAAAATTATGTCCATTAGATCAGTGGTTCTCAACTGGTCTAGCCTCGGCACTCAACATTTTCTGTAGTCATTAAGTCGCGACCCAACATTTTTAACCACTATGATTTATGTAAAAAAAAAAAAAAAAAATTGTAGTAATACGCAATCTTTCAAAACATGAAATAAACACAAAAAAGTGCTAAAAACCCAATGAAATAAAATAATAATAAATAATATATGCTTCTTAGCAGATTTCTTAGCTTAACATACCAGACCTAAATTTGGGGGAACTAATGGGATAACTGGGGTTGCAACAAAAGTGCAATTAGGGCTAAAAACCCAATGAAATAAAATAATAATAAATAATATGCTTCTTAGCAGATTTCTTAGCTTAACATAACGGACCTAAGTTTGGGGGAACTAATTGGATAACTGGGGTTGCAACAAAAGTGCAACTAGGGCTAAAAACCCAATGAAATTAAATAATAATAATAATAAATAATTATGCTACTTAGCAGACTTCTTAGCTTAACATAACAGACCTACAGTACGTTTGGGGGAACTAATGGGATAACTGGGGTTGCAACTAAGGGCTAAAAACACAATGAAATAAAATAATAATAATAAATAATATATCCTTCTTAGCAGACTTCTTAGCTTAAAATGCAGGGAACTAATGGGATAACTGGGGATGTTTGCTCCTGAAGAGTCTCAACGTCTGGGGTGATGGTAGACAAAGCAACTCTGAGGTCATGCTCAATGTCCAATCTGTTCCTCCGCTTTGTCTTCAGCTCGACCAGAGCTGAGAAGCCACTTTCACAAAGATAGGTAGTGAGGGAAAAAAAAAGTAAAAGAAATTACTTTTAACTTTTTTTATTTTTTTACACACACATCCGCGACCCACTCAAAATGGCTCTGCGACCCACCAGTTGAGAAACACTGATTGATTTTCATATATTCAAACTGATGGGCAGTAAGGAAGAATGTTTTTTTTCTTGCACAGGCCCAGATTGAACGTAACGAACAGCAACCTCTCGACTCTGAACTGCAGGAACACAGCGAACAAGTATCCCTACTTCAACAAGAAGTAAGCAAGTCTCAATTTTAACTTTTAATTGTTTTTGAAAGTATGCAAATATTTCTAATCTGGATCCTGACCATTTATTCACAGAGGGAGCATCTTCATGCCTATCTGCAGACTGCAACTGAACAGAAGAGCCAGTTGGAGGGTGATCTACAGCGTAACACAGAGATGGTGAGGGAATATGCTTTTGTAAACTTGAATCTGAGCGTTTTAAGATTTAGATGTAGTCATGCTGTCACTGATCTGAACAAAACATGATTGTGATTCAGGGTTTCCCCCAGGAAAGCAGTTGGTGCTAAGTGCCTCAGGGAGGGGTTTTGGAAAATCTCAAGATTCTTGGGGTTCTTGATTCAATACATGCATATATTTGATTGTAGGTTGCTATTTTGAGTTACTTTTCCCATTTGACTGCAGTAGACACTTTTTAATTGGTCTCAAATCACACTGAATGAAATGTAAACCCTGACTCGATGTAAACATTGAGTATGATTATTTTTATTTATTTTGTCCACTCAATATGAAACATAAATGCATATCATTAGAACAGAAACATGTTACTGGCAGTCTTCTTTAATAGTCCAGTCATTATATGAGAAAACCTAGGACAAATTGCAACAGTAGCAAACTCAACTGATTTTGTATCCTCATTATGTCCTTACTGAGGGAAAAAAAGTCCCAAGGAATCCCATCATGGGAAAGTTTTGAAAACGACCTATATATATTCATATCGAAAAATGCCTGTTATAACATAGTGGTGAAAATTTTACTTTTAGATATCACTATAAAAACTCACAAGCTGATTACACACACAAAGACAAGAAAAAAAGTCAATCACAACTTCATTGAATTATTCTGTTTACTCATGCAAATCACACATTATCTTATTTGATATGCACCAATTAGCATACACGCCAGAACTAATCAAAACATTTGATAAAGACATTTTTTTCTTCTTGGAATATTAGTAGATAGGCTCTGTGGAGCTCAGTCCACGAGGATGGGGCTCAAGGGTTTATGTCCGTGGGGATAGGTCCATGGAGATGGGGGTTTTTATAATAGGCGGAAATTACATATTTGTACAGCATGCAAAACACTACATGATTCTTGCACAAAACTACATGGGCTTAACATACATTTGGTATGTCTGTATAGGGGAGGCTTGTAGGTACCCATGTAACCCAATTCTATTAACATATATTGAGGTAGAAGGCCAAGGGACCATTTGAAAAATGGTGATGGCCATATTTCCCTCCCCAAAAAATCGTCTTAACTTTGAATAATTAGGTATGTAGCCCCCTTTCCAATGAGCTAACATGACATGGTTGGTCTCATTGGAAACCCGAGGTTGTCTAGAATCAAATGGTATCTTTACTTTTGAGCTACCTCAAAATTTGAACGCGTCACAATCTCTGAAAGACAGTGTCGTCAGTGATCCTGCCAGCAATCAAGTACATTGATGGGATTCCTTGGGACTTTTTTTCTCTCACTAAAGACATATTGAGGATACAAAATCAGTTGAGTTTGCTAATGTTGCAATTTGTCCTAGGTTTAGCCTAATTCTGGCCTATAATGACTGGACTATAATAACAGCATTTCCTTTTGGAGAGGAATTTGTATTTGTATAATTTGTGAATGGATTTTGAATCTGTAGTGATAGAATTGCAATTCTTTTTTTTTAAACTTAAATTTTTATTGAACATTTATAGACAAACAACACAACATATACAATAACATCAACAACACTATTAAACAGACATAAATAATAAAGAAAAAATGTAATACCCAAAAGACGAAAAATAAAAAATACTGACTTAAGCAAATATTCACATACATAAATAATGAAGTGGAAAAAACATAAAACAATTGTCATATCTTAAACAAAAATAAAATTAGAAAACATTAAGTGTGTGACATGGGTTCAGAGACCCTCCTTGAACCTCTTTCCTCCTTTACCCTTCGCCCTCTTGTGTTTCATTTGTTCCTTCCTTTGTGATGTCGTTTTCGTTCCCCTTATAATCCTCTCACTTTTCCCGTCTTTCCCCAAATTTCTCTTCCTGTAGTCTCAGCATTTCAAGTTTCAAGTGTCAAGTTTCTTTAATAGTTGTCATACAGAAGTACAGAATACTTTTATACAAAATGCTTCTTACTGTTGCGCTCCAGAGACTGTGCAAGACAAGATAAGTATGAATAAAATAACATAGTAAAATTAGAAGTAAAAAAATGAGGTCACAGTGTTCAGTTTAGACATATGTACAATGTTCGATGCAGAATAGACGTAGTTACCATACAATATACAATACTGTGCAGTGTACTAATATACAATACTATATAGTGCAAGGCAGAAATGGAGAAATGGGACGAGGTGCAATTTAGGTACAATTCACAGTAGGTGTACGAGTTGTAGTGCAAATCCTTTATCAATAAATATAAAGTGTAAGTGTGTTTGTGTGATCTAAAGTGTGGAGAGTGGGTGCTGCAGTGTGTTGTTTGTTTGAGTGAGTTTGTGCGTGTGGGTGTGTGTGCTGTGTGCATTTGATGGTTGTTGCATAGTGATTATTGTTCGTTTAGCAGCCTGATGGCCTGGGGATAGAAGCTTCTTCTGAGTCTTTCTGTGCTCGCCTTAAGACTCCGGTATCGCTTGCCTGACCGCAGCAGTTCAAAGAGGCAGTTGTTCGGGTGGCTCGAGTCCTTAATAATTCTCTTAGCCTTCCCCTTGCACCGCTTGTTGTAAATGTTCTGGAGGGTGGGAAGCCCCCCTCCAATTGTGCGTTCGGCTGAACGTGTCACTCTTTGTAGTCTGCTACGGTCTTGTGCAGTGCTATTCCCAAACCAGGAGGTGATGTTGCCGGTCAGGATGCTCTCTATTGTACATGAGTAGAAGTTCCTAAGGATCTTCTGACTGACTTGGAACTTCCTTAGGCGCCTGAGGAAGTAGAGGCGTTGTCGTGCCTTCTTCACAACACTGTCAATGTGTGTGGTCCATGTCAAGTCCTCGGATATGTGGGCTCCGAGGTACTTGAAACTGTTCACTCTCTCAACCGGTGCCCCGTCGATGCTGAGGGGGCTGTAGTCCTTGACCCCCGACCTCCTGAAGTCCACAATCATCTCTTTTGTTTTGCTGACGTTCAGGGAGAGGCAGTTTTCCTGACACCACTGTGACAGGTTCTCTACCTCTTCCAGGTAGGCCCTTTCGTCGTTGGCAGAGATCAGGCCCACCACTACTGTGTCATCAGCAAATTTGATGATGCATGTGCGTTATCCTCTCCATATCCTGTATCTCCTCTACTATTCCTTCCCATTGTGCTATTGTCGGTGGGTCTTCTTTGTACCACAGTCTCGTTATTGCTTTTCTGGCCGATATCAACATTATCTTTATTAAATATTTGTCCCCCCCTTGTATTCCCTCGTGTGTCAGGTCCCCTAAGTAAAGCACCAGTCCCGTTTGTGGTAACCTGTATCCTAATATTCTGATCATTGTCTCCCCTATCTCCTCCCAATACCCCTTCAGCTTCTGACATCCCCAGAATATGTGTGTGTGTGATTTGCTCCCTCCTTCCCACACATCCTCCAGCATGCCCTTTGTGTTGGTGCATATTTTCCCTTCAACTCTGGGGTTATAAAGAATCTGATTATGTTTTTCCATCCAAACTCTTTCCATATCCTCGATCCTGTTGTTGAATGTTGTACCTCGCATATGTTGCCCCATTCCTTCTCTGTTATTCCTATCTCTAGTTCTCTCTCCCATTTCTCTCTCCCATTTCTCCCTTATGTAATCGGTCGTGTGTCCCTTGCTGTTCATTATAGCCCGGTATATTGCTGATATTACTCTTCCTTGCCCCCCTTCGTATGCCCATACTATCATCTTGATTATCCCATTCTGTTCTTCGTCTTTGGCCCCCCTTATTTCTTTGTTGTAGTAATCTCTAACCTGTAGATATCTGAAGTGGTCCCTGTTTTCTAGTCCAAATTTCTCCTTAAATGTTTGTAGTGTCTGCATTTCCCCCTTTATCATTTTGCATATCGCTGTTGCCCCCCCCCCCCCCCCCCTCTAGAATTGCAATTCTTATGTGAATAGTTTTTTCACATAAGAATTGTCTGATCAGGGTCATGGGGGGGGGGGGGGGAGACTTTAATCGGGACATCCCTAAATTCAGTTGTCACTTTTCAGACGCGTAACTTCAAAATGGGTGCTCTTCCTCAGCTGAACCAGTTGACCAAGGAGCTCGAGAGTGTGCAAGCTGAGAGAGATGGTCTTCTTTCTGAGAAGATGGCCAACAACACTCAGAATTCTGCAGAGGAGTTTGAGAAGCTACTGTCTCAAGTGACTTGTCTGACTGAGGACAGAGACCAGCTTAAGAGCGACCAGCAGGAAAATGTGGATATGGTAGGTTGTCATTATGAATTTGTCCATTTATCACAAATATTTTGAGCTTTTTACTACAGATTTTTATATGTATCATGCACACATCATGTGTTTAAATCACATCCTTGAGTACCAGAACTTCAATCTTAGCTTCAGCCTATGGTGCAAATTAGTTTTGGCAACTTGTTTTAATTTTTCTTTAAACAGATGATTGAGATTCAAGAGGAGCTCAGGGCAGAGCAAGAGAAGAATCGTGAGCAGAAGAAGACAATCAAACTCCTGAAGCATGCACAGATGTCCACACAGGACGGTCTCACCAGTGAGCAGAATGGGCTTCAGCTAGAGGAACTGCAGAATCATGTAAGACCTTTTATAGTAGAGAGTTCTTGTGGTCATGGAAAACCTGGAAAAGTCATAGGATTTTTTATTTGTGAATTCCAGGTCAACAAGGTTATTGCAGGAAAAGTGCATATGCAAGGCCATGATATTTATACAATTTTCATAATCTCACTGAGCTGTAGCCTATTTTACTTCATGCAATGTGTAACATCACAATTACATCACATAGTCCAATTCTTTACTCAATAACTTTAAAACCAAATTAATATGTACAAGACATTTCATCATTTAGATTTTAGGTAGGGTGCTTTCCATTAAAGTTAAAATCCACCCTAAAACATGCTATTTCAGTGATCTTGGACAGCTAATTCCAGCATCTATAAACACGGACAACTGTTTTAGGGACAGTTGAGACTTTTGATACTAAACCCTGCATATGGACTCATATATATTAATTTGTTGATATATTTCATATATGTGTATCTAACACATTCGGGGCCATTGGGATGAGTCTAATTAATCTCAAGAGGACCGGGGAATGTAAACAGACATGGGGCTGTTTGTAGAGCTAAATCTATACTTTATAGTATTGCTATCTGTCCATTCTCATTGTTAATTGAGACCATAAACCGTCCCTTCAAAATGGCTTAAAGAGAAAAATATTTCATCAATACGTTCTCATTTTATAGCGCCGTGAATATAAGCATTATACTGGATTTGGTCTAGTATATTTCCTGGAAGCCGAGATAATGGGCTAATGGCTAATAACGTTAAATCCAATGGCATTTCGGTTATAGATACGCCCCATTTAAAACTCAAACTGCATATGATCGGTACGATCCTCACGCATGTATGCATGAAAGGGGGGGGGGGGGGGGGGGCGGAGGACGGAGGACGTCATTTCTGATTATTGATTACCAATAACCGCGTCAGCCTCATTAGCCTCATAGGCCGAACGCCTGGATATCTATCAAAACAAGGCCCGATCGGGATGTACTTTACGTGAAAAAGATCTTACCGTGGTCCGGTGGGATTGCCCCGAGCATTTCCCCGTTATCGATCGCCATCTGGTAGATTGATATGTCCATTGGCTGATGATAAATCCCCTTATTGCATGGTGAAATCTGCGATCCAAAACGTAATCCAAGCTACAGGCTGCAGATCCAGAATCCTGCTAACATAAAACTCCATTGAAAGTATAAATAAAAAAAAATAAAAAATCCACCGTTCGGGCACAGGGAACACTGCATTATCGCGATAGCGCCCCTAAGAGGATCTGGCCGGTATTGCACCTTCTCGAATTCATAGAGTAGGGTAAATCTGCAGTGCCGCTCGGCGACCTTGAATAGGTTATTAAAATGGAATAAAAGCAATAACAACTTGCCACGGATTTATCCGTGCTTCTGTCCACAACGGGTGGAATCGAAACACGGAGATATACGTCCTTGGGCGCCATTGTGTTAATAAGACTGAGATTTATTTCCATTCATACCGGGGTAGACTTGGTATACAGTATTGTGTATTTATACAGGGTAGACTTAGTTTAGCTATATATATATATATATTTGTACCTGGGGTAGATGTAGGATAGAGTCTGTATATTATACCTGGGTGGGCTGTACATAAGCACATAGCAATTCTGTTTTTGGGGCAGTTATGGGCCATGTAATACATCCATAGTGTGTAGTTCCACAGTATAATTAATTATTTATAGGCATGTTAGACTTTGGGATTGGGTCATCATTCAGTGCATCACAGTAGGGTGTCGGATAAAGAAGAAATGTATAATAAAAACAAACTCCAATACCTATTCAGTTCTAAATGGGTGTTACTTTTTCAGCTAAACCAATTGACTGAGGATCTTGAGCGTGTGCAAGCTGAGAGAGACCGTCTCCTGTCTGAGAAGACTGTTGACACTCAGGATTCAGCAGAGGAGTTGGAGAAGCTACGGTCTAAAGTGACATGTCTCACTGAGGAGAGAGACCAGCTCCAGGAGATTGTGGGGGGACTGAGACAGGAGAGGAACCAGCTCAAAGAACATCTGGAGGAGAACATGGAAATGGTGGGAAAGGAGGGAATCTTTTTTTCTACTCTAAAATTATTTCCATTATGATTGATTTTCATATATTCAAACTGATGGGCAGTAAGGAAGAATGTTTTTTTCTTGCACAGGCCCAGATTGAACGTAACGAACAGCAACCTCTCGACTCTGAACTGCAGGAACACAGCGAACAAGTATCCCTACTTCAACAAGAAGTAAGCAAGTCTCAATTTTTACTTTTAATTGTTTTTGAAAGTATGCAAATATTTCTAATGTGGATCCCGACCATTTATTCACAGAGGGAGCATCTTCATGCCTCTCTGCAGACTGCCACTGAACAGAAGAGCCAGTTGGAGTGTGATCTACAGCGTAACATGGAGATGGTGAGGGAATATGCTTTTGTAAACTTGAATCTGAGCGTTTTAAGATTTAGATGTAGTCATGCTGTCACTGATCTGAACAAAACATGATTGTGATTCAGGGTTTCCCCCAAGAAAGCAGTTGGTGCTAAGTGCCTCAGGGAGG
The DNA here is from genome assembly GCF_963971535.1 of Notolepis coatsorum. Taxonomy (NCBI): domain Eukaryota; kingdom Metazoa; phylum Chordata; class Actinopteri; order Aulopiformes; family Paralepididae; genus Notolepis; species Notolepis coatsorum. The sequence continues at coordinate 46,800,226 of NC_140174.1, forward strand.
GGTTTTGGAAAATCTCAAGATTCTTGGGGTTCTTGATTCAATACATGCATATATTTGATTGTAGGTTGCTATTTTGAGTTACTTTTCCCATTTGACTGCAGTAGACACTTTTTAATTGGTCTCAAATCACACTGAATGAAATGTAAATCCTGACTTGAGTACTATTATTATTATTATTTTTTTTGTCCACTCAATATGAAACATGAATGCATATCATTAGAACAGAAACATGTTACTGGCTTCTTCTTCTCTGGCTGACATCATCACCATAGTCTTGTCTCTCTGATGTTCAGCTTAAGGAGAGACTTGGGTCATATTCACAAATAAAAAATGTTGCGGATTAATATTATATGAATTGCATGTGAATTCTATTTTGGGGTGGATTTTCTCATTAAGTTCCCGGTCTTTTGGCCCATAGTCTGGCTAATGTGAATCCTGTTTATCTGACGTTTCTTTTATTATTGCTCCAAGAGATGATGGATTTAAATTAGGGATGTCCGATATTATCGGTCGATATTGGCATTAAAATGTAATATCGGAAATTATCGGTATCAGTTTTCAAAACATTCCTTATTATTATTATTATTATTATTATTATTATTATTATTATTATTATTATTATTATTATTTTTTTTTTTTTTTACACTTATTTACCCAGGCAAGTAAGAACACATTCTTATTTTATTTATTGTCAAAAGTATGCATAATGTTGTGTTAATTCCATGACAAGAGATATGTAATGTTAATTACCTGAAATTATTCAGTTTTTTTGGGGGGGAAACCCTGCATATATTGGTATCGGTTGATATCTGTATCGGAAATTAAGAGTTGAACAATATCGGTATATCGAACATCCCTAATTTAAATGTTCATTCTGCTTGTATGTCATAGATAAAACTGCTTACTGATGATCTTGAGCGTGTGCAAGCTGAGAGAGACAGTCTCCTGTCTGAGAAGACTGTTGACACTCAGGATTCTGCAGAGGAGTTGGAGAAGCTACGGTCTAAAGTCACTTGTCTCACTGAGGAGAGAGACCAGCTCCAGGAGACAGTGGAGGAAACGGTAGGGCCTGAAAACGTTGGCAAAAAGATGTCCATTTACCCAATAGATTTTAATATATTTCAAGGTGTATTAATTTATTCTTTATTTTTTATTATTTTAGCTTAATGAGACATCTCTGCAACGAACATCATTTGAAGAGAAACTGAATGAGATGCAACAACAGATTAAGGATTTGGATGAGAAGCTGACTGACAGTGAACTGTCCAGAAGCACAGAGGAAAACTCTGGGAAACAAGTTCAAGACCAGGTATGACTGATGAAATCATTATCACTCTATTGGTTTGCAGTTTCACTTGTAACAAATATTTCCCAGTAGTTGGCCTGGTTGTCTCAACAAACTAAGATTTTCAATTGTTTATCTGTATGACGACCTTTATTGCATGTTATCCCATGTCACTCTTCACGTTCCAATTAAGCTAATATCCCATAAAAACAAGAACATTATTCAGTTGTCTCTTTTCGAAACACACTATTTCTAAATGGGTGTTACTTTTTCAGCTAAACCAATTGACTGAGGATCTTGAGCGTGTGCAAGCTGAGAGAGACAGTCTCCTGTCTGAGAAGACTGTTGACACTCAGGATTCTGCAGAGGAGTTGGAGAAGCTACGGTCTAAAGTCACTTGTCTCACTGAGGAGAGAGACCAGCTCCAGGAGACAGTGGAGGAAACGGTAGGGCCTGAAAACGTTGGCAAAAAGATGTCCATTTACCCAATAGATTTTAATATATTTCAAGGTGTATTCATTTATTCTTTATTTTTTATTATTTTAGCTTAATGAGACATCTCTGCAACGAACATCATTTGAAGAGAAACTGAATGAGATGCAACAACAGATGAAGGATTTGGAGGAGAAGCTGACTGACAGTGAACTGTCCAGAAGCACAGAGGAAGACTCTGGGAAACAAGTTCAAGACCAGGTATGACTGATGAAATCATTATCACTCTATTCGTTTGCAGTTTCACTTGTAACAAATATTTCCCAGTAGTTGGCCTGGTTGTCTCAACAAACTAAGATTTTCAATTGTTTATCTGTATGACAACCTTTATTGCATGTTATCCCATGTCACTCTTCACGTTCCAATTAAGCTAATATCCCATAAAAACAAGAACATTATTCAGTTGTCCCTTTTCGAAACACACTATTTCTAAATGGGTGTTACTTTTTCAGCTAAACCAATTGACTGAGGATCTTGAGCGTGTGCAAGCTGAGAGAGACTATCTCCTGTCTGAGAAGACTGACACTCAGGATTCTGCAGAGGAGTTGGAGAAGCTACGGTCTAAAGTCACTTGTCTCACTGAGGAGAGAGACCAGCTCCTGGAGATTGTGGAGGGACTGAGACGGGAGAGGAACCAGCTCAAAGAACAGCTGGAGGAGAACATGGAAATGGTGGGAATTGATCATTCTTCTTCACTAAAATGATGTCCATTTGACAACTGACTTTCATATATTCAAACCCACTGCCTAAGGCTGTCCCCGAAGCCTGTTTTTGGGATTCGAACTTCGTCAGGGTTTTTCTAACGGACGTTCGAACCTTCGTTTTTTATTAAAAAAGAAAATAATTAACTTTTTTTAATAATATATATATATTTTTTTTAATAAATATCCTCAAACTAAATCCTCAATTTGAATAAAGTGATTAATCTGATTGAAAACCCCCATTGGTTTAAACGGAATGAATAGTACATTTATTTTTTTCTTTTATAAAAGAAATTCGAATGTTGATTTAGAATTCGAATGCCAACGTAACGAACGAAGGTTTGAACGTTTGGGCTCAGCCCTACTGCCAGTAAAGAAGACTGAACTGTTTTTCTTGGGTTTTACAGGCCCAGATTGAGCGAAACGAACAACAACAACAACTGAACTCAGAACTGCAGGTGCACAACGAGCGAGTATCCATGCTTGAACAAGTAAGCATCAATGTCATATTTGAAGTTTTAGTTTCCGGTTGTTTTGAGAGTATGAGCAGCTTAAAGGAACACGCCAACATTTGGGGAAATTAGCTTATCGTCTTCTCCAGAGAGACCAGAAGATTGATACCAGTTTCCTCTCTGTGCGTTCAGTGGAAAGCTATCTGGCTGCATGTTAGCCTAGCTTAGCACAATGAATGGAAGTGGAAGGGGAGGATGTTCTTCCTCCGGCAGTTAAACAAATATAAACTGCCGAGGACCATGATGGCCCAATTCTACACGGCCATCATCGAGTCCATCCTTACCCACTCCATCATCTCCTGGTTCCCCGCTGCAGCGGCAAAAGATCTCGCCAAGCTGCAGCGGGTGATACGCTCCGCGGAGAGGGTGATCGGCTGTCCCCTGCCCTCCCTCAGGTCCCTGCACGACTCCAGGGCGCTGAAGAGGGCGAGGAAGATCATGGCCGACCCATCCCACCCCGGTCACAGCCTCTTCACCCTGCTCCCCTCTGGGAGAAGGCTGAGGATCCCAAAGGCTGTAAAAGCTCGACACAGACTGAGCTTCTTCCCCTCAGCCGCCAATGCCTCAGGTCCCCCCCCCTCTGCCCCCAAGTGACACTGGCACAATGACACTGACTGCACTGCACTAGTCCGTACTGGAACTCTGCACTCTTCACTTTATATATATATAATATGTATTTTATTGATTAATCCCCCACTGCACTGTTTCGTTTCTTGTCATGTGTCTGTGTTGGTGTAGTTTACTGTGAAAAAATAAAAGAAAATGCATATACTGTATTGCTGCAACAATTACCAATGTGTTTTACACAAATGGCTCAATAAAGGAATCTGAATCTGGACAGTGACAGGTAGCCTTCGGGAGAGGTGTTAGTTGGACAATGCCTAGGCTACCCCTCACTGTCCGCTTCCATTCATTGTGCTAAGCTAGGCTAACGTGCAGCGTACTGAATGCACAGAGCGGAAACTGGTATCAATCTTCTGGTCTCTCTGGAGAAGACGATACGCTAATTTCCCAAAATGTTTGGCGTGTACTTTTAAGGAAGAGACTTGGTCATATCACAGATTTGAAACTGAGCTGATTTAATATTATATAAATAACATGTAAATAATATTTTGGGGTGGATTTTCCAGATCTATTGGCCCACAGTGGAAAGAGGGCTAATGTGAATCTTGATTCCTGGTTACCATGATGTTTATTTTATTATTGCCCCAAGAGATGATGGATTTAAATGTTCATTCTGCTTGTATGTCATAGATAAAACTGCTTACTGATGATCTTGAGCGTGTGCAAGCTGAGAGAGACCGTCTCCTGTCTGAGAAGACTGACACTCAGGATTCTGCAGAGGAGTTGGGGAAGCTACGGTCTAAGGTCACTTGTCTCACTGAGGAGAGAGACCAGCTCCAGGAGACAGTGGAGGAAACGGTAGGGCCTGAAAACATTGGCAAAAAGATGTCCATTTACCCAATAGATTTTAATATATTTCAAGGTGTATTCATTTATTCTTTATTTTTTATTTTAGCTTAATGAGACATCTCAGCAACGAACATCATTTAAAGAGAAACTGAATGAGATGCAACAACAGATGAAGGATTTGGAGGAGAAGCTGACTGACAGTGAACTGTCCAGAAGCACAGAGGAAGACTCTGGAAAACAAGTTCTAGAGCAGGTATGACTGATATCATTATCACTCTATTAGGGGTGTAACGGTACACATATCCATACTGGACCGTTTCAGTACTGGACCTTCGGTTCAGTACACGCTGTGTACCGAACTAATGCAACGGTACGTTAACCACCAACGGAACGCACATGCAGATTTTTTTTTTCAAAACTCCAAGTTCATAGGGCGGCTACGTGGTGCAGTGGGCAAGGCGCTCACCACGAATACTGGAGACGCTGGGTTCGCCTGTTCGAGCCCAGTGCTCCACATTGCTTTCAGTTTAGCTGGTCGTCCGTACTAATACACATTGGCAGTATTAGGGGGTGGGAAACTGATGGGTGGGGATCGGGCCTTGTGGACAGCGACTCCTACAGGTCGGTTGGTGCGCCTGCGCAGTAGAATCAGGAAGCGATGGGGGCGGCGCCCCTCCAAAGCGCAGACCCCTGACGCTGAAAGATCGCGCCGCGCAGGTGAAAAGATGCGACTGCTGTTACCTCGAGTATCGGAGGGGACTCGTGCTATGTATGACTTAGTCCACATTGCAGCCGGCTTGTGGGAGGCAAGAAACGGCGTTCGAGACAGGGGAGGGTTGAATTGGATGATATGAAATTGGGATGGGAGAAAAATAGAAAATGGGAGAAAAAGTTGATCAAAAAATAAATAACTCCCAAGTTCACCCCTTCCCAAAATATAACTTGCGCAAAGGGATGGATGTTCGTTCAACCCACGCACAACACTGAGAGATTACCTGCAATTTAGCATAGCCTCATAGTGTGGCGAACACACACACACACACCCTCTTTCTCTCAGTGCATGAGGAGGATTGGTGCTATATTGACAAGGGGCTGTCTCGGAGATCAAATTAATGATAGTTTGCGGCATATACACAGCAACACGCCTCCGAACAAGGTGTGATATACATGAAGTGATATATTTTCCTTGGCACGAAACGGGACCTGCATGGCGCTTCTTTCTCTATTCAATAACGTTTTACCCTGAGGGATGATTTACAATAACGTGTTAAAGAAAAGTAGGCTACTTACATTCTTGACGCTACAACTCCCAAAATAGTGTTGGCATAAAAAAGAAGGTAGGCCAGCTGTAGTTTACATGGCTTGCATAAAACTGTCTCGAGGTTCCACAAGTTAATCAAAATCCGAAGTATTTCCAACCGGGGCTTGAGATTGCTCGAGTGCAAATCACTGTCTTCGTGACCGGTTGTTGTTGTTATTGGTACTCGCACGTTCTTCAGCTCAATGACGTTGCGTGTCTCCTATCCGTCATGCCGTGCATTCAGGCCCATGCCCACAATCTAATAATTCTTTATAATAATAAAAAAATAAATTGATGATTATTTGAATATATAATATTCGTTGACGGCCCTACTTAACAGTTACTGCATCACCCCTGAGTGGAACATGGAAAGCCAAATAAATAAATGTAAACTTTCCCCCACTGTACCGAAAACCTGTACCGAACCGTGACTTCAAAACCGAGGTACATACCGAACTGTGACTTCAAAACCGAGGTACATACCGAACCGTGGTTTTTGTGCACTGTTAACCCCTACAGTCTATTGATTTGCAGTTTCACTTGTAACAAATATTTCCCAGTATTTGGCCTGGTTGTCTCAACAAACTAAGATTTTCAATTGTTTGTATCTGTATGATGACCTTTGTTGCATGTTATCCCATGTCACTCTTCACTGTGTGCGTTCCAATTAAGTTAATATCCCATAAAAACAAGAACATTATTCAGTTGTCTCTTTTCGAAACACACTATTTCTAAATGGGTGTTACTTTTTCAGCTAAACCAATTGACTGAGGATCTTGAGCGTGTGCAAGCTGAGAGAGACCGTCTCCTGTCTGAGAAGACTGTTGACACTCAGGATTCTGCAGACGAGTTGGAGAAGCTACAGTCTAAAGTCACTTGTCTCACTGAGGAGAGAGACCAGCTCCAGGAGATTGTGGAGGGACTGAGACAGGAGGGGAACCAGCTCAAAGAACACCTGGAGGAGAACATGGAAATGGTTAATATTGTTTTTCAATCAGTCGGATTATATGTTGTATTTTCTTTATTGTATATGTTTCTCACAAAATATCCCAAATATTTCATTATAATTTGTTTAATAAATAAAATAGAATAATAAGCCAATCCAGAGGCAATAATCAATTGTTAATAGTCGCCACAATTCATTTCCAGATGAAATTCCAAAGATAAGAAAATCTGATCTAAAACATCTAGAGAAACTAGGGATGTACCACTTTTTCATGTCCGATACTGATATCACAGCCTTGAGTATCGGCCGATACCGATCCTACCCCCCCCCCCCCCCCTCTTAAAAACATAAACCCGTGTTTAACCTAGCCATCTATAAAACATTATGCTAAAACTGAAACAAATCCTACTCTCCTAAAAGAATAACACCACAGGCTGTTTTGCCTTTTTCTTCTTTGAGCTTAAAATAACTCCACACAGCTGACATGACCGTGGCGCTCACGTTTAGCTAATGCTAACGTTGTTGTTGCGCTACTACTGTTGACGTGATGGCACACTTTACAGCATGTATCGGAAAATACTTCCTGTTTTTACGATATCCGATCCTGTGAATTTGACCAGTATCGGACCGATACTGAGTATAGGATCGGTGCCATCCCTAAGGGAAACCACCATCATAGGATCTTCAAGCTGTGTTGCTGACTTTTTTATGCTGTCTTTCAATCAGATCTTCGCCAGCCAGGCAGAGGTAAAACAGCTGCAGCATTCCAACTCGGAACAGGAGGTGCAACGTCAACAGGAAGTAAGTCCAGGGTCATGACATTTCTGAAGTATCATGGACATTTTGAGAGGTGTATTCCAGATTCCTAGGTAACCATATCAAATCTTGGAATTACTATACAACAACATGAACTTCAAATCAAATGGTCTAGTAGCAGTTCTTTTTCTATCTTTTTCCAACTTCTTTTGAAGTTAAAACCAGACATTTCTTCACCATTTAAGTGTTTGAAGAGCTCACTGATTTTATTAGAGAAATGTATGAAGGGAAACTGTGTGGCTTAGTACTTCTTGACCTTCAAAAGCATTTGACACAGTTGACCATAACATTCTGTTAGCAAAACTGAAGGCTCTGGGGATGCACAGCTCGGCCGTTAGCTGGATGAGGTCATACCTGTCAGGGCGAGATTAGAGAGTGGACAAGAGTCCTATCCGAGACATGCCCATTTCTTGCCGTGTCCCTCAGGCCAGTGTACTTGGGCCCTTGCTATTCCTGCTGTACATCAATGGCATGAAAGCTGCCTGCACCAGCCCGTTATTTGTATATGCTGATGATTCAGCCATTCTTGTATCGCACAAAGACAAGAATCATATTCAGGACATCCTAGCTGACAACATCAATAGTATAAAGAACTGGCTAACAGACAATAGGTTGTCACTGCATCTAGGCAAGACGGAATCTATATTAATGGGTTCAAAAATAAGGCTAAGCAGTGAGGACAAACTTGTTATAACCACCGGAGGCACAACTATCACATCACAGCCCTCAGTTAAAGGGGAACTATCTTACTGTTTCTTTCACTATTTGTGGACAATTTTACACAATTCCTGTGAGTCTATGGAACACATCTGTAAGGTTTTTCGCAAAAAACGTCATTGTTTTATATTTCTAATCGAGTACTGAAAAGCAGCATTTTTCCACTTCAAGATTTCAAGCTGTTTTGGCCTGGCTCCGCCCATACTCTCTTTGAGTGACAGTCACCCACAGTCTGTGACTGACAGACAGAGATAGAAAGATTGAGGGGGATACTAATTTATTTCGCCATGGGGGGGCATAATCCCACGGGACAATGCATTGGTAACTTGTTTCAAATGACAATATATACCCCTGTGAATATTATTGCACGGATCGGAATATGGGTGTGCGCACCGATATTTTGACAGTGATATGCGAGTGCTCCCGACTGCGGGGGAGAAGCTCCATCCCTGTGCGCACACACATTTACACACACTCCTGCTTGTGGCCCCTCTCTCTCTCCCTCTTTATCTCTCCCTCTCACTAGGGCTGGGCGATATGGCCTAAATATGATATCACGATATTTTCTGACCTTTCGGCGATACACGATACGCATCACGATGTTTTTCTTTTTTTCCCCAAACAATTCATTATGAGGCTTACCAAGACAGTATTTGAGTTTGCAAGCTAACATTAAAGACAAAATAAAATACCCATGCATTTAGCATTTTTATATTATATATTAGATTTAGATTATTGGATTATTAGATTATATATTGCATATATTTAGCAATGAGATATTATATGATTTAGATATGAAATATGATTAATTGAAAATGGGGGACCCTGATGTAAACCAGACGAAAGTCTTTCTCTGGTCTGCATCCTCCAGTCCACTGTTGACTGTTGTTGTATTGAGCTGTACTGTATTGTACCTATGCTGCAATCTGTTAATAACGTTTATATTCATTCAGTCGGCAAACAGAATCATTTTGATTGACAGTCGCGTCTGCCAATTACGTCACATCGCTTGCACCCGCCCTGCTGTTCTTAGCACCAATCGGCAAGCGCGTATTCATTTTTTACTTCCGCCATTGGAGAGCTCAATGAAAACAACAATAGCAGCGGTAGCTCGCCGCGGCCGACGTTTAGCTTTTAGCTCTGCAGAATGACTAAACGACTGGAGGCATAATGATTTTACTGCAACGGATGTTATAATAAAAGCCTTTCCATACATCTGTCTGATTGAAAACGTTATTAACAGACCGCAGAATGGGCACAATGGAGTCAGCACGGGCTGAGATATGAACGGCTAATGCTTGCTATATCTAGGTCGACCTCGGTCGTTGCTATGTAAATACGCTGATGTTATTGAAAGTGTAACTATAACGTCAATGCCACAAAACGAATGCCTTTGTTATCATAAGTAGTAACTTTTGATGCAGTAGTGTGTGTGTGGAGCGGCGCTGTTCAAAAGTGTCAACGTGTGGACCAGATTGACGCAACACAAGCCTCTTGGGCAAAACATCACGATATCCACGATACGTTTAAAAAGTGTATCGTTAATGAACTGTACCCGATATTTATATAATATCGTCATATCGCCCAGCCCTACCTCTCACTCATTCTCTGCCGTCTGTCGGCACCCGCGTTTGAGGAAGTAATTCCACTCGCTCTGTTCTTGAGCGAATTGTTGATTGTGGGCGGTGACTACAACCAGTGCCTTATTCACGTCAGCAAAACAGTAAAATCAGAATGGCTTAGATGAGTGAGGGAGGATCTTGTGAACTTGAGACTAGACTGATGAGTCAAAATGAGAATTAGAGAAACGGACCCCATGTATATAATGCCCCATTGCTAGAAAACAATGCTAAACACTGGAAAAGGCCATTTATAAGCCATGGGACCTTTAAATATCTAGGCTATATCCTAGATGAGACTCTAGGAGGTGCCCACATGGCCCTAAATGTCCTGGGCAAGATAAGCGCCAGAACAAGGTTCTTGGTTAGGAAGTCTATTTCTCTCAACTTGGACTGCCTAAAAAGTTAAAACCCTTGCCTCATGTCTGGTCCAGTGCCATTTTGACTACGCCATCAGTACATGGTACTGGAGCCTTAACAAACTCCTGCAACATAAACTTCAAACGGCACAGAACAAATCGGAGTCGTTTTAGGCCTAAACTCCAGAACTTGTATAGGGAAGACTCAATTTACACAACTCCACTGGCTACCAGTTGAGGCTGCCAAACAATTACAGCTAGGGATGGTCCACAAGATTATAAACAGGAGAGCCCCAACATATTTTAACAACCACTTTGAAAGGATTACACACACGCAACACAAGAGGAAGCCTGAGAAATGTAGTCTCCTGTAAGCACAACAGGAAGACGGGTGAATGGTCATTTAGATATAGAGGTGAAGTGGAACAAACTACCACTCAATATCAAGGAAACCGAGAATGCTGCAGTATTCAAATCTAGGATAAGGGAGTGGCTATTTAGTAACCTGCAACTGTAATGTTGGTGCGACTGTATGTGCTGAACCTCTGTTGAACTATGAGTATTGTCTCTATGCACTTTATTGTTGAAAATAATTATTGCTTTTAATGCACCAATGAACATGAATTTGAAACAACAGGGACAACGATGGAAATAAGTCCTGGGCTTTTCGTTCTATCCCTGACCAGGCAAATACACATGTTGATCTGTCACGGTTGTTATGTTTTTTTGTCAATAAATCAAATCAAATCATGGAATCTTGCGTTTGCCTGAGTGAAGTCGTGATCATTCACCAAGGTAAATGTCATAAAGACTTTTGTAATGTAATTTGACTATTTTCCTGTGGTTGTTCAGATCCAGCAGATGAAGCAGGAATTGTCAGATATTGAAGAGGAGAGGAATGTGCTCCAGAAAGACCTGCAAGACAAAGTGGAGATGGTAAGAAGATGTCTCCTTCTTACACCTTTCAGGCATTGTGTAGTACAGGGGTTCTCTTTTTTTTTATACCAAAAAAAAACATCTGATTAACCCAAGACTGGTAAAATAGAGTCCTTACCTCACATCAGATGTTCTGCAAAAAGATTAATCCAATTCCTGATTGCCATTCCAAAAATGCATCGCGTTTATTGATCCAACGTTATAGCACAAACACATAATCGAAAGCTGCTCCAAGCCTCCCCAGTGAATGTGGTAACGGATACTGCTTGCCCGAGATGGGAAACCCCGGGAGTGGAGTTTTTTTCTGATGCACAGCCCAATCCAATGATGTGCAATACCATCCGGGAGACGCTAGGCGGCGGTATTTGCCCTTTTCGAGCTCAGACCCATTCCCAATGATAACGTCAGGCTGGATGGATGAAAAATGAATGGATATTCCCGGGTCTTGGCACTCAACGCATGGCGAGTTAACCCGACTAATCTCGTGGTTGGCACTGAATGTGTTAATGTATCGTGTAATTTCAACGTGGAATTAAGGAATATCAAAATAAAAGCACTTCAGAACAGAGCTACAAAGGGAAGGGGTTGAAATCATTACCTTGAAAATGGGACACTCCTCGTTAGTAAAACAGTATCGGTAGTAAAACAAGGTAAGGGACTTGCATATTTCTGTACTGTTCTGTACGTAACAAGGCGTTCTACGACCCCGGCCCTGGAGAAAGCTAACCTGGAAATGAGGAGTGGTACTTCCCGGTTCGTCCGCTTGAGCAGTTAAACATAACCATTGTGTCCACTGTCAAAATGATAGCGTAATAATTTTTTATTTATTTGTATAATTGTATCATCTTTGGAACAGTATGCATCTGGAGAAAAGTGAGATAGAAAAAGAATCCATGTGATGCAGCATTTTCTTAAAGGAAAAGGTGTTATGCCAAGTTCTGCGGAAACCAAATATTTACAAAATATACATACTGTATACAGAAATGCAAGGCCTTTACGTCCTCCGTTTCAAGTCGGTATCTGAAAACACTCCAGTTGGAGGGCTACATGACCACTACCCCTCCATCCACAAAATAATTGGGATACCCTAGGGCAGAGGTTCTCAAACTACGGGTCGTGACCCAAATTGGTGACAGCGCATTGGCAAAAAAATCAATAAAGATCAAACGAAAATCCGCGAGCCCAATTCTGATAGTTTTCCACCTGGCCGCTGTGTGTATTTGCCAGGTCTCGCCCCTGCATCAACGGCAGCACAGTATTTCAATACACATCTCATACATCCTGCGCAGGTATAATCACTGAGGCCACGTCTAGTCTTTTGTGAGTCAGAGGAGCGCAAAGTGCCGCGACAGCCCTGCGCAGGTATATCGTCTTGTCTTTTGTGAGACAATGTGTACTCAGATATTTGTGATCCGACACTGTCTCATAACTAAAGCACTTCCAGGGGGGGGAGACTTTGCAGGCCAAGCATATAAAGCTGATTAGATTCATTTAACCTGGACACTCGCAATGGATAGGTTTGTCGTCAGAAGCGGCGCGTCACGTGCGTGTGTTCCAAATGCTGGCACGAGAAAGGCAGAATTTAGTAGTAGCGATACCAGCACTACTATGAAACGGAATAAAAGAAGTTACGATCCTAAATACTTGGCATATGGATTTACTTGGATTGGCCAAGAAGATGACCCGAAACCACAGTGCGTTTTGCGTTACGAGATCCTTGCTAACGAGAGCTTTAAACCAAGTAATTACAGCAGCACTTGGAAACTAAGCATCCTGAATTTAAAACGGAACCGTTAGCTTTCCGTAAAAAACTACAGTTTTAGAGCAGAGAAAACTGTGCTGAAAACTGCAAGAACTGTCAAGGAAAAAGGACTACATGCTTCGTTTATTGTTGCCAATTGGATCGCAAAAACTGGGAAACCCCACACACTTGCAGAGAGCTTTTGGTTACAGATCTCGCCTCAGACGAGAAGCAGATCTGCGCCTCTTTCTCAGCACAACGCAGCCACGTATCATGGAACTATGTTAAAATGGACAAGCACACCCTTCTCGTTTTTGTTTATTCTTAAAAAGCCCATGTGAACGCATTTATAAAAAATTATCTGCCGGGGGAGCTCCAGTAGCTCACCACGTACCGCGAGTGCTATTTCAGCGCCGTGGACAACCGTGCTCGTCACGGATCTGGGGCTGAGCGAGTTCGAATCCCGGACTGCAGCCGTGCCTTTCCCAGAGTGTCTTCCCCCCCATCTGAACCCTTTCAGCCTGCTTCTGTCGGTCGAACTTGACCAAGTATAAATGCGATAAACGTATAAAATAGCCAGGGAAATGGCCAAAGTTTAATCTGCCAACATATTTTGGCTAAATATGCCTCGATCGTTTTATAAATGTGTATACAGAAACAATTCCATTTGATAATATTCATTAATAACGTGCTGTAATTTAATTTGCTAATAAATATGCATGATCAAGTTCCAACAACGTGTGCTTTTATTTTGATATTCATTATTTCCATGTTGAAATTACACGATGCACGTGTGGGGTCGCCAAAAAAAATTAAATGGGCTCGCGGTATGAAAATTGAGAACCCCTGCTCTAGGGCCATGTGGTTGGGCCATGGGGAGGTATTGCAATTGGGCCTAAGTATGCAAGAGAGTCATCTGTACATGTGATGGAGGAGTACACTGCACATTGAATGCACAGTGCAGGGTTGCAATTTAATTGACATTATATGGGGATATTTTAATGGGCACTAAACTGATTTTAACATGAATCCTATCATTCCTTTGTGAGGGTAGGATATTCTGACTTAAAACTTACATGTGCTCTGTGTCTCGAGCTCAGCTGCTGTAATTTCCCTACAAATAAGTTCATTATTATAAGCTACACATTTTTATTGGGCAAGATGTCCAAAATGTACAGAGCTTAACTTCCCATAGAACATTTCCAGAAAATGTGAATTTACCAGAACGTTTTCGATGCTTTAACTGTAGAACAAAACCTCAATGTGGAACGAGAATTATTCTGCAGTTTCTACACCAGAGGGTGTGCAGGCATAATCTATGGTCATAAATTGATCAGATTGTTTTTAAAAGATGTTGAACACACTGATTAATCTGTCTACCTCAGCATTACTCAGATTACTGAGATCTACAGTAATTAGTGTTTGTCATTGTGTCTCCCCCCATTATCTCCCTTGTTTTGTATTGTTCTTGTGATGTATGTATTGTGTTGTCTAGTATTATATTAATGTGGTATCACTTAATATTACCCCCACGCCTTGTTTTGTTGTTGTTATGACTTGTATTGTTTCCCTTGTTTATGATAAAGTAAAGGTGGGGGGGAAGGAGGGGTTTGGATGTGTTACAAACGGATGTTTCTGCTCACAGGTCATTCAAGTCCAAGCCTCACTGAAGCAGCAGCAACTGTTGAACACTGAGCAGCAGGGAGAGTGGCAAGAAGATCAGTTAAAGGCAAGTCAAAGTTTACACATACAGTATTTAACAAGGTACCACTTGTAATGTTGGCATATACAAAAATAAAAGCAATAAAGATACAAGAAATTGAACAAATAAATAAGAAATATAGAAAAATACGCAACATAAAACAGGATATATGTGAATAGAATTGGGTAAATAAAAAATCCTAGTTTAAAGGAAAATCTTTGGGAAGCTTTAGCTTATTTGCCATCTTCCCTGGAGTTAGACAAGAAGATACATACCTTTTTCTTCTCTGTGCGTGCAGTAGGCTTGGGGAACAGCCGCTCCGTTAGCGTAGCTTAGCTTCATCACTGGAAGTGGGGCAGTCCTTTACCCTGAAGTTCCCTACAGTCACGAAATACACTCCAAATACAACTCCAAAACGTTCCTGTAAACATGTGACCTGTGTATTTACCACGTGGAGAAATACAAAATAATTGAATTCGACAATTACGTTTTCTAAGCAAATATACTCTGAACCATTTTTTGCCGAACCACTCCTGTCTGGGCTCAGTCAGTGACACTAAAGCAGATACTTCCGGTCGGGGGGTTTCAAAATAAAAGAGCGACGTCTAAACCACCGGAAATACGTTTATTTTGTACATTATCTAACGTTAACACGAACCTAAACTAACGTTACAACTAACCTAAAGTTACTTTAGGTTCGTGTTAACGTTAGATAATGTACAAAATAAACGTATTTCCGGTGGTTTAGACGTCGCTCTTTTATTTTGAAACCCCCCGACCGGAAGTATAGTAGATGCTTCGTTATCTGCTTTAGTGTCACTGACTAAGCCCAGACAGGAGTGGTTCGGCAAAAAATTGTTCAGACTATATTTGCTTAGAAAACTTAATTGTCGAATTCAATTATTTTGTATTTCTCCACGTGGTAAATACACAGGTCACATGTTTACAGGAACGTTTTTGGAGTTGTATTTGGAGTGTATTTCGTGACTGTAGGGAACTTCAGGGTAAAGGACTGCCCACTTCCAGTGATGAAGCTACGCTAACGGAGCGGCTGTTCCCTAAGCCTACTGCACGCACAGAGAAGAAAAGGGTATGTATCTTCTTGTCTAACTCGAGGGAAGATGGCAAATAAGCTAATTTCCCAAAATGTTGGCGTTTTCCTTTTTAAAAGCTAAAAGGCCTGGGTAAAGGGGTAGGTTATTAACCTGGATTTAAAGGCAGGTGGGAGGCCATTCCACTGCTTTTGGGCAGCAACTGCAAAGGCAGTTAGTCTTCAGCCTGGATCGAGTGATCACCTGAAGGTGGTTTGGAGGAGCTAAGCGATCTAGGTGCAACGTGGGGGGAGACGGGTGGGTGAACTGACTACCTGGGATGCCTGTTGATGACTTCTGACTGGCTCTTCCTCACTCCCCACAGGTACAGCAGTTTGAGGAAGAAATGCGAAGGCTTAAGGAGTCTATATGTCACTATAAAGCCGAAGCACAGGATACCCAGCAGGTTTGTTATTGTAGAACTATAAAAACCCATATTAACACTTTGAGTGCCAGCGACGAGATATCGCGCTTTTTTTTATTAGCAATTTGAATTCATATTTCATCAATCTAGTCTCACGTTAGTGCTGCAAATTCTCTCTGAGCTCCATTGGGAAAATACCACCCCCCCATCGTCTCTCTCTGTGGTACTGCACCCCTTTGGAATGGATTGAATGAAACGCATGGGGGGGGGGGGAATCCTGCTTCCTCATTTTACTTCTCGGGCAAGTCACCCGAGGATCGGATTCATTGCAGAGCCCCAAAACGGCGTGGAATACATATTTCCAGTACCCAGCGTTGGATCAATAAACGCGATCGATATTTGGAATGGCGATCAGGAATTGGAATAATCTTTTTGGAGAACATCTTTATACCTTGCTATGCTCGCTCATGCCTGTATTTCTTTACTGTTGTGAAGCACTTTGAACTGCAACCTCTGTATGAAAAGTGCTATACAAATAAAGTTATTATTATCTGATCTGAGGTAGGGCTGGGCGATATGGCCAAAAACGTTATCGCGATAAAATTCTAAAATTATTTTCATATACCGTAATTCCTCTAATAGTAACCGGTATTCAATTAAAAACCGGGTCTCTATTAATGACCGGGTGTGCTGTTGAGCTAAGCAATTATAAGCCGGCCTCCTAATACAAGCCGGGTTTCATGTATATTAGAGGAATTACGGTATTTCCCTCAACGGATTTACCATAGGCAATATATTTTGTTATTGTTGTTATAAGCTGGCCTGGCTGTGCAGTAAATACCATATAATGGTATGGTGTTAATGTTTACCAAGAGAGTAAGCCTACCTCAGAATTGTATAAAACGAAGTTATTATTATTATTATACCAGTATTGTGATTGCACTATTTTACTTTATTAAACTTTTTTTGACCACCTGTAATTGCACTGTTTACTACCGTATTTCATACAGTACTTGGTTTCAATAAATGAACCCAGTACATTTTACTGGGTTCAAACTGACACAAAATGTTGATTTATTCATTATGATCAGTTTGAAAATTAGAAATATAGGCCTCTCTCTTATACATGCCTCCTCCTAATACAAGCCTGGTATCCGCCACAGTTGAAACAAATACAAGCCGGGGTTACTATTAGAGGAATTACGGTAACTCGATATCGATAATTATCGTAGATATAATTTCTGTCAAGTTTAATTAACTTCTTATGCCCGGCACCGATGGACGGGCTATTAATAGACTTGTTTTGCTGCTGCGAATGTCTCGAGTTGATGTCGTCATCAGTCCGCGCACGTTAGCAGTTAGCCAGAGCAAGCGGTGTATGATATCCCATGACAATGTACTAACTATTACCCTAAAATACTCCGTTCCGCCCCAATACATTGCAACAACGTCCACCGCATACCCCACACTACTCTAACCGTGGCCTCAGAATTCACGCCACACACCCACTCGGCACGTAAACTATAAAATAGTGGCGTGCAAGCTAATTATCCTAGCCAGCCTTGTTTCCAATGTACTAACTATTACCCTAAAATACTCCGTTCCGCCCCAATAACATTGCAACGACGTCCACCGCATACCCCACACTACTCTAACCGTGGCCTCAGAATTCACGCCACACACCCACTCGGCATGTAAACTATAAAATAGCGGCGTGCAAGCTAATTATCCTAGCCAGCCTTGTTTCCAATGTACTAACTAGCACCCTAAAGTACTCCGTTCCGCCCCAATACATTGCAACGACGTCCACCGCATACCCCACACTACTCTAACCGTGGCCTCAGAATTCACGCCACACACCCACTCGGCACGTAAACTATAAAATAGCGGCGTGCAAGCTAATTATCCTAGCCAGCCTTGTTGACTACCAGAGTCCTACCTCTCTACCCAGAGGTGCACTGCGGGTCTCCCTCACTGTCGGCCATCTCCTTCACTGATTGGTTGTTAGTGCGTGTGCTCATATCCAAGCTTGGAAAATCGATATATCGAAACTTTGCGACCACGTTTCATGTTTATTTCGAGGAAATAATTTATCGCAATAGTTATCGTTATCGTTTTATTGCCCAGCCCTAATCTGAGGTAAGGAATCTATTTGACCAGTCTTAGGATAATCAGAACTTTTTTCACATATCAACGTGTGCCCTGTGTGTGTGTGCTGATCAGGAAATGAGAGAATCGATTTTTCAGCTCGCTTCTATAGCGTGCATAAGTACACATATACTATCGATAATCTAGCGTTTATTTGAAAACGATTCATAAATGGGCCGAAAAATGACAACGTTTTTTGTGTATTCCAGTAAAGGGCGATTATCACAGCATCTTTATATTTTCCTGAAACTTAAAAAAACAAGCGTTTTTTTAAAATGGTATCAAACGGAAATGAACAGATTATTAACTATTTCAGTGCCGGCCATTTAACATTGAAAACCCCGTTGAGTGCCAGCATCCACTTCAATGATAGCGTTAAAAACGCATAATCTATGTTTTAAATTATGGCCGTGTCTAATCTGCCTGCCGTTTATCAATGACTTGTTTGCAGTCAACATTGTCGAAACGGATTTTTTTTTATCGGTTCATTTTAGTTTTATAGCATTTTGAAAAGCCCTCGTTTTCAAGGAAAATATAAAGATTCTGTGATAAAAGGCATTTACTGGAATATTCTAGAATACACAAACAGTCATTTTTCGGCCTATTTATTAATCGTTTTCAAATAAACGCTAGATTATCGATAGTATATGTGTACTTATGCACGCTATAGAGGCGGGCTGAAAAATCGATTCTCATTTCCTCATCAGCGATCACAGCCACAGAGCCACATACACGCATAGGGCAAATGCTTATCTCCGTGAAAACAGGTCTGATTATCCTAAGACTGGTAAAATAGATTCCTTGGGGAGCTCCAGTAGCTCACCACGTACCGCGAGTGCTATTTCAGCGCCGTGGACAACCGTGCTCGTCACGGATCTGGGGCTGAGCGCGTTCGAATCCCGGACGGCAGCCGTGCCTTTCCCAGAGTGTCTTCCCCCCCATCTGAACCCTTTCAGCCTGCTTCTGTCGGTCGAACTTGACCAAGTATGAATGCGATGAAAAAGCGATAAACGCTAAAAGAACCAGCTGACTGGTCAAAGTTAAAAAAAAAAAAAAAATAAAAAATTCCTTACCTGAGATCGGATGTTATCCAAAAAGATTATTCCAATTCCTGATCGCCATTCCAAATATCGATCACGCTTATTGATTACAGTGTTGATACTGTAAATACATAATCCACAGGTTTTCCGGGCCGCCTAAATATTAAAGGCAACCAACTTGTGTCTAGCCACGCCCAACTTGCGTCTAGCCATGCCCCCGCGGCGACGCGGCAGCAGCAGAGCTCTGTCGCGACAGCATTATGTAGCAGTAATCCCCCCTTTTTTAACATCGACAACTAGCTCAACTGGTAGTGCCGCCTTGCTGTGGATCCTGCGGTCCGTTGGTGACGAGTTCAATTCCCTTAAATTTTTTTAACGTGCATGTTTAGGCATGTTAACTTTAAGCATTGTTTCGGAGTTGGTTAAGGTTAGGCATTGTTTCGGAGTTGGTTAAGGTTAGAAGGGTTAAGTTTAGGCGCTGTTAAGGAGCTGGTTAAGGTTAGAGTTTGTCTTAGAGAATGGCAATAGACAGCCTATTTCCGCGCTGCAGCGCGAGGCAATAGACAGCCTATTTCCGCGCTGCCGCGGTCACATGGGCATAGTGGCCAATCAGAGAAACGCTAAACACAAGTTGGTTGCCTAAAATATTCACACTTCCGGGCCGGCGAGCACAATCGATCCTTCAGATGCCTTGAGGGAAAAATAAAATGAGGAAACTGACCACTCCCCCTACCTCAAACCCTGCCCTCTTTTCTTGATCCTCCAATCACAACTGTCGCTTACCTTGGACAAACTTTGAATTCAAATCGCCAATAAAAAGAAATTCTGCAAACAAAGGACATTTCACGTCGTCGGCACTCAATGGGGGATCTGATAAGACGACAATTGTCGTGGCTGGCACTCAAAGTGTTAAAAAAAAAGAGAAAATCCGTTTCGACAATGTTGACTGCAAACAAGTCATTGATAAGCGACGGCCAGATTAGACACACAGCCATAATTTAAGACATAGTTTATGCGTTTGCAAATATGAGAGCTCTATCATTGAAGTGGACGCTGGCATACGGAGGCTCTTAGCGCTCCGCATGGCTGGCACTCGATGTGTTAAAGCCCTACTTGAGTGATTTCCTGATCTTGTTTTCTAAATGTTCTAATTTGAGTATTTCTTATTATTCTTTTCTAAGGCGCTTTTTGAGGACGACTTGATCATCTCGGCACTAAAGACGAAGCTCAGCAACTTTGAGCAGAAAAGCTGCCATGTCTGCAATGGAACAGCAGAAGGGTTGTCATGGAGGCTCGAGGACTCCACTCTGCAGCTTCTGGTAGATATCACTTAGCTGTGGATTATGGAAATCACAATATATCAACAGTCCGGGTTCCTTAAGGTCATGGAAAACCTGGAAAAGTTATGGAAAATGATGACTCATGATGTCATGGAAATCCATTAAAAGAAAAAACAGCCATTAAAATCTGTAATGTTAGGTGGCCTCAGATGGATCTAGTTATCTTTGACGGAATAACAACCTAAACAAATGTTCAGATCAACCATAAACATTTAAAGCAGCTATTTATAGAAATACAAATAAATATAGCCGTAAAGCGTCAATTAGCCCATTTTTCGCCATTGACGGATTAAGCCGTCATTCCTCGCCATGCTTAATCTGCCAATGACGGATTATGCCGTCATCGAGATCAATATTTCAAAAATCTGTCATGGCATTCATATTTCACCGACGGATCATTGACGGGTGCTGGGGATCTCCACTCAACTCTCCAACGGTTCAATAGCGCCACCTGGTGGCCGATCGTCAAACCGGAAGTGGGGCCGGAAGTGCTTGGTGTCCCCCCTATTCCGTCCGCCACTCGCGATCGCTCGCGGGACTCCTTGACACACTGGATAATCGATCGGTTGCCATAACTCAATAAACAACGTTATTTGGACGTATATATTATTATACAACCCGGAAATGGTTCGTCTAGATCAACATCCCATAATGGCGATCTTTCTGCTCCGCGCTGATCACCCAATGGTCAGAGGAAGCTGCAGTGAGTTTCAGCGTGTTTGATTATTATTATCCATACAAACTGCTATGATCAACATATCACCCATACTACATGATTCATTTAACGTCGGACATTGCATTATAAACGACCCCCCCCCCCCCCTCCGGTCACCAGCAGATGACCAGTCATGACGTTTAGGACCTTGTACAATTGAAATTTTTTATCTGACAATCGCTAGCAAACTGCATTTGATGATGTAATATATGCATAAATGGCTATAACTCACGTTCTATGAATTACTGCAGAAAACGATAAAAACATATTTATACTCTGGACGGTATTTTAGTATGAATGTGTGAATGAAAAAGTAAAACGTTCCTACACCCTGAACAATAGCTAATCGATGTTGAATGGGCCATAGTAATGTCAATTTAGCAATACAATTAAAAAAGTTATAGCCCTGCAAAGTAGGTGAACGTCTCCATAGACAAATAGAGCTGGCAGAGGATGGTATAAGAAGGGTACAATGTCTGGCGAAGAATGGGTTAATGGGTTTCAAGCCAATATATTTATATCGCAAAATAAGTTCACACACGGTTCAGCAGTAATGTTTCAAAACATTGAAATATAATCCGATTTGTGTTATTCCACGCACATTTTGTACATTTGTAGTGTTCAATATGAATGTAATTTTTAGGGTATGTTTCGGGTAGTTACCTGGATATATCCTGCATTTTTGGTGATTGGCCCAACGGTTGTTGACTTACATCTATTTATGTGCTGAGCCACGCCTTCTTGAAGTTCATTGGTTAATATTGTGAAAACTAAAAAAAGATATCAACAATCCTTATGCTAACTTTAATAAGCTTCATCCAATAATGTTCCACAGCAAATAATGGTAGCAATCAGACATACGGTTTAGGAGGAGATGTCAGAAATGAAAATCCAATATGGCGGAACTTTATGGGTCCTTGAGGCATAGAGATGTATGCCTCTATAAAGTGTAAATCAGACTCGAGGTGTAGGAGTTCTGATATTTTTTAAAGTTGACCTTTTAATTATAGCACCCCCTTTTGACCAATTTGGGTCATATTTGTTGGAGACTATTTGCACACAACTTTCAATCAATGGGTCAAAGTTCATGTTGCTACCATTTACCATTTCAGGGGAATTTGCAAAACCAATGCTAAAGAGAAAAAAAGAAATTCACACAAACAATAGGGTTTCTGCACTTTGTGCTTGAAACCCTAACCAGTACATTTGAACTTAAACACCAGCACATCTTGGTCATGGAACTTGCTCTTTTTAACTTGCTCAGGAGGAGTGGTCCAAAAAATGGGTGAAAAGACAATGATAATTATGAGCTCATAGTAGTAGTGTGGTTGCCTCTACTAATAATAAACATCAGCAGTCCAATATGAACTTAACGTTGAATCTGTATGTCCCCCACTTCTCCTATATGTTTGCAGGACAACTTCACAGGTTTCCAACTCTTTATGGACCATTGTTCGTTGGACAAGGCCTTAAGTGTGCAACAAGCTCAACACTTAACCACTCTTCCCAAGCACACTGCTGAGGCCCACAGAAACATAGTTAAACTGACTGAGCAGATCAATCACACCCTGAAAGATATGAAGGTAAAGTCACCAAACAACTAATGGTTTGTAGCCCATTTTCCGCGAGCTGGCTATACCAACTGTGTGTACGCAGAATTTGTGCCATTGCTGTGTACAGCTTCTTCCATTGTGTTACTCTGAATTGCCTGCTTCCTCATCTGTTTTTGTAACTTTTGAATGTGATTCGTAGATGTTTCTGTTCATAATAAGGCTGATCAGCTGTCAGCTAATTTACCCCCCTTTTCCCTGTTCAGCAACCGCTTAAATGCTATGCCCTTGACTACAAGTTGCGGTTTGAGGAGTTGATCCAGAGTGACCTGGCTGTGTTTGAAGAGATGAGGCTCCAGGATGTGCTCCTGTGCAGGACTCAGGCCCCCAGCTACTCCTTCAAGGAGGAGGACTTCCAGGCACTCTGGGAACCCAGATTCTCTGAGCTGCTTAGCAAGAGGGAGACCTACCTTCAGGTGAGTGCTACTGCTAAGCCTTTTTAAAAAAGGTTTAGGATATTTAAACATTTATTATAATTATCACTAACTAATTTTCACACCAGAGATTTTCTTTCACTTCCCGTCAGCATTTATTAGCAATAGTCGTGCAAATCAACAGTATGGAACTCTTGCACTCAAAGTTGCACACAAACAGTTCTATTACCGTAAGTTAAGTTGTACCTTATTAATCCGTCTTGGGGAAATTTGTCCTCTGCATTTGACTCATCCTAACTATTTAGGAGCAGTGGGCAGCCGCACACAGTGCAGCACTCGGGGACGACACCAGTTATAATGCTAGTACCTTGGTCAAGGATAATGTCAGGAAACACCCGCAAACACAGGGAGAACATGCAAACTCTCAGAGGTGTGGACTCGAGTCACATGACTTGGACTCGAGTCACGAATTTGATGACTTTGGACTTGACTTGACCAAATCAAAAAAGACTTTGACTTCGACTTTGACTTTAATACCAATGACTTGTGATTTCACTTGGACTTGAGCCTTTTGACTTGAGAAGACTTGATACCTTGGCTTCCCCCATGCCCAAAGATAAGTTATATTAAATACTGAATGGTTCGTTAGTTACTGCGTTATTTTTATGTAGATTGGTAGCGAGCTGCAGCGCAGTTCTCCTCTCCTGTCTGAGACCAATAGGGTACAGCTGCAGCGCCGGAGAATCCTCTCACTGGGCAATCCTGTGGCAGCCACGAACCTTCTTTCTATAGAAGCAGCTTGGATGTTCAATCAATCAATCCAATAACACACGCTCGTCGCTCACTTAAAACAGCGCACCTCCCAGCTGCTATATAGAAAGTAGTAGGTTTGTGGCTGCCACAGGCTTGCCCCTTGAGAGGATTCTCCGGCGCTGCAGCTGGACCCTACTCGCGGAGACACGCTGTGCTGTGGGGTGTTGTTTACTATTTGACCGTCATGGCAGCCCCCACTAGTCAAGTTTTTACAGATGGATATTGTCACAATTTCTCTTTTGTTGAGCACAAAGAAAAGATCGTTTTAGTTAAATGTTATTTGTGTCTTGGCTCAAAGATCATATCTTCTGCCCACTTTGTTTGAAACAATCCGACAGCATCCAATCAATTTGCGCCAGAGAAGAAGTAAGTTACGAACGTTAAGAACAACGGATCCAGTGGGAAATTATACCAAATATTGCTTTGTTTGCTTATAAAAACGATGTGGTGGTCAACAAAAAACGAATAGCAGAAAATCACAGATGGAGACGCAACAACTTCCAACTACATTTGAAGCTGCATAAATAACGGTATGTAACTTGGTTTATAAACAATCAGCAATGTCTTGCTTGATGAAAGCCTAACATTAATGCTGCTCCTTAAAAAAAATTATTGATTGAAAATTGTATTAAAGATTGCAGAATGGGTACAATACAGTACAGCTCAATACACACAATTGTTAAGGGGATGCAGGCCAGAGAAAGACTTTCATCTTGTTTACATCAGGGTCCCCCATTTTCAATTCATCATGACACTTATGACATACAGCTATACAGTACTGTTTTATCAAGACATTTATGACATACAAGTATACAGTACTGTATAAGACATAGATCATAAGAAACAGAAATATATACTACATTCGAAGGGGAAGAAACTACATTGTTGGGGGGGGGGTTGGACATTTACAGGGGCCAGTTTTTAATTGCAGCCACCCGTAGGTGCTATTTGAGAGCGGTTTTGAAGGAGGGTAGGGATTTACATTATTTTACGGCTGTGTGGGTAGGGCGTTCCACATTGTTGTGGCATAATTGCGAAACGTGTTTAGTCCCTTGTTTGAGACGAATCTGGGTTGAACATGATTTGTGGAACTCCCTCTGGTGTTGTGGTCCTGGAATTCACTGACCTTTGGGAAGTATTTCGACATGTAGGTGGTAGTGCATCTTGTAGACCAGGCCCATTGCAAGTTGATTTACTCTGTTGTCTACTCTAAGCCATCCTAGGTTGTCAAAATGGGCAGGGGTAAGGTCAAGCAGTAGTCTGACCAGTTTGTTTTGTGATGTTTGTAATCTTGTTTTTAGTGCCTTTGAGGTGCTTTGGTACCGTGAGGTACAAGCATAGTCGTAGTACCCTTGAATGAGTGCTCCTGTTAGTCTTCAAGGTATTCTTGTTTACCAGTGAGGAGATCCGGTACAAGAATCGAGTTCGTTGGTTGACTTTTTTTGATTACATTGATTGCCATTTTGTCACAGGATGGAACCCAGGTAGGTAATTTCATCTTTCCTTGTGACAATATTGTCACCCACTGTAACAGAGAAGCCGTTGGCCTTGCTGAGTTTGTTATTTTATCCGAGAGAGAGAGAGAGAGAGAACTCGCACACGAATTAGGCCCTACCTAATTCTAATACCTAATAAACTACCTAATATATGAAATACAGAGATGCCTTGTCATTTCAGTACAGATTTTTTATACCCCAAATTGATAAAGGGTTAAGGTTAGTTGAACCGAGGTCTGCTATTATGGATCATGTGCCTAGACTGTATATACAGGGCAGGCAGACGTTAAATAAATGATTGGTCCAAGTGGGAAGACAATATGTTGGTTATTGTTATCCTATACCTTTAAAATAGATATGGTGATCCTTATTTTTTTTTTCTCAATATACTCCTGAACTGGTTTTCAAGCAGCTCTTGCCCAATTGTATCTAGTTTTCTACATTTATAGAAATTAGATTATGTTTTGCCAACAAGTTTATAATGAAACTTTTTGGTGAAACGCGTATTATGACTTGTTTAGGACTCGAAACTTAAAGGTTAGGACTTGGGACTCGACTTGGGACTTGTCAGTCTTGACTTGGGACTTGACTCGGCACTTGAGTACCAAGACTTGCGACTGACTTGAGACTTGCAAAACAATGACTTGGTCCCACCTCTAAACTCTACACAGAAAGGCCCCCTGCTGGGGGTTGAACCCAGGACCTTCTTACTGTGAGGCAACAGTAATGGAGGCAACCACTGTGCACAAATGTAGATTGTGGAAATTGCGCTATTTGTCATGGAACAGTCTAGGAATTTGCTTAACAAAAATGCCTGAACTATTCTTTCCACAACAAGCTAATCTGTCTTATTCCTGATTTTTGTTGTTATCACAGAAAATGGACACTCTTTTGAAGAGACTCTGGGGAAACATGGATAATTACCAGATCATTCTCTCAGAAGAACTCGGGGAGAGGGAAAGGTTTGAGAAAGAGTGGCGTGTAGCATGTGCCAGCCAGCCACTTGACCCGACCGCACTGGACCACATCCTGAGCTGTGAACTGGACCGCCAAGCAGCAGTGGCACAAAGCAAGAAAGTGGCTTTGGAGGTAAATAAAAAAAAAAATTGTAGTGGCCAAATTAAATGGTCTATTCAAGACTGATCTGGCACCCAGTGGACTGTGGCTCTTCACAGTTCAAGACAGTTTGTTAAAGTTTCATTCTTCAACACACTTTAACTCTAGGCTACTATGTTGACACTCGACCTGCAACAAACTGATTGTATGCTCAAGAACATGTGTGTAGATAAAGACCCAGAAATCGGGGAGCTCCAGTAGCTCACCACGTATCTCGGCGCTATTTCTGCGTCGGGAGGAGCCGTGTAGCGTCACGGTTCTGGTTGACTCCGAGTTCAATTCCCGGACCCGCCGTCATTTGCTGAATGTCTTCCCCTGTTCTCCCACCCGTTTCACTCTACAACTGTCGGTCACGCTTGACCAGAAAAGCGATAAACGCTAAAAAAGAAAATTTAAAAAAAAAAGAAAAAAGAAAAAAAGACCCAGAAATCACTTGACTATTAAACCAAAGCGAAAAACTGGTGTAATTTTCTTTTGGATCTGAACATCTTTCATCTCACCCTGGAAGCCAGTCCAATGACAGTATAGCACTTTTGTCACATACAGATATGCTAGAAACAAGGCAGCTACTCATTTTCAGTCCTGAACAACTGTTTAAATGAGAAGATCAGAGATCAGATAATTTTATTGTCACAGCTTTTTAAAATGTATATACATTCAGAAAAACGTGAGATGCTTGTTTTTCCCGGGTCCTCAACCGTAGCAGATTTGTAGATGACAATATGCAACGATCTATACAAACTATAAAAAAATATATATATATTCTCTTGTGGGAGTGCAAGAAGGATGAGACAGTAGACTGGTCGGGTTCTTCCCTTTACTTTCCAACATGCATAAGAGTGCAGAGACGTTGACGTTAGTAGTAGTGACAGCTGACATATGTAAATAATAACCCCCCCCGTTTCCCAGAATCCCGAGCAGGGCCCGAAATTAGAGCCCGCCAGATTTTAGGTTTGGCGAGTGACACAGGTCTGTCTGCCACGTGGCGGGTAACAAAATAGTAATGTAAAATAATTTAAACTGCGGTGTGTTTTGGTCTTACGACAAGTCGCCTTTTTTGCAGCCCCCAATCATCTCTCCTTGCGTGTCAATCTCCTTGTTTACCGACGTCACATGCGCTACTCTTTTTCTGCAGCGCCTGCTTGCACTGTAGGAAGCTAACGTTACGTCTGCCTGCTATCACGATTAGCTAACGTTAGCTTAATAACGTTAAATGGGTTACAAATATGTGGAACCATATGGATGCGGGAGCGGGACCACCTAACAAAAGAAAGTTTTGAGAGGAGTGGAAGTTTGGAGATGGCGGTGTTTCAAGAGACTGGCTACAGCAGTGGTCATGGTCGATCTTTGAGACTTTTCCTGTAGATCTTTCCCTGAAATCTTTTTTTTTTTTTTTTTTTTTATATATATATATATATATATATATATATATATATATATATATATATATATATATATATATATATATATATTTAAGATCTTTCCCTGAGAGTCCACATTGCAGTTCTACTTTTGTTTTGATGTGAAAAGTGATGCTGCATAAGATTACTGCACTTGGCACTGACTGTCTGAGCAAGTACATATTACAGTTCTACTTT
Source organism: Notolepis coatsorum (assembly GCF_963971535.1). Lineage (NCBI taxonomy): Eukaryota > Metazoa > Chordata > Actinopteri > Aulopiformes > Paralepididae > Notolepis > Notolepis coatsorum. The sequence goes on from NC_140174.1 coordinate 46,828,470, forward strand.
GACAAACATATTTACAATTAGCATTTTATAATGTTAATAATATGAGAGTCCACATTACAGTTCTACTTTTGTTTTGATGTGAAAAGTGATGCTGCATAAGATGACTGCACTTAGCACTGACTGAGAGTACATATTACAGTTCTACTTTATAAAATGCTAATTGTAAATATGTTTGGCAATGTTAATAGGAGAAGGTCCACATTACAGTTCTACTTTTGTTTTGATGTGAAAAGTGATGCTGCATAAGATGACTGCACTTAGCACTGACTGAGAAAGTACATACCGGTAATAGTTCTACTTTGACGTTTTAATGTGGGACCAAAGCATTGCATGTAATTAGAATACAGGCAAATAAAAGTAATTTAGTTTAAAGTACAATCTTGGCTGTCTTTTTCTCGCAATAGGTAGATCTTGCCTTCACCAAAAAAAAGTGATCTTGGGCTTAAAAAGGTTGGTTACCACTGGGCTACAGTATGATGCTGGGGCTGTAGTGATGAGTTGTTCAGTGTCCCACAAGTATGTCAAAGAAAAACGGAAATGACACGTTTGTCATCGGTAGTAAATCAATGAGATTGTGGACTCTGATGAGGACATGATTGAGGAGGTTTAAGTTAGGTTTACCACACCTTCACATTTTATTATGTTCTGTTTAAATCATGCAAAGAGAGTGAGGAGTCTGATGTTTAACAGTAGGTTACAATTTAAGCTTAAGATTGACTTGACATGTATTGATTAATCAATCATCAATCAATATATTAAAATAATTTGCTTAACATTTTGCTCTGGCTATCTTATAAATGGCCTTTTCCAGTGGTTTTCATTGTTTTCTAGCAATGTGGGGTTGTACCAACACTGACTAGATGTGAAATTTTTACCCAGTCCCATTCCTCCAGTTCAGCTGAGACAAGAACCTCCCCCATTGAACCAAGCCATTCTGAATTGACTCGCTCTCTGAAGTGGGCGCTGATCTGCCACCGCCCGCCCACAATCAACTGTGACACGTTGAAATTATGATCAAAACGGAGCGAGTGGAAATAATGCGCACACGGTTTCCCTGTCAGTCAGCACTTCCTCAAAAGAGAGAGGGAGAGACGGATAGATAGAGAGAGGCTCATACGGTGCGAGTCTTGTAGTGCACTGCATTGAGAGAGTAGGCGCTTATGTCTCTCTCTCTGTCAAGACTCGCACCTGTTGCAAAATATCATAGCACGCGCCCGACCGTCAGGGCTCGAGACTAACGATGTCCCGTCGTCCCGGGGACGATCAAATATTGATTTGGGACGAACAGAAATCATTGCCGGGACACAAACGGGACGAAGAGGATTTTTTTTTTTTCACAGGAAATGTCAATTATCCGACTGTCAGTGCGTGCACATATTGCTGTCAAACGGTGCGTGTCTCGTGCCGACTCTTAGTTGACAGAGACGGCAACATTATCATGTGGGGTTCACTGAAGTCTAAACGTTGCGTGAACGCAGCGATACGCTAAGGGCCCGCGTCCACCTAGCGCATATTTCTCCGTGAAACATGCTGGGAGTGCGCCGGCAGCGCTGGCATGCAGCGCATCTTGTAGATGACAGAAAGAAATCTACAGCCATGCCGCGGTTTTGCACATATTATAGCATATTTGAATAACTTTATTGTATATTAATTATATATATAGTTATTGCCTGACACCACAGTTCGCCCTTTGCTTTTTATTAGCTTTTTAGTAGTGTATTCGTGTAGTTATTATTATTAGTTTTGTCGCGAATCTCAATGGTCTGTGGGAGACAGCCAGACAGGCAGGCAGCTCCGGTGTCAGGTTACAAACAGAGTGGTAGATGAATGGCTGTGATTGGTTGTCTGAAAATGAGCCCAGCGCATCGCTCTGAAAGTTGAGAAAGTTTCAACTTTCGGCCGCACAAAAAAGCTGAGAAAAGAAGCCGACGGCAGCGCACTTCCTAGAGGCGGCCGCATGCGGCCGCATGCGCTCCCTCCCCATTGGAATACATTGAAAACAGATGCGTGCGGTCAGAAATATGCGCTAGGTGGACGCGGCCCCTAATCCAGCATCAAGCTCCCGCCCACCATTCTGATCAGCAAACCACAGGTCGCGCTGCAGCAGCCCCAAATTTATCTCGACATCGAAAAAGAAAGAGGTTAAAAAATGCCAGGAACTGGTGATACTTGCTGTGTGCGTGAACATAATCCCTTGGACATGAACTGACGGTACGTTTTTATTGATATATCATTGGGATCCCCCTCCGAAATTGGTCAACACGTCACCATGCATTTTGGCCGGAGCTTAAAAAAGCACGGTGGACACCTTACGTCTGTGTTTATAATGAATGAATGGTAAAACGGATTATATTGAAACATAGTACGAGCACTCACAACAACTATTCACACAATTTTAAACAGCCCATATTTATTATAGTTGACAGTCGCACGAGACCACTATACAAGAACCGCGAAAATATCAGAATGTTATAAAAATAAAAATAAACGCTATACTGGCATCCTCTGTGAAGAGAGCACCGCAAATATGCTGCACTATTTGAAGAGGATAAACACAGCAGAAGAAGATGGAGAACAGACACACACTGACCAACAGGGAACTGCATCCAACAATACAACCCCTGACTCTAACATAAGGACACATTTAAATAACAGAAGTGTAATGTTATCCGCAACGCCCCAACCGTGGACACCTTCAAAACTGCTCTAAAAACACACCTCTTGACCAAGGCTTTTCCCCATCAGTTAGTTTAGATTAGATTAGGTCCATTATCCATTATCCCTAACCTTCCCTCATCCCCTTTTTCCCCCCTATTTCCCTAGCCCTATTTTTTGTCCTGATTGTGAAGCGACCTTGGGTTCTATGAAAGGCGCTATATAAATTTGATTTGTTATTATTATTGGAACTGTATATAGTTATCGACACGTTCTAGTTATAGCTACGGTACACACTGACAGTTGGTCTCACCCTCTGTGCCATTATCGGCACAAAATATGTCCCCATATGATCAAATTGACGTTGATATATTATATATATAAAAAAATAAATGGGACGGTTTACATTCACTTTGGGACAGTTAAAACTAGGGATGCTCGATATTGGCTTTTTTACCGATACCGATATTCCGATATTGTCCAACTCTTAATTTCCGATACCGATATCAACCGATACCGATATATGCAGGGTTTCCCCCCAAAAAAACTGAATAATTTCAGGTAACTAATAATTTCACTGGATGCATTCAAAAGGCTTTCTAAATGTAAGCATTATCTGTGCAAAATATGATCATTAAAAAAGTAAAAATTAACATTACATCTCTTGTTGAATTAAACCAACATGCATACTTTTGACAATAAATAAAAGACATCCCTAGTTAAAACTGTATTTCGGGACGGTTCTGGGACGGTGGTGAAAAAAGTTAGTCTGGAGCCCTGGCGCCCGTATTCCGATTCGTGCAATAATATTCACAGGGGTAAATCTTGTCATGCGAGACAAGTTACCAATTGTCCCGTGTAGGGCTGTCTTAAATACTTTGAAGCTTTGAAGCTTCGTTCGATGGGCATGGGATTCAAATATGAAAATAAAATTCGATTATATAAAAATAATAATAAAATATCTGATTTTTTTTTCTTTTTTTTTTGCAAAATCAACTCTGCCTCTCTTTGTTAATTACAACAAGCAATGTTGTTTGTTATTTAAGATGAGGTCGGACTCTGCACTGACAGATTTGTGTTCATTGTGCTGCTTTTATAAAGCCTCAAATGACTGCTTACAATATTTCATGAAAGAAAAGTGTTTTGTTTGTCTAAGATTTAAAAAGTTTTAAACTTTACAGCACTGACAAAGTTGAACAAAGTGCTGTACAAGTCCCACAACATATAAAAAAAAAAAAAAAAAAAAGTTAAAAAATATATATATATATATATCTTTTTAATTTTATTTCGAAGCTTCGAATTAAAATCGAATCTCGGCCCCGAAGCTTCGAATTCCAAAAAAAAATCGAAGGTCAGCCCTAGTCCCGTGGGATTATGGCCCCCCTGCGGCGAATTTAATTAGTCCCACAGAACCATGTGTCAGCACACACACACACACAAAAACAGAGACACGCACACACAAATTGGCTAGGCTGCTGACTCATCGCGTGTATGTGAGCCTCTCTCTATCTCTCTCTCTCTCTCTCCACCAAAGGTATCTGCCAGTGCATGTGGGTGACTGTCACTCAAAGCGCATTGCGAGTATGGGCAGAGCCCAGCCAAAAACAGCTTGGACTTTGCAAGGGCAGAAAGTGGTGCACATGTACTTTCAATTTTATTGAAGAAAAAAACCTTACAGATGTGTTCCATAGACTCTCAGGAATTGTGTAAAATTGTCCAAATAGTGAAAAATAAAGCAAAATATGAGTCCTTTAAGATGCTTTTGTGTGTAACCTTATGTGGTCATTTAGAGTAGTGCATTTAGAGTAGAGAAGTGCTTCTCTTGGGCATTGCCATAATTCCAGCGGCTCCCTTTGACTTCAGGGGTACATGTGCCCTGTCTCATGTTATATGGCGATGTCAAAGCTCTTGAGTTCTCTGTTGTCATATGGCTCTTAAATGTAATTGGATGCACAGGTCTCATTTTGTTTCTAAATTCCACAGGGTGTGTGTGAGCACAGAGGCTTGGTCAAAGAGCTGGAGCTTCTCTGCGACCAGGCTGTAGCTCAGCTGAGCCAAGAGAAGAGCAAGACCACTACTCTGCTGCAGGCGCTGGACAGCAGCGCCCCAGTGAAGACGGAGGTTGACCTCCTGGCGGCCAATCAGCAACTTGTCCTGCAACTCCAGCAATCTGAGAAAGAAGTCAAGGTATCTAATGTAAATTATATATGGCTAACCTGGTTTCGTGATTGTATCTGTCGCAGTCCTCCAATGGGTTAAAGCGGATCATTGATGTCACACAATGATGTCATGTTGGTTGTTAGTTTGATGTGTGTTTTAATTATTTCTCTTACCACTGTGATGTATGTATCATCTGCTTCTTTTAAATGTCATTAAATATTTTGTTCCCTTTCCCCCTTACCTTTCGAGAGGGCTTTTTGTCCTCTCGCCAGGTCGTCATTGTAATCAAGATCTTTTTCTTAATTGACCTGCCTGGTTAAATAAAATAAATACATTTTGCTTCTCATTTTCAACATTTGGAAATTTTTTGTTAAACTGTTAATCAATCCTAAAAATATAATTAAAATGATATTCCCATCCTATGACCGTCAACATTTGACCTTCAAGTGTGGGCAAATTGGTCACCCAGGTGCTTTAAGCCAGCACAAATAAGAAATGTGATTTTTTGTTTAGCGGGGTTGGCCTTAAATAGCGCGGTTGGCCTTAAATACAACTACGGGGAACGTTATGTTATACGGCAAAGTCCTATTCCACCTCATTTGCATTGGCTTGGCAACCAATATGCCCACTCCTGCTTAAACAAATCATCCCAGTATATATAAAGGTTAAAATCAGTGTTTCTGTTGTAAGGCTGTACACATCCAGGTTGAGCAGCTGGAGAAGGAACAGCTGATGGCCAGCGACAGGGTCTCCAACAACAAACGGGCCACTCAGCTCCTGCAGACTGAGCTCCAAGACACTTGCGCACAGGTTGAGGAGAAAGACAGGACCATCCAAACCCTGAAGGACAAACTACGGGAGTCTGAGGTACTTTATATCTAATGCTACCAGGTTTTCACTACAACACTCACCCAATATGCACTACAACATGTCCATATTTGAGATTAAGCATGCTAAATACTTAATACTTAAACACATCCATTTGTGTATTCATCCATTCATTCTTGCTTAGTTATTTGCCTTTTTTTTCTTGCTTAGGACCACACTAGGAGAAATGTTAGTGCTGTTGAGCTCAAAGAAGGCCGGGCCCAATTGCTCAAATTGGAGGTGAAGTTGACCACAGCAACTTCAAAACATGAAGTGGAGTAAGATTCCTTCCCCTTCTTACTTTTGTTTATTCAACCTAACTTGATAACCTTTTTTTTTGTCTTGCAAGATTTCAATTCTGAAATTCCTCTGTTCTTTACCTGCTTTAAGTGCATTGGGTAGTTTATGAAATCCATTGGACTCTGTGACCAAAATCGAACTGAATCTAATCTCTAGTAAAAAAAAAAATAAGATTTTAGGACTCATCGATTCTCGGCCTAGTTGTAATTGAATCATTGTTGAACATTTGAACTTTTCCCAGTTGTGACCAAGCTTTGTGTCGTCTCCAGGATCCAGAAGATGAACACACTGCTGAACCTGAAGGAGCAGGCCCTGAGGAACCTCAAGGAGACTCTGAGAGAATCCCAGCAGGAGGAGTCCTGTAAGTCCATGGTCAGGGACCCCTGTTTGAGATCTTGTCCCAGGGACATCTGAGAAGATAATATTTCTGCTATTAGTGAAATCAAAATCTTTACTAAGCTTCCCATTATAACTAGGAATAGAGTAAGATAGAGATATACTCCAGTGTTTATAAACATTATACAACAAATCAAACACGTTAATGTCCCCATGGGCCGTCAAGTCAAGAAGAAACATCACAATAAATCAAGAACAAAACAAAAACACCATGAAGTCCACATTTTTTTAAATAAATGAATGCAACACTCCCAGACATACCCCACGCGAAGGTAAGGAAAAACTCACTAAAACCTAGCAATAGGGGAAAATGCACCACAGGCAATGTGGAGGAGAGAAACCTTAGAAGGGCCATTCAAGGGGGGGATCTCCCTTCTTGGCTATAAACAAACTATTTATAGTCACAAAATACAGTATACAATGGTGGTATAATTACCTGTTTGATGGTGGTCCTTGTATCAAGAGAATATAAATAAAGATGTGTTTCAGGGGCGGCTACGTGGCGTAGTTGGCAAGGCGCTCGCCACGAAATCTGGAGACGCTGGGCTCGCCTGTTCGAGCCCAGCGCTCCACATTTGCTTTCAGTTTAGCTGGTCGTCCGTACTAATACACATTGGCCGTATTAGGGGGTGGGAAACTGATGGGTGGGTATCGGGTGTTGTGGACAGCGACTCCTACAGGTCGGTTGGTGCGCCTGCGCAGTAGAATCAGGAAGTGTCGGGGGCAGCGTGAGCCTCCCACGCGTTACTCCTCACCACAGAGATCGAGCTGCGCAGGTGAAAAGATGCGACTGCTGTTACCTCAAGTACCGGAGGGGACTTGTGCTATGTATGACTTAGTCCACATTGCAGCCGGCTTGTGGGAGGCAAGAAACAGCGTTCGTGACAGGGGAGGGTTGAATTGGATGTACGAAATTGGGATGGGAGAAAATGTAGAAAATGGGAGAAAAAGTGGATCAAAAAAAATAATAAATAAAGATGTGTTTCTTACCCATTTGTTTACATTTGGATCACTGATTGGGGCTCTAACCCTTTCACTGCCGCACTACCAAAATGGTTAACCCTTTCACTGCGACAATACACAGAAGGTTAACCCTTTCACTGCCACATGACAGCCGGTTAACCCTTTCGCTGTCGGTTGTGTGATAGTAAAGGGTTAACCTTTTGTCGTGTGGCAGTGAAAGGGTTAAAAGGAATATGTTGAAACATTTATAAAACTGGATTCCACATAATGTTTTTGTATTGATGGTGTAAACCACTGAGGTATCCCTTTGCTTAAAGGGAGAGTACCATTTAAGAAGTATATCATAAACTGGGAGTCCCTTCAGTCCACCTAAAAACTACTCTTCCATACCGTGTTTGAGCCAATCAGCAATACCAACTGAGTCACGTGACTAAGTTGCCGCCTACCTGCGTAAGCTGCTGCACTAAAAAAGTATGACTGGGCTCTGGAGAAACCATGACACTCCCCTGACTAATGGTTGTTTCAAACAAAAACAGCTGGATGTCATTTTGCCAAATCTTGTCTTTCACCTTTTATATTATCTAGCTTTGGCATGAATTGATTGTTTCTTTACTGTCCTTTTTGCCCCCTTGATGCGTGCGCACACGGGAGTCTGACGTGGACGAGAAACGCATCTATAGGAAGTACAAACTATTAGCATCATGCTAGTGGATGTCAGTGGGTGGTATGAAGCATTCTACATTTTATTGCTATTAAGCATGCTTCATGCCCTCCTTGTCCATATTTACACAGCTGCCATTTTGCTTTTATGTTATGCTCAGGTTGGGATTCCTTTCCACTCTGTTCCCAAGTTGGCAATTGACTTCCATGAGCAATGCTTAGTGTGATGCTAACATTTTGGTACTTGTACTACTGAAAGGACTCTTCAGTTGGTGGCAAATCAGCTAGGCCTCTTAAAAATGCGGACCCATCTCTTTTTCTGTCACAACAATGGCAGACAGCTTTTTAAGTTTAGTCTGTGAAGTAGTTATATCATCCAATTAAAAATGAAGAAATAATAAAAATGAATGTGGAGGGGGGAAAAAGTGATTAACTCTGTTTACTGCAGTCAATCAGGGCAAGGACCTCTGTACCAGGCTGATGCACCCTAAAGGTCATACCGTCCAAAGCAGCATTCTCATAACGAAGGCCAAACTGGAGGAGGAGGTCAAACTACTGAAGTTGAAAATTACAGAATTGGAAAGGTAACAATGTTAGCCTGCATGAGAGCTTGTACTGGCACATTTGAAGCCTTCAGAAGAAGAACCATACAAAGCCATTTTGATTTTTTTTTAATGGTGAACATAATTTGAAATCCAATTGAAATTATTTGGATTGGGAATGCAGTGGTGGGAATTTACCAAGTACCTTATCTTAAGTACTAGGGGTCTTGGCTCAGGATTGTCAGTCAACAGGAGGGCATTGGGACAGCCATACATGCACAACTAGCCATAGATTTGACTTCTATGGTTCATTATTTGAAGGTGAAATCCACACACCCAAGGTATGGTCTATTAACATGATTAAATGAGTGTCTTCTCTGCTATTCATCCCCCTGTTACAACAGCTTGGTGAACAGTCAACAAACAGAGATTGCCAAATGGAAGAACAGAGCCTTAAAGCTGAAGGTGAAGGGCAAGGTTGCAGTGGATAACCCTCTGTCCCCCTGTACTTCCAAGAGACATATGTCCCCCTGTACTCCCAGCAAGAGACATATGTCCCCCTGTACTCCCAGCAAGAGACGAGTTCCCATGTCCCCCTGCACTCCCACCAAGAGATGTCTTCCCATGTCCTCTGAGAGCTCCCACTTCCTCAATTCACCCAAAAGGCTCCTGGATTCTGTCAAGGTAATTATATGAACCTGGTATTGTCGTTTGCGAGATATCCCACACTTCTTTGTTCCTGATTGAGAAGATGTCCCCTACATCGCACCAGGATTGTGGTTGGAATGAATGGGACAAAGAATTGGCTCGCTCAACTAAAAAAACATTTGTATCCATACTGGGTACAGACTCTTGTAACATACTGAATAATAAAAAATAAAAAAAATGTATTCATTATGTCTGAAGGTGTCTACATGCAGTGTATAGCAGCAGACAAGGAACTTTCACCTTCATGTTTGTCTGTTTCTATAGATTGTTGCAAAGAAGTCAAACAACTGATTGAAGAAATTGTTGTATTAGAAATGGTGGTTTTGAGTAAATGGAGTGGTTTAAAATTAAAGTTGGACAGTTACAATTAAGACCAGTAAACATTGTTAAAAAAAATGTTTAAAGCCGAAACAGCGGGACATTACTAGTTATCAATAGATTATGTTATAAAGCTGAATTATCAGTGGAAGAACATGTTAAATGAAACTGTCTTCAATCCCAATTAGACTATATGTATTTAGAAAAAGCAAAGGGAGCATTTATTTGTAATAAAAAGAGGATACATAGTAAGCCCTCCTTTGTTTGGTTTATTAATGATTTCAAAATTCAAACTATATTTCTCATCACAAAAATGTACCCTAGTAAAATAGCAAGAAAAAGATTTGTGGGGAAATATGTTGTTACTTGTTTGGAATTATGCCCCTTATTTATTGTTTAAGTCTTGGCTCTTTGTTTTTCTTGTTATGTATGCCTACTGGTTAGGAAACTACCGGTACTGTTTATTTACATAGAAATCCATTATTTTTATTAAACATTTTATATTGTATTATATATTCGATTTTTTTGTATGTTAAATGTGTTTAATAAAAAATGGCAAAGTGGGGAGATTATTAGACCTGCTGGGTGGAGATATCCACTCTAGTGGAGAGCAGTCCTCTAGTTGGCACTTTCTCATCCTAGATTTCCAAAGTTAATCTTCCATATTGGTCACATTCATTGGTTTACATTCACCATAATAATGCACTGCTTGTCCCATCTTTATTTCCTGCTCTTAGGATTCACCAAAGAAGACTTCTCTCCTCAACCCTCCCCCCAGAAGCAAGTTCTTTGATCCAGACTCTGAGTCACTGTCACATTGTCCCAAGCAGTTTTTCGACAACTCCAACCTTGGAACTGTTCCAGGTAAGGCTGCAGACACTACAAGACTTTTACAAGAAAATTAATAACAATTTTGTTTTACATGGCCAATCTTGAGATGAGAATCTCTTGTCATGCCATTGGAAAAATGTACAGACCAGGGTTTCCGTTAGAAAATATTGTTGCCGGTCTCCGTGTCCTGGAAGATTTCAATCTCCCGGACAAATGTGAGAAATTCCGGTCAGTTTATTGAGCTTAAAAACTATTGATAGGCAGGCTATATAAAGAATGACATCCTCAAGGCATGTAGATTTATAATATTTTAACTTAAAACTAGGCTACTTTTGCGTATAGTCATTATATTCCAAAATAAGTCCCTCGAGACTCCGTGCTGCTGCTGACTTGAAATCAAATAGGTGTCTGGGCAGTCGGCCCGACATTAAACAGCAGTCTGTTATAATAAAAGTTTTATGAGCTAACGAATTCCGTTATATTTGACATTTGTATAAATTATATCAAGCGAAGAACTGAGAAATTTGGCAAAGAGAGACGGCAACATTATCGTGGGGTTCACTGAAACGTTCAACGAAGCGATAAACTAATCCCAATAGTATGCAACTGCAGAGCCAGCAGCGCTTTCAGGTCCGGTCTGGGGACCGCTCAGCAGCGCCACCCACCCAGTGGCTGAATTGCCAATGGCTGAATCGGAGTATTGCACTGTGCGGGCACAACTGTGAGCGCTGCGGCTCTGCAGTTGCATGCTTCTCGCTAATCCAGCATCCGCTCCCGCCCCGGCATTCTCATCAGCAAACCACAGGTCGCGCTGCAAACTTGCTGTGCGCGTGATATGATATAGGAACACACATCGTTGTCATTATTAGACCTGCTTGGTGAAGCAACAATGAAACAAATGTAACTATTTTAATACAATTCAAATTGTGCTTAGAGGGAATTATTTTCACAGGACATTGTGACCGGAGATATTTAAATATGTCGGACTTCAACAGATTTCCCCGGTAAAAAAAACTAATTACCGGACAACGAAACCCTGGTACAGACTACAAACTAGATCCACAGGGGTCCTCAGCACAGCATCAAAATACGGCAACAATTCTGTTATTATAACGCAGTCAAAACTAAAGTTGGTAGCAGGATTTGTTGGTCTGCACCAAGTTTCTTTTTATTTTTTTAAGGTTTATTTTTTAGCATTTATTGCTTTTTCATGGTCAGACACGACCGACAGAGGAGGAGAGGATGAACGGAAGAAGAGGTGGGGAAGGCATGCGACAAATGTCACCCGGAGCGGGAGGCGAACCCCGGATGGCCGCGTAGGTGTGCGAGGCACTATGCAGTGCGCCACGAGGGCGCCCGCCATGAGTTTTTCACCTCATCGATTATCAAAAATCTTGGCAAATTTTGAATAGGAAAAGAAAGGGAGAAAAAAAAACTGTAAAATATATATACATACCATGCCCAACTTCATTTATTTATTTATTTTATTTTGGATCCTTAACCTCTATTATTACGACTTTTGGTCCCCACAACTTCTGAGTTGGCACAGAATCTGCACAATGTTGAAAATTGGTCAGGCTGTCCAAATAGGTCTTAAAATCATATTAAAGCAGGGTGTCCGCGGGACCTTAAAAAGTCTTAAATTTGTTTATCAACTATTAAGGCCTTAATTTGTCTTAAAATGTCTTAAATCCGACTGTATTGTACCCATTCTGAAATCTGTTAAATAAAGTATTCATTCATTCATTCATTCAACCAAACCACAAAAACAAAACAACTGGATGAATGAATGAATGAACTTTATTTAACAGATTTCAGAATGGGTACAATACAGTACGGCTCAATACATACAATTGTTAAGGGGATGCAGACCAGAGAAAGACGTTTGGCTTGTTTACATCAGGGTCCCCCATTTTCAATTCATAGTGACATTTATGACATACACAACATACATGACATCATGACATTTATGGCATAGGGACATACATGACATACATACAGGTATATAGTACTGTTACATTTGTGACATATACGATATGCAAATAATATACAGTACTGTTACCCAGAGATCCTAACAGAAAATATTATATACATATTATGGGGATGAGACTGTACATTAGGAGGAGGGGGGGGGGGTTGCACATTTACGGTGTCCAGTTTCGAATTGCAGCCTCCCGTAGGTGCTCTTTAACACATTAATTATTATTATTATTAACTGCCATGGAGTTTGCCCATCTCATACCACTCTCTGCCACCACTCTGTCTATGGAGATGTTTACCTTCTTTGCAGGGCTATAACTTTTTAAATTGTATTGCTAAATTGACATTACTATGGCCCATTCAACATCGATTATCTATCGTTCAGGATGTAGGAACGTTATACGTTTTCATTCATAGATTCATACGAAAATACCGTCTAGAATATAGATGTTTTTTTTATCCACTTTTTCTCCCATTTTTTCTATTTTTTTTCCCATCCCAATTTTAGTATCATCCAATTCAACCCTCCCCTGTCACGAACGCTGTTTCTTGCCTCCCACAAGCCAGCTGCAATGTGGACTAAGTCATACATAGCACAAGTCCCCTCCGGTACTTGAGGTAACAGCAGTCGCATCTTTTCACCTGCGCAGCTCGATCTCTCAGTGGCGAGGAGTAACGCGTGGGAGGCTCACGCTGCCCCCGACACTTCCTGATTCTACTGCGCAGGCACACCAACCGACCTGTAGGAGTCGCTGTCCACAACGCTCGATGCCCACCCATCAGTTTCCCACCCCCTAATACGGCCAATGTGTATTAGTACGGACGACCAGCTAAACTGAAAGCAAATGTGGAGCGCTGGGCTCGAACAGGCGAGCCCAGCGTCTCCAGATTTCGTGGCGAGCGCCTTGCCCACTACGCCACGTAGCCGCCCTGAATATAGATATGTTTTTATCGTTTTCTGCAGTAATTCCTAGAACGTGAGTTATAGGCATAAACGCATATATAATTATCAACTGCCGTTTGTTGCCAATACACGCTATATTAAATTTTTCAACTGTACATGATCCTAAACGTTATGACTGATCATGCGCGGATGAACGGGGTGGGGGGTCGTTTATAATTCCGTGATCGTTAGTAAATGCTTTATGTAGTATGGCTGATATATTGATCAGAGCAGTTTGCAATAATAATAATAAACACTCACGCTGAAAATGACGTCAGCGTCCTCTTACCGTTCGCCGATGAGACTGGAGGAAAAAGATCCCACTTATTTGACTAGATCCATTTCCGGTTTGTATAATAATTAGGGATGCTCGATATTGGCTCTTTTACCGATACCGATATACCGATATTGTCCAACTCTTAATTTCCGATACCGATATCAACCGATACCGATATATGCAGGGTCCCCCCCCCCCCCAAAAAAACGCAATAATTTCAGGTAATTAACATTACATATCTCTTGTTGTGGAATTAACACAACATTATGCATACTTTTGACAATAAATAAAATCAGAATTTGTTCTTACTTGCTTGCCTGGCTAAATAAAGGTTATAGAAATGTTAAAAAAAATATATATATATATATTAAACTAAATAAGACTCGTGCACATCTGGTTGGACCCCGACTGGAGGTGCAGGTCAGCGCAAGAGAGATAAATAAACTAAAAGGAGAAAACCTTCAAGGGAAAGAAGGGACCGCACACTCCACAGGACTGGTTTTTGCTTATTTATTGTTGCACAACGCGTTTCGCTATCGCTTCCTCAGGTGCACCTGAGGAAGCGATAGCGAAACGCGTTGTGCAACAATAAATAAGCAAAAACCAGTCCTGTGGAGTGTGCGGTCCCTTCTTTCCCTTGAAGGTTTTCTCCTTTTAGTTTATATATATATATATATATATATATATATATATATAAAAGAAATGAAAACCGATACCGATATTTTCCGATATCACATTTTTATGCCAATATCGGTAGGCCGATAATATCGGACATCCCTAATAATAATAATAAACGCCCAAATCATATCGATTATTGAGTTATGGCAGCGATCCATATGTACGATGTGTGTCTAGAGTCCCGCAACAATATGTGAGTGCCGGACGCATTTCCCCGGTACACGGAGATCACCAGAGATACATTTCCGGTTGTAACTCGCCCGATCACCACCAGGCGGCAGTATTGAAGCGTTGCAGAGTTGTGCAGGCTCCCACTGTATCAGCCGAGGCTGGGTGAGGGCATTCTGAATACCATGGCGAAAAAATTAAATATGATCTCAATAACGTTGTACGCCGTGGAATGGCAGAATTAGCATGATCTTGAAACACGTTGTACAACGTTTTTGGCGCAGGATGTGTTAAGAGCGGTTTTGAATGTAGGCAGGGGTAAAGTGGGTTTTAGGAGTAAGGTTAAGCAGTAGTCTGACCAGTTTGTTTTGTGATGTTTGTAATCTTGTTTTTAGTGCCTTTGAGGTGCTTTGGTACCATGAGGTGCAGGCATAGTCGTAGTACCCTTGAATGAGTGTACTGAGAGTACCCATGATTTTTGCCATTTTGTTATTGTGAAATTGGTATTAAATTTAATTCTGAGTGGCATTAAAAAGTCTTAAAAAGATACCCTGTAAAGGGTGTGTATTATCAGCCCAAACAAGGCCTTATTACGTTGTAGTTTATGGGTTTCTTTCTCATATAAAATGACTTTGTTTTACCAGAGGTATCGTGTGTTCCTAGTCCTATCATGTCAGATGTGGAAGTTGAAAGTCTAGCGAAGATGGGTAACTGCTGTAATTTCTCCACTGTTTAACAGGAACACGTGCACTCTTTTCATACGGGTGACATTTGGTATCCGTGTGGTTGGGTTGGAGGGGTATTATTAACACATTTTGTTGGTACTTCTCATGCTTACTGATTTTCACTTTAGTCTCATCCTCCACAACTAGTGGTGCACCAGTACAGACTGTATCAGCTCAAGAGTATGCTGCTTAAACCTGGTATTGGTGAAGGTCACAGACACCAATAATCAAGTATTATATCAGTGCTATTTCAAGATGTTGCAATGATCATTATCAATTACATTACAAAGTTGGGCAGATGCAATTTCTTTAAAGTAGCATGGTAAAAAAGTATCACTGATTGGGCCTTTAAGAACAAAAGAAAGTTGATGTGTTGTTTTTTTGTATGCTGCCATTATATTGTAAGCGCATCATAACCATTCCAAACAGATGGTTGATTTGATACATTTATCAAACTTGACTGTCAAACTTGTTTGAAATGGAAGGACCCTAACCAGGGCCAATTTCATCCAGCTTTTCTTTCCTGAACAGCCTGCAATTTTCTTTTTATTAGTGAACGTTAATCCATTGTTTTGTGACTATATAGGCCACGTCCACGGATATTTCTAAAAGCACATTTATTTTATATATAAAAAGATCTTCTGATTGCAGAGAATATCCAATATCAGGGTTCCCTCCTGCCGCGTCTTAAATTGAATAATCAGAATTTTAGGTCTTAAAAATTATTTCAATAGCTATTTAAAATGCATTGGATTAGGAAGTTACTTCCATGTTGCAATAACTTCTCTTTATCGCGTTTAAATGCGTTTTGGGGCAAATGCCCGGGCTGCAAGAAGTACAGTAACTATTAATGGCCTATCGGTTCATATGGAATTACTTCTTTCATGGTAATTTTCCGTCATATGTTTTTGCCAGTATGGCTGTGAAATTGGTATTAAGTTATATTCAAAGTGGTCTTGTCTTAAACTCTAAATGTAACCTGCAGGAACAATGGTATATGTGGACAGGGCCATTGGTCATGGTGTTTTCCAAAATCGGTTTTACCTGTAGTGTCCACACATATATACAGGCAAAACAGAGTTTTTAAAAAGATCTCCGCCCTGGAGGGTGTTTTCCAAAAGGAAGGGGCTTAACCATTGGGAATTGGAAAGCAGTGAGCTTTGTCTAGTTAATGGCATAACTTTTTTTGTCTTTTCAGATTCAGCTGATGGTGTGGACAACAATGAATGGTGGCCTCTGTCTCCCAAGCAAGCTGAAACTTGTAAAACACAATAATTGTAAATTATGAAAAATTGCTTTTTCCCCCTTCCTTTTTCCGTTTTTCTCCCCTCCCAATGTTAGTCGTTATGCCAATTCCCAATCCCCTTCCTGGTCGTTGCGCACTCTACCCCCTACCGTTGGTCTGGGAGGGCCGAGACTATCGCCAACTACCGCACCAATTGTAAATGTTTTTCAATTGTTACTTTGTTTGTGATTATTATTAAGATTATTTTTAAGTTCGAATTTTAAATTTAAATAGTTATATATTGTGTTGTTGAAAATTTTAAATAAAGTTTTTATGTGAAGTAAATGTCTCGAGAGATTTGGTGTCTGTGATGTGTGTGGCACTGTTGTGCTTTATCCGAAGCAGCGATCATATAAACCCATGTATTTTTTTTGTTTTTATAGAGTTTCGGTAAAGTACACGTAAAAAAAGACGTTACCTGGGGCGGCTGGGTGGCGCAGCGATCTAAGCGCTCGTCACCAACGCAAGAGACACCGGTATCGAATCCGGCTGTCTGCGTTGCCTCCGGCTTGGCCGGCCGTCATACTGGCTCAATTGGCAAAGTCAGCGGCAGGGAAGCCGGTGGGGTGGTATTCTGGTCGTTGTAAACGGCGACTCCTACAGGTCAGTCAGGGCGCCTGCACAGCAAAGAAGGGATATGTTGAAGGTAATGTGACCTCCCACGAGTTACACTTCACCAATGAGAGTCCGCGCTGGCAGGTGAAAAGAGGTTGCTGGCTGTCTCCTATGTGACGGAGGAAGCATCTGTTAGACTTCAGGACTCCCTAGAACGACTAGTGTGGGGCACATGTGAGCAACAACCAGGAAGGGGAGTGGGGAATTGGCATAACGACGAAATTGGGATGGGAGAAAATCAGAGAAAAAAAGACGTTACCTTTGTTTTAGATGTACTCCATTTCTTGCATCGAGTCCAAACATGTCTTTTTTTTTTATCCACTTTTTCTCCGTATTTTTTCTATTTTTCTCCCATCCCAATTTTCGTGTATCCAAATCTCCCCTCCCCTGTCTTGAACGTTGCTCGACTATGCCCCCCACTGGCCGGTTGTAGGGAGGATAGAAGCCTTGCATCACGTGTCCCCTCCGGTACACGAGGAGGCAGCCTGTCACATCTTTTCACCTGCCACCGCGGACTCTCATTGGCGAGGTGTAACGTGTGGGAGGCTCACACTACCCCCGCCATTTCCTGTCTCTGCTGTGCAGGCGTCCCCAACCGACCTGTAGGAGTCGCTGTCCACAACGTCCAGATTACCACCCATCGACTTCCACCCTCTAACTCTGCCAATTGACTTAGTATGACGGCTGGCCCAAGTGGAGGCAGCGCCGACAGCCGGAGTTGAACCCGGTGTCTCTTGCGTTGGTGACGAGCGCAATGTCCGCTGCACCACCCAGCCGCCTTATTGTGATGTTTCTTGACTTGTTTAAAGAAGACGTGTCCGGCCCATGGTGACATAAACGTGTGTTGTCGGGCCTTACAAATGCATTTGATTTGATTTGTAAGACTGTAGCCTATATCTCAATATAATAGAAGAATGTACAATATTATAACATTTACAATCAATTCCTATGTCTTTATCCTTGGAATCCTGTTTGTCAAAACAGATCAAATCTACAACTACTCGGGGTTCCCACGGTACCTGGAAAACATGGAATTTATTTTTTCATTTTCCAATATGGAAAAGTCATGGAAACTGAGCAAAAGTGAACACTTACATGGAAATTGAAACCGTTGTCCTGGAAAATGTTATTGGATGATGTGTAAAATAGTAATCAAATGAAACCATTGAGCTGAGAAGATGAGTTTATAAAAACCCTTTACATGTGAACAGCTTTTAGAGCATGCTCTTGGCATCATATCTGGTATATTGGATGTTGGAATTGATGCAGGCAACCTGGTGATATGGACTTTAAAAGTATAGTTTTGGATTGGTGGACTTCCGGAATAATAACCGAGAACCGTTACTCGCGATCTCAATAGAACGGTCAAATACATGCATTTCCCAGCCAACACCGGAGCCTTGACATCTACAGTGAAACTTCTTATGCAAGTAGCTGTGTTTTAACTGTGTGGTAAACCTGGGTGTATCAACGTTAGTTAGTAAGCAGTGCAATCTTGCTAACTAGCAGCTTACACTAGAATTGTTGAGGTAATTTTTACTTTGCTTTTAAAATACTATAACTATGTTTGATCCCCATATGTACTATTTCACTCATTGAGTCTTTTCCTAAAACCGTGTTATTCACAACATTTATGGGAGTTTGTTTTGGATTAATTAATGATGGTTAGCAAACACATGCAGTACAATCTTGCTAGCCAACATTCAGCTTGCTAACTAAGTAACTAGCTAGTGTTGGCTAGCTTGCATTGATGGCTAACTACCTATACATTTTCACATTAGGCTGTGACATTACTTCTATACTAGTTGACATGACCAGTCTAGTCTTGTTCTACTTTTAACTATTTTGTGATTTTTAAATGATATGATACTAATAATAGGAACATTTGGGGTGAGACATTTTTGAAAAATCATTGATTATGACCATTCAGATCTTCAGACTGTAGAGAGGAGTGGAGAGGGGGAGGGACCAGGAAGGCACAGAAGGAAAGAGGGAGGAGGAAGAGAAGAGGGGCGAAGATGAAAGAGGAGGATAAGAGAGTAGAGGATGACGGAGGAGAAGAGTGGAGAGGAGTTAAGAAGAGTAGGAAGAGAAGACAGGAGCGGACACGAGATGGGAGGTGTGGAGAGAAGAGGACAGGATGAGATAGGAGAGGAGTGGAAGAGAGAACATAAATCAATCCCAGTGCTCATGTGTCTCAAAGTTCCAGTTCAATAAATTGTTGTTCATCTACAGCAGGGGTCCCCAAACTTTTTCCTGTGAGGGCCACATAACTTTTCCCTTCTCTGGTGGGGGCCGGGGTCAGTTTGTAACAGAAAAAGTGTGACGATCGCAGGGGTGCCTAAACGTAGACATTTATTGTTTTCCAGAAAGCCACACATAACCAAATATTAATAACCCTTTCCGGGATCTTCACAGGAAAAAAAAATAGTTGGGAAATAAATAATAACACTATTAATGAAATAAATAAAACTATTTATGAAATAAATATACAGTACCTACAGACCACCTAGCTCTAGCACAGTGCAGGACACACTCAAAGGTTATCGCACCTCAGAGATGGCAGTGGACATGTATGACAGGACAAAGGCCATATGTAATGGCCTTGGGATTGAGGAACATACTACCAGCCAAAGGAGGAAGCAGAAAAGGATGGACGAGTATGTAGTTGAGTCATCTTGTGGCACAAGCTCAGACCTCAGCTCAGGAGATCAGCTGAGACAGAGACTGTTCTATCCAGTCCTCGACAGAATGCTGCAAGAGCTTGAGAGCAGGTTCTCATGAGTTGGAGAACAACTTATGAGAGGCATATACAGGCATACATGTTATCCAGCCTCAGACCAGTTTCTCTCAGTGGAATTGCTGCAACCCCTCGCCACACATTACAATATCCATGACTACTGCCAGAGGAGATCACAGTTGCAAAGTGTTTCCTGGCCAGGACAGGCAGAGATGCAGTCCCTACTATCCAAAGTGTCTTTCCCTCCTGGATGATAATAATAATAATAATAATAATAATAATAATGCATTTTATTTATAAGGCGCTTTTCAGGACACCAAAAAAAAGTCCACAAATCGGTGAATGAAAAATTTATAGAATCAAATGAAAACTACTACTTACTAAAAATGGATGTTTAAAAGTACTAAAAACCAAAAAAAAAAGTTCAAACACTAACAAACATTCAGCACCGACAATGGGGATGCTGCAATCTTTATTTTTATTAATTTTTTTTAAAGCTCCGGGGCTCTAGGGGGCCGGGCCAAATGTGGAGGCGGGCCGTAGTTTGGGGACCACTGATCTACAGCTTGTTGCATTATTTCATGCATTGATATTATCAATAAGACATAATCTATAAGCATTTACAATGTAGACTTGACTGGCACATCTTTTAAATCAAGTAAGTAGTCAGGTGTCCTAGGGGGTTGTGTGTGTGAGGGGAGGGGGGCGCGGATGGGGGCGGAAAGCTTCAGGGGCCTATAGATCACCACTTAATATGGTACCTGGAAAATCAGGAGGTAGCATGGAAAATGTTTTCAAGGCAAGCGTGGGAACCCTGCTACTGTACGATGTCTTCAGGTCAAGATTGTTATCAGTGAGAGAAGAGTGAAGACATGGTGGTGAACAAATTGAGCTCTGATTGGGTGCAAAAAGAGGCCAATGACAATCATGAGTGTCTGAGGTTAGGTGCAAAGGGGGTACTACACTAGAGACCACTGACATAAATGGAGAAGAGAGGAGAACTGCTATTGGAATGGCAGAGCTGAACCTCCCACCCACATAATAACAACGGTCCAGCTCATAATAGGCTATAGGTCAAATTATCCTGAAGCTTAACCCTTTACCGGCCAAGTAACCATTTTTGGCCACTTCCCCATACAATATATTACTTCTACCATGTAGTACCCTGTAGTATCCTGTAGTGCCATGTAGTACCTTGTATTTTCATGTAGTACCATGTATTGCCATGTAGTACCATGTAGTTATATAGTTTTGTCCGCTATTCTTATTTGGGCCTTTATCGGTTACTGTTGCCATGGCAACGCAAATTCAAGAAAACTCCCAAATACATTTTCTTATTTATTTTATGTTATGAATCAGCCTGCCAAGTTTCATAGATATGCCTGCTAAGGAAAAATATGCCCCATAGCCCCCACATTTTTAGGGGTACCGGTCGAGGGCTTGTTTACGGACACTTTGGTTAACCTTAATTTACATGGGGGAAATCCTTTTTTTTTTTTTTATTGTAGATAACTTTTGAAATGGCACCAAAATAACAATCTATAGTTGAAATTGTGAATTTCCAGGTATTTCAAGAAGTGACCGGTAAGGGTTAATACATTTCCCACTAATGTAATACAAATGTTACTGCTGAATAAACCACCAAGGGAGCATTACTCCAGTGTATGGGTACCTTTCTTTTTCTGTATAGTTTGAGAACCACTGGTCTATATGATGTAAATTTCTCATCGAGCCAGATGCCAAGGTTGTTGAGCTTTGCAGGTTCCCTTGCGTTGCATAATGAAAAGACACGTTGTCCAAGGAGATATCTTTAGCCTGTAGCTTATTTATTGGTAGCACAGTGTAGTATTTTCCCAAGCTATATGGTTCTGATATGTATCAGAACCTGCTCTAATCTGCTCTGCGTTGTGATTCAAAAACTTTAAAGCCCTGGAAAATACTTTAAACAAAGACTTGAGGGTCTTTGTTATGACGATCAGCGGTGCAGCAGGAGGAATGAGGAGGAGAAGAGGGTATATACCAGCAGCTGTTTAATCAAAGTTAAGAGTTGTATACAAATTACAATAAAGAACACTATAAAAGATTCAAGGTACCAGAGCACTATGCCGCTCGCCCTATCTAAGAAATCAGATTAAAGAATGATAGTTGATAAATTGTTGATGGCTTTGTTCTCTCGCTAGTGAACAAAGTATAGTTCTGTTTTTCCCTCAAAGTGATGTTCTTTGTCCGTTGATCCTCCTCTGCCCGCGTGTGTAGAGATGGGGTGTGGTCTCCTCGTCGGTGAGTTGGGTTCTCAGAGTCTTCCCTCGTCACCACACCCCAGCTCTTATAGCAAAGGCCTGGAGTCTCGTGATGTCATCAGAGTGACCTCACCAGACGTGTTTCCTCCAATCCCAGGCCTGCTACGTTTGGATTTGAAATAGGGGGTTGTCCTTAATAGGCCAACCCCCCCTACTTTGTTTAAGCCCAGAGAATAGTTTCACTGTATATTTAATACTTTGGTTGGTGAACCCCAAGATATATTGATTACATAAACACAGAGAACAGTTTATCTTGATGCTAAATGAGACTCATAAACATTGTATATTTCATATCAGTTTCACTCAGGATTGTTACCACAATATAACAGGCATTTGCAGTTGTTTCACATTGTTTTGAATGATTGTCTCTGAGCTTAGTATAATCACATCATATTATCACACCACTCTATTCAGCCTCATCAGTCCAGCCTAACAGTCATATATGCAGGTATGTCATATTGATGGTAAACCTCCTATCTCTTTAAACACACATTTAAGTTATTTAACTATAATTCCTATTTGAGACTTTTCATACTAATCAGACCAGTTGGCTACACCTGTGTTGTCCCTAGGCCGCGGGGCAGCCAATACCAACTGCATGTGATCTGATCATCTCATTGTGTTAGCTGTTTACCCACCCCCCTTGTAAACAGTTGCTCTATTGTCTTGAAGGAAACCGGTTCTGTCGCACCTTCCAAGCTGTTGATTACTTCCTCCTGCGCTAACTTGGCCCGTGGACTGACTGAATAAGACAGCTGTTTTGACTAAATCTTATGTTTGCTTAGAACCTTTTTGATTGGCATGTTTCTACAAGACTATTACACATTAGTTTGATTTGTACCAGTTATGATCTATTGTTCATTAAAAACTACCACAACAGCCTCACCGCATCACCGGGTGAGACAGGTATAAAACATGTGGAGACATGTACCTGCACACAGATATATATAGAACACATATATATGCCCATAGATGTTCTATATATATCTATGTCTATGCCTGCACACACACACACCTAAAGAACACACATCCGCTCACGCAGATATGTGATACGATGACGTCATACGTGCGTTCTTTCAGTATAGCGCTTCGGCGCTTCCCAGTGGTATAAATGAGTACTGCATATATATATACATTCAGTAATGCACATTCACCTGAGTACATAAATATATACATATCTCGTAACACCCCCACTTGAACTCAGGTTGCTACAATCTTAAGCAAAATAAAGACATAAAATAAATGTGGACCTCTGTCTAAACACATTTCAAGTTCCAAAAATGATCTTTCCAAACTTCTCCAGTTTCATCTTCGTTACAGGTTTTGTAAAAATATCAGCAACCATTTCGTCAGTAGGACAATATATCAGAGTTACTCTCCCCTCATTCACTGTAGACCTGATAAAATGGTATTTAATATCCACATGCTTGCACCTCTGTCTGTGTACAGGGTTTCTGGGGAGGGAACAGATGGTGGAGGTAAACGGTACCCTATCCCCCCCCCCCTCACAGTGAGCTGTGGTGTTCCACAAGGAAGCATACTAGGACCGCTACTGTTCCTAATTCATGCAAATGACATGTCGTCAGCTTGTGACTGCAACTTGTTCCTGTTTGCGGACGACTCAGCCCTGCTGGTCTCTGACAAGAACAAGTTACAGGTTGAAAAAACCCTCAGCTCGGAACTAGGCAGAATCTGCATATGGCTCGCTGATAACAAACTATCATTACACATGGGCAAAACAGAGTCCATTCTCTTCGGTTCAAATAACAAACTCAGCAAGACCGACGGCTTCTCAGTTACAGTGGGTGACAATATTGTCACAAGGAAAGATGAAATTACCTACCTGGGTTCCATCCTAGAGGCTAATCTCTCCTGTGACAAAATGGCATCCAATGTAATAAAAAAAGTCAACCAACGAACTCGATTCTTGTACCGGATCTCCTCTCTGGTAAACAAGAATACCCTGAAGACTCTGGCAGGAGCACTCATTCAGGGGTACTACGACTATGCTTGCACCTCATGGTACCAAAGCACCTCAAAGGCGCTAAAAACAAAATTACAAACATCTCAAAACAAACTGGTCAGACTACTGCTTGACCTTACTCCTAGAACCCACCTCACCCCTGCCCACTTTGACAACCTAGGATGGCTTAGAGTAGACGACAGAGTACAGCAACTTGCAATGGGCCTGGTCTACAAGATACACTACACGACCAAGGTACCCATGTACATGTCAAAATACTTCCCAAAGGTCAGTGAATACCACGATCACAACACCAGAGGGAGCTCCACAAATCATGTTAAACCCAGATTCGGCTCAAATAAGGGACTAAATACGTTTCGCAATTATGCCACATCAATGTGGAACGCCCTACCCAAAGCTGTAAAGGAATGTGGATCACTACCCACTTTCAAAACCTCTCTCAAGGGACACCTACGGGAGACTGCAATTCAACACTGGCCCCTGTAAATATCCTAACCCAACCCCCTCCAATGTACAGTCATTTACCTAGTATGGTTTTGTCAATAGTCCAATGTACAATTTTGTTTGTTTGTACAGTGTCTCCCCCCCCCTCAATGTACAGTTTTGCTTGTTTATACAGTGTGCCCCCCCCCCCCCAACCACCTCCAATGTAGATTACCCAGTATGGTTGTCAATATCCCAGTGTACCCAACCCCCCCCCACCCAACCTCCTCCAATGTACAGTTTCTACGTCAAATGTATATACTCCCTTTTCCTGACTCCTTCTGTATCACAAACAGTACTGCATTTGCAAATCTGGTATGTCATAAATGTATAGATGTAGCAGTACTGACTATCTGTATGTCATGTATGTCATATATGTCCTGATGAATTGAAAATGGGGGACCCTGATGTAAACAAGACGAAAGTCTTTCTCTGGTCTGCATCCCCTTAACAATTGTGTGTATTGAGCTGTACTGTATTGTACCCATTCTGCAATCTGTTAATAAAGTTTTCAATCAATCAATCAATCAATGGCAAAAGCAATTGTTCCCTGGTTGTCCTCATGTACCACTGCCTGTGTGTACTTGTAATCATCAATACCTTTCAAAAGCTGTTCTAGGTATATAACTTCTGCTATGGTTGTAGCAAGGGCAATGTATTCCGCCTCACAAGTGGAAAGTGTGGGTTGCTTCTTAGTTTTCCAGGAAACTAGAGAGCTGTTCTTGCTCAGACTTACACAGTATCCTGTGGTACAGCGCCTGTCGCTGGTATCAGCCGCCCAGTCTGCATCACTGTAGGCTTGTATGCCTAACACCTCACTGCTGTCTTGTCTGAAATATAACCCCATGTCTGCAGTGCCTTTGAGATATCTTAGTACATGTTTCACAGTAACCCACTGCTCCTCTGTTGGCTCTGCGAAATACTGTGATAATCTACTCACCACAAAACTTAGGTCTGGTCTAGTACAAGCAGTGGTGCAGTGGCAAATTGACAGTAGGTCAAACGCTCCATGCGCGTGCGCGCGCATGCACAGTTTTTTTTGGCTGCTCTCGTCCTGCAGCTGGATACTATTGCCTCACAGCGCGGCCGTCAGCGCGCGGCCCAGAGAGCGCCGCTGGCTCTGCGGCTCTGCAGCTGCATGCTTCTCTGGGAGTCCGGTTGGATAATGCCATGTAAAAAGCGATTGCGCGTACTTCAGCCTCAGTGACCGAGGTATAACGCCGTTATACCGAGTTATACCAGCACTGCACCACTGCAAGTAGTCAGGTATATGAGGCTTCCTACCGCCTCTCTGTAGCCTGACGTCCTCCATCCTGACTGCATCCTCTGTGTATTCTAACTTTTGTTCACAGGGCGTTTCTCTGATTCTACAGTTCTGCATATCAAAACGCTCTAGTATCTTGTTTGTATACTTTTCCTGTGACATAGTTACACATCCCTCGGATTGATTGAAATCAATACCCAGAAAATGTTTGAGTCTTCCAAGATCTTTCATTTTAAACTTTTCTGACAGCATCTCTTTCACCTCTCTCAATCTCTCATGGCTGCAATAATCAAGTCATCGACCCATATGATTATGATCACTTTCCCTTCTTTTGTCTCTTGGGAATAAACACAATGGTCGGCTGGGTTTTGTGTGAATCCACTCTCAGTTAGACAGTCATGTAGAATCCCATTCCAGTTCCGCCCAGACTGTTTAAGACCATAGAGCAGTGGTTCTCAAACTTTTTACACCAAGTACCACCTGAGAACGTAGCTGGCTCTCCAAGTACCACCATATGACCGGCGTTAAAATACAGTCTATTCAGCTATGCACAGTTCACGCAGGAGGCAAATGTATTCCTAATACCATTATTTATTGTTAACTTTTGTCAGACACAGCCACAATGTACAAAGGGATAGTACTAGAACTAGCAAACACTTCCACACAACTCATACAATGCAAGGGGCATTGAGAACATAATAACTAACATTCTCACATAGCAAGTGAGAAAATGAAGAACAACTGTATTTCAGCAAATGTACCTAATTCTCTCTCTATCTATCTATCTCTCTTTCTCTCTCTCTCTCACTCTCTCTCTCCCTCTCTCTCTCCCTCTCTCACACAGCAAGCAATTGTCCGTCATTCTCTCTCACACTCACACACACACACGCACACATAGAGCTGCCGCGGTATTGATGTTTTCCTTACCGCACAAATTTGCTAAATATTTCCTACCGCCGCGGTATTACCGCACACACAAAAAAAAAAAAAAAAAAGGTGAATGCATTTTTTTTTTGTAGTCTACTCTTTATAGCATATAGCCTGCCTCTAGTCTAAATGTCTATCTATAGAGGATGACTTTGCAGCATGAATATTGTTTGGGATTCGGCATGCACGCATTCGCTATTAAAAGTGAAACACGGATTCGAAGTCTCCCCTCTGTGTCGCGGGCAGGTGTGGTAGCGGCGCACCCGCCGGTTACCCCCCCCCGACCCTTTCTTATTATTATTATTATTATTATAATGTTACTACTTATGATTACAAAGGCATTCGTTTTGTGGCATTGACGTTATATAGTTACACGTTCGTATTTACCGGACCATAGCAAGGCAAGCGTTACTCAATTCATATCTTAGTTCCTTTCTTTGCTCAGAGCGTGCCGAGTTGTACCCATTCTGCGGTCTGTTAATAAAGTTTTCAATCAGACAAGTGTATAGAACGAAGGGCTTTTATTATAACATTTCGTTGCAGTAAAATCATTATGCCTCGTTCCCTGAGGAGCGACGGTAATCGACTCCGGACTCCGGTCTCCGGTGGGAGCTAACGTACTATTAGCCGTGTTGTGACTGAGCTCTGATCAATGGCTGAGATTCAGGAAGTAAAAGCACTGCAAGATGCTCCAAAGTGTGACGCGTCTCTCTTCTGACCAATCAGTGGTCTGCAATGTTTCACGTGACTTTTCTGGTACCCAATAGGGTCGCTTGGAACCTCGATAGAGGAGTAGGGTATATCTGCAGAGCCGCAAGCCCAACGAGAGGAGAAACTTTATTTATTATTATAAAAAAACAGCGGTGATGCGGTATTCAGCCTACACTTGCGGTGGACGTGATGTAACAGCGATACCGCGGTAATGCGGTAATCGCGGCAGCTCTACGCACACACACACAATTATTTTGTTACAAAAACTTAATTTCCTGCATCCTGGTGCAGGAATTTTTGAATTTTTACCCTTTAAATGCCAGTATTTGTGATGGGCATCACAAATTATTGTAAAAAATAAAAGAAAACACATATTCAATACATTTTTGAATGTTTACCCTTTAAATGCCAGTTTGTGTGATGGCATCACAAATTATTGTTAAAAAAAACACAAAAAGTAAAATATTTACAATATATCAAATGCAAAGTAAATTTTTCTGGGGGGGATTATTACAGGCTAGGCATGTGTCAATGATTAGCAGCAACACATATTTTGATGGATTTTTTGTAATGTCAGATTTAACACCAACTATTTTCAGAAAAGTGGGAGTATTTCATTTTTTATCTGACATTACAAGAAATCTAAAAATAAATGGTTATGATCAGGGCTGAAGTTGAATTAAAGATTTATGACTGTTTAGACTGCATTACTCTCTGTCACAGTGATCTTCTGGTTGTTCCCCACTTAGATTATCTAACTATCGTGCTGCCGCAACCAGAAACACTGGCCTGGCCTGCTTCTAAGTTCAGTGGCCTGACTGTAAAAAAAAAGAAAAGAAATCTTTTTTTTTAGCTTTTTTGGAAATGTTTTCAAGTACCACCAGCAGTACCACCAAGTACCACTAGTGGTACGCGTACCACAGTTTGAGAACCACTGCCATAGAGTGATTTCTCTAGTTTATACACTGTGACTAGACCTTCATCCTTCTCTTCATAACCCTCTGGTGGATTGATGTATATTTCATAGTCTATGGGAGCGTGTAAATATGCCGTTTTCACGTCCATCTGGTGGAGGACTAAGTCCTCCTTTGCTGCTTTCTGAAGCACTACTCTGACACTTGTCAAGTTTGCTGCGGGTGAAAACGTTTCCCCGCAATATATTCCTATTTTCTGGCTGTAACCCTTAGCCACAAAATGTGCTTTGTATTTGTCTCTTCCATTTACATCACTCTTGATGGCGTAGACCAGGGGTCGGCAACCCTAGGCACGCGTGCCGGGACCATTTCCATAGGCACGCGGGGGGGGGGGCAGCATAAAAAAAAAAAAAATTATTATTATTATTATTATTATTATTATTATTATTATTTTTTTTACTTCGCTTTGAAATATTATTGTGAAATGTTTTGCACTGTTGTCGCATATCTCTTGTTGAAATCCTCCCACAGGTTCTTTTTTGTAAGTCGACTGTTCTGCACACCCCTATATTATGACAGCAATCAGCTGTTCCCATGTGCTCCGCTGTAGCCGGCCTCCCGCCGGCCTCCCGCAGCAGTCGCGCCAGGTAACACACAGTGCTGAGGTTGCATTCTGTGCAGTGTCATGATCAACCCCCGCTAAGAAATCAAAGCAAATTCGCACATTTCAGCCCTCGTGGACAGACGATTACGGGTTTGTGGACCGTCAGAAGGACCGTGCTATGTGTTCTTTCTGTTTGGAAAATGTAGTTTGCCAAACATCATCTGTGAAACGCCATTTCGAGACTAAGCATAAAACAAGTTTCAAGGATCAGGCGGATAAGGCAGAATCCATTAAACGTGCCGTCGCCAGGTATGGGAAGCAAGCCAGCACCCTCAAAGTGTTCACAAGCGCTAAAAAACACGCAACTGAAGCAATTGCTATCGCATTGCTCATTGCATTGCAAAACGTGGAAAGCCATTCACGGATGGCGACGTATATAGGCTTTTATCTGTACCTCATATGTTTTGTTTGAAGGCTTGCCAAATAAAGAGACAATAAAAGCAAGGATAAAAGATATCCCCACCATGTCAACGGAACGTTGCAATGGCTTTGCTGACGGTCTTCGGGTCAACATACCTCTGTGAGCAGATCTTTTCGCACATGAAGTACGTGCTCAACCCCTCCCGGAGTCGATTGACAACCGACCACTCCGAAGCATGTGTCCAGCAGTCCAGCTTAAAGTGACTAATTACACCCCCCAAATAACCGGAGCTCAGCCAGGCAAAACACTGACGCGACAGGTAGGCTGCTGTTTATTTTCCTGTACATCGGTTTGCATGTTAACTTGAACTTGAACGTGCATATGCAGGGCTCTACGCATAATAGATCATACGCACAATCGCGCATATATTATTATTATTATTATTACGCGGCATGTGTATGTGTAGGGGAGCTGTCCACTGTGCATGTGGTGCTGAACCCCCCTCTCTCTCTCTCTCTCTCTCTCTCTCTCTCTCTCTCTCTCTCTCTCTCTCTCTCTCTCTCTCTCTCTCTCTCTCTCTCTCTCTCGTGGAGCACAGTGTGCTTTGCGTGTGCACTGTGTGTGCCATCATGTTAACGTTAGCCTCAGTTAAACTTAAACCTTGCGACGCCTCGTTAGATGAAGCTGTGTTCTGAGGTGTTCTGAGCTTCTGAGCTGTGTCATGTGACAATAGTACACATATTTAATTGAAACCCTTTATTTGTTTATTATTTCAATTTAGCTGGAAATACATTGCTACATCATTCAGTAACATTTGCAGAGCCTTATAACAAAAACATTATTACGGTCACCATTGTGACCAGTGCTTAATCAACACATTTTATTATTTATTTTTCTATTATTTCATTGAACATGTTAAAAGCCATTTTTCTTACTCAAAATGTGAGTATTACCAAGTCAACTTGTGTTCTTAAAACAATGACAATAAACATAGTTTTATTAGGTTGAAATAATGTGGTTGTGTACTTATTTTTCTGTTAACTTATTATGGATTGAAAACTGAGCACAGTAACTGAACTCAATATTTTTAAGTTTGGGTAACTTATTATTATTTATTTTTGTACAGTTCTCCATTAGGCCTGTAGGTGGAGCTATGGTGTGTGCTGTGTCCAAAAATGAATGGGCAAATGTGAGTGAAATGGTCGCACTGTATGCAGCTGTTTGTCTGCATTGCACCCCCCCCCCCTCCCCAACTCAGATTTAGGGTTGATACAACCATCATAATAATATTGTTAATAATAACAATAACAATAATGATGTAATAATGTAAGAATTATCATTAAAAAGACCTGATTATGAGAGAAAAAAAAATACGATGCATGGAATATTGTTGAGGCACACTAGTTACAACTATATTTCAAATAGGCACTCCATGTCAAAAAGGTTGCTGACCCCTGGCGTAGACCCATCTACCCCCCACTACCTTTTTGTCTTTTGGCAGGGTCAAGGCCAGATTAAGACTTCAGAGGCCCCTGGGCCAGATTCTTGAGGAGGCCCCCCCCACACACACATACACGTGCACGCACGCACAGTGGCGTTTTTATATGTCACTTTAAAAAATATATAGAATATTTAGAAGTGGTGGGCTCTGAGGGCCAAGCTAAAAGGACTTTGATCACCCCTGCCCACTTTGACAACCTAGGATGGCTTAGAGTAGACGACAGAGTACAGCAACTTGCAATGGGCCTGGTCTACAAGATACACTACACGACCAAGGTACCCATGTACATGTCAAAATACTTCCCAAAGGTCAGTGAATACCACGATCACAACACCAGAGGGAGCTCCACAAATCATGTTAAACCCAGATTCGGCTCAAACAAGGGACTAAACACGTTTCGCAATTATGCCACATCAATGTGGAACGCCCTACCCAAAGCTGTAAAGGAATGTGAATCACTACCCACTTTCAAAAACACTCTCAAAGAACACCTACGGGAGACTGCAATTCGAAACTGGCCCCTGTAAATGTCCTAACACAACCCCCTCCAATGTACAGTAAAGGACCAAGTATGGTTTTGTCAATATTCCAATGTACAGTTTTGCTTGTACAGTTGTACAGTGTCCCCCACCCACCCACCCCTCCCACCCACCAAACCACCTCCAATGTACAGTCCCCCCCCCCCCACCTACCCAACCTCCTCCAATGTACAGTTTCTACGTCAAATGTATATACTCTCTTTTCTGGACTCTTTTTGTATCACAAACGGTACTGTATTTGCAAATCTGGTATGTCATAAATGTATAGATGTAGCAGTACTGTCTATCTGTATGTCATGTATGTCATATATGTTATGATGAATTGAAAATGGGGGACCCTGATGTAAACAAGACGAAAGTCTTTCTCTGGTCTGCATCCCCTTAACAATTATTGAGCTGTACTGTACTGTACTGTACCCATTCTACAATCTGTTAATAAAGTTTTCAATCAATCAAGAAGAGAAGAGAAAAGAAACACATCATGTTTAGATGGGGGGATGGCGCCATCCTCAGGAAGAAAAAAAACATGGACACACTTTGGAGACAAGAATATAATATTAGAATAGTAAGCTTACTTTTACGTGAATGTCAATTTAAATTATAATTAGGGAAGGGAGGGGGTTGAAATGTGTTTTTGTCCTGTGTTACTGTCTGTGAATGAATGAATGAATGAAAATTGTGTTTAACAGATTGCAGAATGGGTACAAATAATACAGTACGGCTCAATACACACAATTGTTAAGGGGATGCAGACCAGAGAAAGACGTTTGTCTTGTTTACATCAGGGTCCCCCATTTTCAATTCATAGTGACATGTATGACATGCACAACATATATGACATCATGACATTTATGGCATAGGGACATACATGACATACAGGTATATAGTACTGTTACATTTGTGACATATATGATATGCAAATATACAGTACTGTTACCCATAGATCCTGACAGAGAGTATATACATATGATGGGGAGGGGACTGTACATTAGGAGGGGGTGGGTGGGTGGGAGAGAAATATACATACGGTGGGGAGAGAATAATATACATTACATACGGTGGGGAGGGGACTGTATTAGGTGGGGGTGGGGCTGTATGTATGTATGTGTAGCATCCTGAATATTCTTCTATTATTCAGAAGTGCTAACGTAATCTTCTACTTCCCCTTTGTGCACAAAGACATCATTGATATTCTCACGAACAATGATGCGAGTCCCTCCTTCTTTCACCGACCAAAATATGGATTATAAACGGCATTACTGGATTCTATTCTACAATCCTTTTCCCTGTGGAGCTAGTAGGCGGTACCAGCAGGGGGCGCCGGTGGCAAGCAGAGAGCGTACGAGAGCGACGGAGAAGGAAGCAAGCCAACTGAGACGGAAGTGCGAGGAACCAGCCTCTTCGGCAGTGAACTTGACCATGAACAGTCGCAACGGGCGTGTGCTCTGGAAGAGCCCTATTGCAGAAGTTATGTTGAAGGGCCCCGTGGGATAGCGACGGGTGATAGGAAGTACTTGCTAGTTGACGTGATATCCTAGAAGTACCAGCGATAGTGTGTGAGCAAACGGTACAGAACAAAGCACTAACGTTCATAATAGTCGGGTTACAGTAGTAGTGTGGCGGTATAAGTAGCGTGCGGCTAACAGCATATCTGAGTCCATAGTAGTCGGGTTACAGTAGCAGTGTGATGGTATAGAGTGCGAGCCCAGATACACGCGTGGACCTACAACCAGTCTGCTCCGGCTGCCTGCAACCAGTCTTCCCCGGCTACCTGCGACCAGATCTGCACCAGGCTGCCTGCAGGATACGAGAGTTCGCCCCGTCCAGCAGAGGTCGTCGTCGCCCCGCACACGCTCTCAGCCAGCACTGCTTCTCTGCTCCAGCTCCGCCTGCTAGTGTCCTCACCGAGAGTGCTCGACGCCATCTTGCCTTCCGGACAACAGTGGCGCGGCGAGGCGGCCATTTTGGATGAGTATAAATGAGCGTCTATGCTCCGGAGCCTTACACCGTACACAGTGTGGTGCAGCCCGCGGGCGAAGTCAGCGTTGCTATTACAGTTCATAAGGGGAACCCCAAACAATATATGCCGGCATTAAGATAGGACTTCTGTTTGGTATTTTGTGGGCCCACTTGTTGATTTCTTTCCTTTTATTTAAGTGTAATAACGTGTATGTTTATTTATAGTAAATTCCCATTCAGTGAACCCTTCTATTCCTTTCCCATGTCCTCCCTTCTTCCCCCATAGTTGGGAGTACTAGAGCAGTATATGTAAACCCTTAGGGAAGGTATAATAATAATAATAATAATAATTCATTTAATTTATATAGCGCTTCTCAATAACCCGAAGTTGCTGACAGTAGTCGGGAGCACGAGTACAAACAAAGAAACGAAAGCAAAGAAACAAAAACAAAAACAACAAAGAAACAAAAACAAAAGGAACATGAGACCATGGGGGGAACAGGGGAGACAGCCTGATAGCACAAAAAAAGACTGGAGACAGACATCAATCAGGTTGGAGGGGAGGGGGGGGTTTAGGGGTGGGGGGGGGTTGAAGGCAAGGGAGAACAGGTGGGTTTTGAGGCAAGCTTTGAAGGTGGAGAGTGTAGGGGAGTCTCTGATGGACTGGGGGAGGGAGTTCCAGAGTCGGGGTGCAGTGCGAGAGAAGGCCCGATATCCGCTTGGATGTCGGGACAGTGAGGGAGGCAGTGGAGGAGGACCAAAGGGAACGGGTGGGGCGGTAGGGGAGAAGGAGATCAGTCAGGTAGGGGGGGGCCAGGCTGTGGAGGGCTTTTAAGGTGAGGAGTAGTGTTTTAAAGTTAATGCGGTGTTTGATCGTGAGCCAGTGGAGGGAGTGGAGGACAGGAGTGAGGTGTTCGCGGGACCGGGTGTTAGTGAGGAGGCGGGCGGCTGAATTTTGGACCATTTGCAGTTTATGGAGGGAGCGGGAGGTGATACCAGTGAGGAGGGAGTTGCAGTAGTCCAGGCGGGAGGAGATGAAGGCGTGAATGAGGGATTCAGCAGCGGGGGGGGGGAGACAGTGACGGATTTTTGCGATGTTGCGGAGGTGAAAGTAGGATATTTTTACGATGGAGCGGACGTGGGGGTACTGTGTCTAGCCCAGACGTGGGCAGCACTTAGTCTGTTTACAGCGAGAGCACTTGGTGCCTAGGGCCTAATTACATGAATACCAGACTGTAACTATTGTGTAACGATAACAATGGTGCAATAATAACAAACTGAATGGGAGGACGGTGTGTGTGTCTTTTACTGAGCCTAATCCTAACCCTTTTTGATGCGGGTAACATATATACTATTAATCCCTTCCTATTCAACCTTCCCTTTCCTACTGTAAGGTTTCTAGGGTTTACGAGGGAGGGTACTGCTTGCGGGGGGAACCAAGTTATTTATTTACAATCCAGTCACTAGGTGTGGGAGGGTGCTAGAGGAGTAACTGGGGGGAAGTGAGAGCGTGTTGGGGAGTACTGCTGACCGCCCTGGACGGGAGAGGAAGACCAGAGTACCGGACCAGGTTCGTAAATCCCGGGCCCCATACACTCCCACTGCCAGCCTCCAGTTGACGCTCCGGACCCAAAGACGGAGGTGCAGCTAGCCAGAGTTCTACTGTGTCTCGCTACCCAGTGACTGTGCACACCCGTTCCCACGAAGCAGGGATAATCCACCCTGCTACATATGTATGTATGTATGTATAAAAAAAAAAAATACAATAGAAATATTGATTGACGTTTCTTAAGCGACTGTTTCGAAGTTGGTTAAGGTTAGAGTATGGAATCAGGGCTGGTGTTCTATCGCCCTGCTCTAAGATTAACTCTAACCTTAACCAACTTCGAAAGAGTGCCTAAGCTTAACCGGTGAAAGAAAGAGCCGTCACACGATTGGCGCTACCAGAAATGTCAGTGGCCAATCAGAGCGCAGAACGCGAACGCGGAACTGGAAATCCGTTGGTAAAAGTATTCAGGCGTCGGGGCTGCTGGGATGTGGAGATGCAAGTTGACTTTTTATTGCTGTTTTTACCTCAAACGGAAAACCTCAAACTCTTATGAAGAGTTTTTGTTTTTTGGTCATGTTTATCAATAAAAGCAATGGCAATATTTTTGAGGCAAATGTACACAGTCATAGATACTCCTCAAAGATTGCACCAACTACCATGTCAGATATAATAATAAATTCGTGGAACATTAAAGGCTTGGGAAATCCTATTAAAAGGAAAAAATTGTTATCCCTTCTAAAAGAAAACAAAGTAGATGTGGCTTTTTTACAAGAAACATATTTGTCAGACACTGAACACGCAAAGGTAAAAAGAGAATGGGTAGGTCAGGTCTATTTCTCATCATATAAAAGTCATAGCAGGGGAACGGCTATTTTGATTAACAACAATACCATTTACAGTAGAAAAAACAATTACAGACCCAAACGGACGGTTTGTCTTGGTTTCAGGCTGCATTTGGGGAACATCCATAACTTTTTTGAACATTTATGCCCCCAATGCCGACGAACCCACATTTATGTCTGACATGGTGTTGCTGTTCAATGAAAACTGTAAAGGTGAAAAAGTGGATAAAAAAAAAATAAGCTTTAATCGAACCTCGGATAGTCCGGTTGGTTTGGGGTGGTGTGAAAGCTCATTCACTCTTGCAAGTGAACCCTGCTGCGGTTCATTTGAGATGTGAATGCAAAGCGGACCAAAGGCAGGAAAAGACCCAAAAATCGAATATTTTTTTTATGAGAAGTCTGTAAACATATGTATATAATGAAACACACAATAGTTTTTTTTCAATTGCCTAAGCATGATTTTGAAAACGGGGCCCGGTGTTTCAAAACACACAATTAGCACAACCACACACACAATTATCAGAACACCTCAGATCCTTTGCTAAATTAAACACTTGTCAAAACCATACACTAATTTATAAAAACTACATTTTGTTACCATATGAAACACACGTTTCATATGACTTAATTCTGTTTGAACCAGTTACACACACTGCTGTGCTTAACCTAAAACACATTTAGCAATTCTACTTCTCAGTGATTAGAGTACTGTAAGTGAAGTACGCAGAGAATGTGCAAATATACAATAAATTCACCAAACACTACACAAGACCAATGCTGTAGACCAGGGGTAGGCAACCCTAGGCACGCGTGCACGCGGGGGCATTTGCATAGGCACAGGGGGCAGCAGTAAAAATTAAAAAAAAAAAAAAAAACGTATATATATTTTTTTTCTTTTGGCTCTGAAATATTATAGTGAAATATTTTGCACTGTTGTCGCATTTATCTTGTTGAAATCCTCCCACAGGTTCTTTTTACTACCACATATTTAATTGAGACCCTTTATTTGTTTATTATTTCAATTTAGCTGGAAATACATTGCTACATCATTCAGTAACATTTGCAGAGCCTTATAACAAAAACATTATTACGGTCACCATTGTGACCAGTGGGATTAATCAACAATTTTTATAAATGGTTGCACCCGTTTGTCTGCATTGCATTCCCCCCCCCCCCTCCCCAACTCAGATTTAGGGTTGATACAACCATCATAGTAATATTGTTAATAATAACAATAATGATGTAATAATGTAAAAATCATTAAAAATACCTGATGAGAAAAAAAATTACGATGCATGGAATATTGTTGAGGCACACTAGTTACAACTATATTTCAAACAGGCACTCCATGTCAAAAAGGTTGCTGACCCCTGCTGTAGACTGATGAAAATATAATTTATTTATCTACATATACCCAAATCAATGATGCAGACTGATGAAAAAAATAACATTTTCTCTCCATATACCCAAATCAATGATGCAGACTGATGAAAATATAAATGTTCCCTCCATATAACCAAATCAGTCAACATTTCAACATGGAGAATCACAACAATACATGTCCCAGTTTTCATGCTACTATGTGCATAACACTGTAAGCTCAGCAAATATCAGACAAACATAAAATACTGTATCCAGTACAGGTTAAAATTACAGTAACACGATTTTTTTTGAAAAGCTTTAAACAGAAAATACTAGACATTATCTCTTTGCCTAGCTGGATCTGGCAAGATAATTTTTTGTTGTGATTCTCCATGTTGACATGTTGACTGATTTGGGAAAATGGGAGAAAATGTATATTTTCATCAGTCTGCATCATTGGTTGTCTTGTGTAGTGTTTGGTGAATGTATTGTATATTTTCACGTTCTCTGTGTACAGTACTTCACTCTCCTTCCATTTTGGTTGAAGACAGGTGAACTCACCTGCTGCATTTTTATAGTGCTTAAACCTGATTGTGTATCTACAATTAAGCAATGGTGTGTTTGTGCATCTGATGGCTGTGTTTAACCAATTGGCTCATATGTGTGGTAATTTGACATTCTGTGTCTAATGTAATGCAAGTGTGTTTAGTATTTTGCAAATCACTGTGTGTATTGTTTTGCAAAAAGTGAGGCTGACATTGTAGGGGTGCAAATCTGGGCCTATATTTTGCTCCTTGAGTGTAAGGTTTTGATAATTGTGTAATACTTTTGATTTGAGTGTTTATGCAATTGAAGAAAACTGTAAAGACTAGAGTAGTAATAGACCATGCTATCCTCATTGACCGTCTCCACCAAGCAGTTGGTGTCAGTGGCACAGCCCTATCATGGTTCACCTCCTACCTCAGTGACAGAAGCTTTTCCGTTAACATCGGAAACTGCTCCTCCCCCTCTGCCTCTCTCTCTTGCGGGGTTCCACAAGGCTCCATCCTTGGCCCTATCCTATTCTCCCTATACATGCTGCCCCTTGGTCTGATAATTAAAAAACACAACATCTCTTTCCATTTTTATGCTGACGACACTCAGGTCTATCTCCCCATGAAACCCAACAATATAAACAATCTTGACAGTCTTCATTCCTGCCTAGACGACATCAAATGCTGGATGGCACACAATTTTCTACAACTCAATCACTCAAAATGTGAAATCCTCCTTTTCGGCCCTCCAAACCAAACCAATGTCATTGCCAGCAGCCTGGGTAACCTGTCTCCCCTAGTCAAGCCCTTTGTTAAAAACCTGGGCGTGCTCTTTGACCCCGAGTTTTCCTTCAATAGGCAGGTAAACTCGGTGGTGAAGGGATGCTTTTTCCAGCGCCGGTCCATAGCCAAGATCAAGGCCATTCTCTCCCCCTCAGACCTGGAAAGAATAATTCACGCCTTCATATCCTCACGCTTAGACTACTGTAACTCCCTGTACCTGGGGCTAAATAAATCCACCATAGCCCGTCTACAACTCCCCCAAAACGCTGCCGCTAGACTGCTCACAGGTACCCGGAAGAGAGCTCACATCACCCCTGTACTTGCCTCCCTCCACTGGCTCCCGGTGCGCTTTAGAATAGACTTCAAGGTCCTCTTAATGGTGTACAAAGCCCTAAATGGTAAAGCCCCTGCTTACCTAGCAGACCTCCTCACCCCCTATACCAACGCCAGGGCCCTCAGATCGGCTGATAAGGGTCTCCTAACCACTCGTAGGTCCAACTTCAAGTCTAGGGGGGGACGTGCTTTTGCGGTCGCAGCCCCTGACCTCTGGAACAGCATCCCCATGTCCATCAAATCTGCCCCCTCCATCGAGTCTTTTAAATCAAAACTCAAAACCCACCTATATCGCCTGGCCTTCCCTGACTCACTTTGACTCTTGCCGTACTTGTTGACGTGTTGTTCTGTTTTTCCTTTGTCTATCCGTTGATTTTATTTTGTTTCTCTGTTTATTTTATACTTTTCTTTGTACTTAGCTTAGCCATGTGAAGCACTTTGGTTGACAAGCGTCATGTTTAAACGTGCTATACAAATACATTTGATTGATTGATTGATTGATTGATAGAGATGAACTGTTTATTTATTTTGTACATAGGCTGTGCATATGTTTGTTTGTTTGTTTATTTGCTTATGTGTATGATTCTTAACTGTGTTTTTATTTTGTTATTGGTGTATATGTGTATGTATGTACAGTATATGTATATATATATATGTGTATATATATGTGTATATATGTATATTTGTACTCCTGTTGGCCAGAAATCCGGAAAATGACTGTGGATTGCCAGCGCTATTTGTCTATGGAGAAATTCCCCTTCTTTGCAGGGCTATAACTTTTTAAATTCTATTGCTACATTGCCATTATTAGGGCCCATTCAAAGTCCTATATGTATTGTTCATTGTGTAGCAACGTTAAAC
This sequence comes from Notolepis coatsorum, assembly GCF_963971535.1. NCBI lineage: Eukaryota > Metazoa > Chordata > Actinopteri > Aulopiformes > Paralepididae > Notolepis > Notolepis coatsorum. Next base: position 46,868,151 of record NC_140174.1, read on the forward strand.
TTTTTCATTCACATATTCATAGTAAAGTATGGTCTAATGTATAAGTATGTTTTCATCTCTTTCTGCAGCTTTCTCCAGAACGTGATATATAGCCCCAAATGCATTATATTGATGATGAAATACAGTTTGATGGCAATCGGGGCGATATAAAAAATTTCAATTGGACGTACTTCTAGAATGATCTACGTATGATCTGATGATGACCGGATGGGCGGGGGATCGTTTATAATTCCGTGGGCAGCGTTATATCATTCATCTAGTGTGGGTGATATGTTCATCATAACAGTTTATATGGAATACGATCAAAAATAACGCTGAATCTTACCGTATCCTCCTCGCGCCGTTGGGCGATGAGCGTGGAACAGTCATTTACCTATTATTGTATGTAGAAATATCGGGTCCATTTCCAGCTTGTATAATAGTATATATGTCCAAATCATGTTGTTTATGGAGTTATTGGCAATCGATCGCTATGTATTGTGTCGAGATCGAGTCCCGGTAGCCAAACAGAGTTCCAGGAAGTAATATGGCCGACCAGCACAACCTCCATAGCACTTCCTGTTTGGCGATTGCGCCGATCGCCCACCAGATGGCGCTCCTGAACCGCCAGAGAGCTCAGTGGGTCCTCCTGGTGGATCTCAGGCCAGCGGAGGGGAAATATGAATCCGATCGCAGATTTTTTAAATATTGATATAAGGACGCTGTAAAGCGTCCTCCGGCAACTTGAGCATGGCCGGGAATGACGTGTTAAAGCGTTTTCCGGCAGTCAAAGTGCTGTGTTTTTATTTTGTTATTGGTGTATATGTGTATGTATGTACAGTATATGTATATATATATATGTGTATATATATATATGTGTATATATGTATATTTGTACTCCTGTTGGGGCTTCTTGGACCAGATCAATGTTTTATCTGGCTAAATAAATAAATAAATAAGAAACTGATGATTTGGTCCTGTTAACTTTGAATTTTCTATGGGGACTGCCCAGATCCCTCTCATGGACCTGGACCTCACTTTGAGAACCTCTAATGATTCTAGTTATTCAGTATTCATCTCTAATTACTCTAAAATTGCGTATTTCTGTGTTTAAAAAAAAAAAAGCCCCCAATGTTTTCTAACCCTAAAAACGCCCCTGGTCTCGGTCTCCCCAACCTCCAACATTATTTTTGGTCAGCCCAATTAAGAAATGTACTGTCATGGTCGTTGGGAAGACGGGACTCACAGTGGTTTCAGTTAGAAGCTAAATTTGTTGACCCGTTACCATTGGACTCTCTCATATTTATAAAACAATTTAAAAAGATAAGAAACATAGGTAATTGCTTCACTGTTTTTAACACACTGTGCTTGGAAGGACTGCTCAAAAAAACTGGGTATCACCAATTGTACCTCCATATACTCTCCTATCTATCACAATCCTGATCTAGATAAACATCTAAGATCAATTAATATACTCAAATGGGCTCAGTTGGGGATAAGTCCATTCAAATACCTGTTTCATACAAATATGCAGTTAAAATTATTTATGGATTTAAGAACAGAATATGCCATCCCAAATACTGATTTTTTTTTAAATATTTACAAATGAGAAACATTATACACATACTGAGAAGAGAAAATAAACTAAGACTAGAATTACATGAAATAGAAGAAATACTAATGTCATCGACCACAATTAAAGGTAAAATTAGTGAATTTTATGACATCTTCTCCAAAGAATGTCACTCATCTTTTTTGCCTTTGTTGAGGATCTGGGAGACAGACCTAACCATGAAATTTGAAGAAAATACATGGCTAAATATTTGTGATAGAATACACTTTCCATTTACAAGTAACAAAATCAAAGAAGCAAATTTTAAATGTATCCATAAATTGTATTTAACTCCAATAAAAATGCATAAAATGTCTAGAGATAATTCAATAAACTGTCCTAGATGTAAAACTAACGAAGGAAAATTTTTACACATGTTTTGGCACTGTGATAAACTAAAACGATTCTGGAATTGTATTCATTCATTTACAAAATCTGTATTAGAAACGGAATTTGACTTGTCTCCATGTGCCTATTTACTAAATGAATTACCAGAGATCCAGATGGATCCAAAAAAATATAGACTGCTGATTGTTATAACATACTTTGCCAAGAAATGTATTCTCCTGTTTTGGAAAAATGACTCTTCGCCCACTTTTGAGATGTTTCAAGATCAGATATCTCAGATATCTTCCATTGGAGAGATTGACCTTGGAGGAGCGCGGCCAGGGGTGGATGTTCCGGGACCTTTGGTCTCCGCTGTTTTCTCGATTGAGCAGAGGGGCTGTTGATTGATACGGCTAGTGGCGGTATGTGAATATATCCGCATGCTGTCGCTGGCCGTGTCGATTGGTGGTTTTGCTGTTTGGTTGGGGGAGGGGTGGGGGCCGGGGGTCTTGGGATGTCTATCCCCGGTTGTGTATTTTTTGGAGGTGGGTTTCCCTAGTGGAAGAAGTTGTACAACAGACATTGTATAACAATGATGTTGTTGTTGTCATTGTTGTTATTATTTATTATTGTTTATTTAAAAATACGTATGAGAAAAAATTAACAGTGTAAACAATATCATTAACTCTGAATATAAAAATATGAGAAAAGCAAACAAGACGCGGTCTCGGACTGGTGGGGGCCCCTGATTCGAGGTCTTGGTGAGTCGGAGTGTTAAAGAGGCATGATGCTCTGGCTCGCTGGGGCGCCGGATTTGGGATCCTCACGGGGTGGGGACCTTGGTTGTTGATACTGGAGATGACGGGTGCTCAAGTAATCTCGCCTTATGGTACATACATGTGGGTATATGCATATATATATGTATATATATATGTATGTGTGTATATGTATATATATATATATATATATATATATATATATATATATATATATATATATATTCTTATTAATTTATATATTTAATTTATACATGACTATTTTATTTTTCATTATTCTGATTTAACTGATGGGTTCAAGTTCAAGTTTCTTTTATTGCCACACGGCCAGGCCGGTGGAATTTGAGCACGGTGCAGGTGGTAGCTGCGACAATACACCACATGGAACACAACATAACATCAACATCAACATAACATAACATAACATAACATAACATAACATGTTATTGTATTGTATTGTCTTGTTTCATGTTGAAAAGAGAAAATAAAGAAAAACTGTGTATAAAAAAAAGAAAAGTGAAGAGGAGAAGAAATACTCAAGATTAGCCACTTGCAGACGGCAGGGTGTGACGTACTGTATATTTTAGTTGATGAAATATTTTTGTTGATGAAATATGTTTTCATTTCAGTGTCACAGTATGACATCCATCTCCAAAATAAAAAAATAAAATTTAAAATGTGGGGCCTCTAGTGACGAGGGGCCTCCAACATTTTTTTAAATAAAAGTTAAAAAAAAATAATAATAATTTGGGGCCTCTAGTGACGAGGGGCCTCCAAAAGGCCTCGAGTGACGAGGGGCCTCCAAATTTTTTTTAAATACAAGTTAAAAAAATAATAATACTAATTTGGGGCCTCTTGTGACGAGGGGCCTCCAAAAGGCCTCTAGTGACGTGGGGCCTTAAAAAAAATTATAAATTAAAGTAAAAAAATAATGTTGGGGCCTCTAGTGACGAGGGGCCTCCAAAAAAAATTTAAATAAAAAATTAAATTTTTATTTATTTATATATATATATTTTTTTTGGAGGCCCCTCATCACTAGAGGCCCACGGGCCGCGGCCCAGACGGCCCGGTCGTTAATCCGGCCCTGGGCAGGGTTGTCAATGTAAACGTTTTGTTCTCGTTTAACGAGTGGATCTCCTCATCCATGGCTTTTACCCACTCGCCTGAGTTAACTGATCCCATAGCTTCCCCAAACGTCTGTGGTACGCCACATACTGCTCTGTAGCAATAGTCTATGGTGGCATGAGCCCCATCACTATCACTGTCTCCGTTACTTACGAAGTCCTCTAAACTACTAGGTTTCTTCCTGTCTCTGTTTGGATACCTCGTATACTCGGGTTCCTCATCTGTCACACTCTGTGTTGGGTTTTGGTCTCTAGACCTTGTCACTGCCCTTGGACTGTCACTCTGTACACTTGGTCCTTGAGCATCCTCTGTGCTCTGATTATAATAATAATAATAACTTTATTTGTATAGCACCTGGGTACGCGGGCCAATTCACGGGTGAGCTTGACGCACGACCAGCCCCGAGGAACAGCACCTGGGTACGCGGGCCATGGTACCCAGCAGGTACCAGCCCACCAAGACACGTAAGAGGAGACTCGCCTAGGAGGCCTCTCCTCCAACGCTCACCGATGTGCCAGCCATCCATGGCATCGTACATTGGCACACCGACGTTCCCGGACTTCACACACGAGAACAGAGCACACTACACAGAGCTACGAATGTGCTTAGAGACAATGATGTCCGATGTAGCTGATGAACCGTACAAATATGCTATCCTACTAAAGCACCACAAGGTGCCCCGAGCGCACAATATAGCGCTGGCATATGCCACCTCTACTACCCCATACACCGCGGCTCTAGCAGCACTCGACCAAAGATATGGACGCATATGGGACTACGTAATACAAGAGATAAGGAATATTGACCGTCTACCCCCAGCCACAGACAATCGCTCACTAGATGACCTGTCTATCAAGGTACAATCCCTGGTAGGGATGCTGGGGGCGCAAAAGGAAAAGGGTATGCACGAACTGTACGCAAACTCTAATGTCGAGAGGATTTTAGAGAAGCTTCCGCCCGCCCGACAAGAGCGCTTCAGGCGGCAAAGAGACCACCGTGATCCTAACGGTCCCGAGCCATCCCTCCTAGACCTAGCCGACTTCCTGGCGAGAGAAGTCAACAGCCTACGGTTGGATACGTTCATGCGGAGCACACCAAGCTCCAGAGAGGGACCTAGGAGAGCAAACGATGGCCGCAGATTGGTGACCGTCATGCACCAATCAGAATCAGTACCGAGCAACAAGAACCACAGTACCCCCTTGATGAAAGAGAAGTGGAAGATGGTGTGCCCGTACTGCGAAAAGGAACACTGGCTGTCACACTGTGACACGTTCAAGAAGATGACCACCGACGAGGTGAGTCAATGGATAAAGTCCAACCGACGCTGTTACCGATGTGCGCGCAGTCACATGGCAGCCGATTGCCGCTTAAAGAAGAGGTGTAGTCGGTGTGACGGAGCCCACTTAGACGTCCTACACGACAGTAACAGAAGAAAGCCTGCACCCTCAAGCAGCACAAAGGCAAGTGTTATGTACATTGACCCCGCCAGCAGCGGGGGCGCCCGGGTGCTCTTAAAGGTGGTCCGCGTAACATTGAGTTACCAAAACAAGGTCATGGACACTTACGCCGTCCATGACGACGGGTCAGAGAAGACCCTTCTCCTCGCGTCCGCTGCGGCCCAGCTGGGGCTGCGGGGGAGCGAAGACCAGATGACGATTCGGACAATAAGAAGAGATCTAAAGACGATAAAGGGCGAGAATGTCTCCTTCACTATCGCAGCAAGCGGGCAGCCAGAGAGACGGTATAGGATCACTAACGCTTTCACCAGCCAAGACATAGGCCTGTCGCAGTACACCTACCCCATCGCCAAGCTGATGGATAAATATGTGCACCTGCGTCAACTACCTATACCGCTCATAGACGGTGCCACCCCGACCTTGCTGATAGGCTCCGACCATGCAGACCTCATCGTCCCGATGGACCGGGTCCACACAGGGCCCAGAGGCTGTCCTGCAGCAGTCGAGACCCGCCTAGGATGGACACTACAAGGCCCCCTCGCTAGGTCTCTTAACCGAACAGCAGCCACTAGCTGCCTCCACTCCAGAGTGACAGAAGAAGACACCACCCTCCTACAGCATGTCGAGAGGCTATGGACACTAGAGACAATGCCCTTTAAGAACGAAAAGAAAGACATTCGTTCCAAGGAAGACATTTACGCTATAGCCCTCCTCGAGCGGGGGACAAAGAGAGTCAAAGTCAATGGGGTGATGAGATACGCAACTCCACTCCTGAGGCGAGAGGGTATGCCTACCTTCCACGCCCCAAAAGAAGCGACGGAGCGGTATCTATTGAACACAGAGCGGCGCCTAGCCAGAGACCCCGCTCAAGAGACTGTGTACCGCGCTGAGATTGACAAGCTAATCACAGCGGGACACATAAAGAAAATTGACATTAAAGAGGCCGATCAGACGACCGAATCATGGTACGTGCCGCACCACAAAGTCCACCACAACGGCAAGGATCGTATTGTGTTCAACTGCAGCTACCAGATCGGATCACAAAATCTGAATAAAGAGCTCTTGCCCGGCCCAACACTCGGCCCCTCTCTACTAGGCGTGTTACTACGTTTCCGCCAAGACAAGGTGGCCATCAGCGGCGACATCAAAGGGATGTTCCTGCAGGTGCGACTAGTGGAGGAGGACAAGCCCCTGCTGCGGTTCCTATGGAGAGAGAGGATCGGGGACGAGCAACCAGCCATCTATCAATGGGAAGTCCTCCCTTTCGGAACCACATGCAGCCCATGCTGTGCTACGTTTGCACTGCAAAAACACGTCGCAGAGGACCCAGCAGCTGATGAAGAGGTCCGACAAAGTGTAGGAAATAGTTTCTACGTGGACAACTGTCTGCAAAGCGTCTCGACGCCAGAAGAAGCCGAGGCCCTTCTACTCAAGCTCCGCGCCTCCCTGATTAAAGGCGGCTTTGATCTCAGGCAGTGGGCCAGCAGCGACCCTCAAGTATTGCGCAGCCTCTCCCCCGAGGACAAGGCAGCAAGCAGCGAGACCTGGATGGCGACCATCCCAGGAGAAGCCCAAGAAATGACATTAGGACTAGTCTGGCGCTTCAAAACAGACTCGCTCCATTATAAACACACACCCCTGACCAAGGAGCAGGGAAGGTCGACTGCACTACCGACCACAAGACGGAGTGTATACAGAACACTCGCCAGACAATATGACCCGTTGGGATGTATTCTACCTTACACCACCAGGGCAAAGATGATTGTAAGAGCGTTATGGGACAAGGACCAGGGCTGGGACGACCCCATACCCGAACACCTTGCCTCCACATGGAGAGAGTGGGAGACGGAACTCAGCTCACTCCCAGGTGTCAACATACGCCGCAGCTACTTCCCACCCACAGTGAGGCCGGAGACGTGCCAGATGGACCTGCACGTCTTCAGCGACGCCTCCGAAGTAGCCTACGGTTCGGTGGCCTACTTGCGTGCCCGAGAGGAGGGAGGAGAAATACATACTGCTTTCATCCTGGCTCGCTCAAGAATAGCCCCACGCAAGCAACAATCTATCCCGCGTCTAGAGCTCTGCGCAGCCCTAGCAGGAGCGCAACTCGCCACGTTAATCCAACGTGAACTCACCATCCCGGTGCAAAGAACAATCTTGTGGTCAGACTCCACGACAGTACTCACATGGATCCGGTCTGATTCGTGTAGATACAAGGTCTTCGTGGGAGTCAGAGTCACAGAGATCCAAGATTTAACAGAAGCAGCAAGCTGGAGGTATGTGGACACAAAACACAACCCAGCTGACGTCATCACCCGGGGAATGTCCCTGGATGACCTCACCCGTCACAATCTATACAGTGACGGGCCAGAGTTCCTCAAGCTCCCGGAAAAAGAGTGGCCTACACCCACCCCACGGGAAGCGAGTAAAGAGGAGGCAGAGAACAAGAAATCTATGTTCTGTGGATTGACCACACTCGTCTCCACAGACCCCGACATAGACGATTGCCTCACCCTTGAGAGTGCGCAGCTAAAGACATTCCTGTGGCACCACCCAGAGGTTCAGCTCACTACTGACATTACTGCAGCTAACTACGAAGAAGCAGAACTTCTTCTCCTACAACGAGCCCAGAGAGACTCGTTTCCCGATGAGCTAGACTGTCTACAGGGAGCAAAGCCCGTCCCGTCAGACAGCAGATTGCTCCACCTAGCCCCCGAGAGCGACGCCCATGGTCTCATCAGAGTGGGTGGTCGTCTGCGGAGAGCTCTAGACTTACCGGATGACGTCAAGTACCCGATAGTCTTAAACAGCCGACACAAGGTCACAGAGCTGATCATAAAGAAATACGACGAGGATGTGCATCACGCCGGGGCAGAGAGAGTCTTCGCGGAGATCAGACGTCGTTATTGGATACTGCAAGGGAGAGAAGCAGTACGACGTTTCCAGCGGACTTGTCTAGACTGTCGTAAATGGCGAGCACAGCCCAGTATACCCCGGATGGCTGACCTACCTCCCTGTCGCCTCCGACTCGGCGACAAACCTTTTCACTCCACCAGTATGGACTGTTTAGGCCCGCTGTATGTAAAGAAAGGAAGAGGGACCGAGAAGCGGTGGGGTATTGTATTCAAATGCATGACCACCCGAGCGATGCATATAGAACTCCTTCCAACCATGAGCACAGACTCATTCCTTATGGCCTTCCGAAGATTCACATTGCGGAAAGGCAAACCGTCTATATTATTGTCTGATCACGGGACAAACTTCAAAGGCGGAGAAAGAGAGCTGAGAGAGAGCTTCCATGCTATGGGCCCAGAACTTAAGACCCACCTCGCTCCATACCAGATTGACTTCCAGTTTAATCCCCCAAATGCACCTCACTTCGGTGGAACTTGGGAACGAGAAGTACGTTCAATAAAGACAGCCCTGTACGCCGTGCTTGGGGCCCAGACCGTGGCGGAAGAAGTCCTAATGACAGTCCTCACGGAGATCGAGGGAGTATTGAACTCAAAGCCCCTCGGTTACGTCTCAAGTGATGTAGCAGATGTCGACCCAGTCACCCCCAACACTCTCTTGATGGGGCGGCTGGACCCCGCGCTACCACAGACAGTGTACAGGCCTGAAGAAGCGAACGGCCGAAGAATGTGGAGGTACAGTCATGTATTGGCTGACAAGTTTTGGAACAGCTTCCTACTCCACTATCTACCGTCTCTACAGACCCGCCAGAAATGGGTGAAAGAGAGAGACAATTTGACAGAAGGAACAGTCGTCATGATTATCGACCAGTCACTACCCCGAGCTATGTGGCCGGCTGGCCGCGTAAGCAAAGTGATCACCGGTGCCGACGGAAAGGTCAGAGCGGCCGAAGTGCTCGTCCAAGGGCGGATCTACACCCGACCCGTGGCGAGGCTAATAGAGTTGCCAAGGCTCCCCGATGCTATTGATGACGACCATGACCCCATGACTTTGTGAACTGCCCTACCCTCACAACAGACATTGAGTAGTGGACAGTGCGGTTAATCTGTCTCTGCTTAGCTAATTAGGTGGGACTAATTAGGAGGCGGCTGTTACGAAGGATCAGATTAAACCGAATATATATATTTATTGATTGATATATATTGCATAATATTTGTATATCGTTTGATATCCCTTGTATATTCCTTGTACATATACACGGAATATCCCTTTAGCCTAGTACAGACCATAATATTTCATTCTCCTATTGGACAGCGGTCCACAGGCGCCATGGCCATACCTTCAAGGTCTGGTTCAAAGTCACCGCCGGGGACATGCCTGGACATGAACGGTAATGCGCAAGGATATGAGACAGGAATAAAGCTGGTACTAGTTTATTCATCTAAGCGTATAAATACGGCGCAGGTGAACACAGAAGCACTTAGAGAGTTACCCAATAACTTGAAGCCTCACCCACGATACGACGTGCGGTGAAGTATGGCCTGTTTGGCCCAAAATAGAGCATTGAGACCGCGTGCGAATTAATAACTGAAGTGTCAGAGTTTAACGCTGTACCGTCGAGTTCGACCTATTCTATTAAGTCAGTAATAGTCTATTTGTGTATAGTGTATCGTGCGGCTAAAGTTCTACAGTGACCAGCATCACCAACGTTTCCTTGTATCAGCTAGAGTGCTTATCCAGGCTGGGCTGCTTACCATGGCGCTTTCACCCGAGGGGCCCTAGACGAGGACCGTGTGGATTATGTACACTGGATAACCTACCGACGACTGCATAGCCCTTTTCGGCTGGATTATATTTGCTTTTGGTCCTGTAATTAATGGAGCGGAGAATCGCCGACACCCACAAGTGTGTGGGATTTAACCTGTGAGGAGCCACGTCGAGTCTGCCTCTCAGAAGTCTGAGGCCGGCTAGCTTTCTTCCATGTGGAGCTACATGCTACGGAGAACAGCTGTATTCGTCTGCGGATCAAGATCTTATTGCACCGTCTCCTGTACTTGGAGTCTCCTTATCATCGTTGACCCAGACTCTGCTACCGACAAATCCTCTACCCTTGCTGGCTTACAACCGGGGGGACCCTACCAGTATCTCCCGCTATATTACTAGTGTACCATAGATATAATTCCCTAAGATTCAGGTTGTATGATTATCTCCTGCGTAATATGAGAATGGACATTCGTTATTGATTTGCCTACGCACATTCCTTTGCCTTATAAGCGCATCTAGAGTGAAGTAAAGTAAAGTATATTATGTACCTTTTGCTGCTAATAAATACTTAAATCCAGTTTTGTGTGGAACCGAGTCATTGTGGGGAAGTGTTCATCATTAGATACCTGTGTACTGTATGGCCAGTAGGAATGTGCATAAGACGGTAGTGGTTTAATGATACCATACTTATCAATACAGTCAGGGAATTGTACCCCTCAGTTACAGTTTTGGTAGCCTGCTCTCAGCTATCATGCATCTACTCATCTTAAAAAGTGATCGCCAATTTGGAGCAGACGTTTGATGTCTGATTTTATTTTTCCTCATCAGCGTCTGAAAATCACCACTAGTGAATTCTGTTCCGTTGTCGGACCTGATGCACTTTACTGTTCCGTATGGGGATGTATCTGCTAGGAACTTTTCCTTAGCCTGTACTGTGTCGCTTTTCTTTTTAAGAAAATATACAAACACTGCGCTCGAGTAGTCATCGGTGAATGACTGTACATATTTGTAACCATCGATTGACTCTGTTGATACAGGACCTGCTAGGTCTGTGTGCACCATCTGTAAGGGAGCCTCTGCTCTTGTATCAGGTTCTCGGTTTCTGGTTTGTGCAAATTTTCCCTGTATTCACACCTCGCACTCTTGCTCGGGCCTACATGTCTTGCCCTTGAACTCCATACCCTCTACTACATTCTGCAGCTTCAACACATCGTCATAGTTACAGTGGCCCAATATCTCATGCCATGTCTGTATGGTGTGACATGTATTACACTTATCATTAGACTCACCTAGAGTATGCAAGTAATACAATTTACCGTAAACATGAATGTGAAATTTGGTACCATCTCTGGTTATCAGAGCATCTTTCTTCTCCTTGAACACGACCGTGGCCCCACTGGTTGTTGCTGCTTTCACAGAGAAAATGTTCTGCGGATATGAAGGAATGAACAAAGCGTCTCTCAGTGTCGCTGTACGCCACTGTCCTCCGCTGTCCATCAGGGATACCTCTGCAGTCCCCTCTCCTGGGTGCTGAACGCCACCTGGCGCTGGTTTCCGGTCGCAACGTCCCTCAGCTTGAATGCGTAGTCAGCGCCGCCATCTTCTGAGACTTTACTCGCGCCATCTTTGTCCTTGCGCCTGCACGTGGCGTCTTTGTGCGAGTCACTCCTGAAATGACCGCACCATGTCTTGTGTCGACATGCTCTCGCTCTGTGGCCTTTGGTACTGCATTTGAAGCACACCATATCTCTGTCCTCTTTCCGGTCACAACCGTCACCACGTGCGTTTGTCTTGGTGGGCCGTCGTCCGAATTTTTCTTGGGTTTTCATCACACTGTCGCTCGACTCAGCTGAGTTTATCTTCTCAGTTTCTTCAAAACTTCTCAGCCTAGTCTTGAAATCGGCAAATGTGATGTTTTCCTCCGTATGTGCCACGTGTATGGCGAATGGCTTAAACCCCTCAGGCAGTCCCTTCAAGATCATCGCCACAAGTAATCCATCTCCCAGTGTCTCGCCTGCGTTGCGCAGTGCTGTAATGGCGGTCTCTGCTCGGATTATGTAATCCATTACGTTTTCCCCGCTTGCCTTCTGAAGCGACGTTAGCTGGGTGTACAGATTAATTATGCGGGGCTTCCCCTTCCCGGCATAATAGTCTCTCAATATTTTCAGGGCTCTTCTTCCATTTTCAGACGCATCCCTCATTATTAACGAGAGGTTCTGCATATGCATCAGCATTTTTCTTTCCGTCGGCATCAATCTCAGCTTGAGACCTCGGTTCTCCCAGGACTGTGGCTTTTAGTCCTAGTAAATGGAACTGTCCCAACATTTTAGTCTCCCAAAGTTCATATTTGGTCTCATCTCCGTCAAATAACAGTCGAGGCAACCTGCTTGTTCCTCGATGGTCATCCATGATGCTTGGCTTGCTTTGTTCTTGCTAGCTAGCAATCCGTTTGCAGCACGCGGTCCGTTGCGACTTTCTACGCGGTGGAGCAACTGTTCTTTTCTTCCGACGACTCCTGGGCCCATAACCTGTTGAGCTTTGCAGGTTCCCTTGCGTTGCATATAGAAGAAAAGACACATTGTCCAAGGAGATATCTTTAGCCTGTAGTGTGTCTCCTCTTCTGTGTTTTATTAAAAAATAGGTCTACACAGCCATTATTTTTCTCCTCTTCATAAGAGTTTGAGGTTTTCCTTTGTTATAACAGCACGCAACAGCGTTTACCCTGATGTAAACAAAAAACAATCCGTTTTGACAATGTTGACTGCAAACAAGTCATTGATAAACGACGGCCATATTAGACACATAGCCATAATTTAAGATATAGTTTATGCATTCGCAAATATGAGAGCTCTGGCACGCAACAGCGTTCACCCTGATGTAAACAAGATGAAAGTGAAAGTCTGTTCGCGCGTCACTCATACCGAGGGTTTAGCGAGGGGGGCGTGCTAGCGCGCGGCAGCGGCCAATCAGAGCGCAAAACGGGAACCCAGAAACACAACTGCGTTGTGGAAAGCATACAAGCGGACTAGACGTATAGGGAGCGTCTATACTTTGCGTAGCCGGATTTCTGGCAGACGTTTCTGGTCATGTGACATGTGCGCCCAATAGCGTGACGAGCTGTGTCTTTGCCCATTTCCACGTCAAACAGCCTGCAAACTACCTGGCGTTCTATCACCATGCTCTAAGACAAACTCTAACCTTAACCAACTTCGAAAGAGTGCCTAAGCTTAACCATCGAAAGAACTTGCCTAACCTTAACCAACTTCGAAGATTGCCTAAGCTTAACCAGTGTAGAAACTGACGTCGGCCAATCAGAGAGCGTCTGCCAGAAATGCGGCTACGGAAAGTATACAGGCGTATAGCGTGGGCTGGAAATCTATAGTGCTCCCTCTGTCCTGTGGAGGGCGGCAATACGCTTAGACGCGTAGTCCGCCGGAAATATACAAGAAGAAGAAGAAGAAGACTAGACGTAGAGTCTGCTGTCATGCCTGCGTCTAGTTTTTTACCAACCCATTTCCAGTTCCTATTTCTGCGATCTGATTGGCCACTGACGTTTCTGGTGCGATCTGATTGGCCACTGACGTTTCTGGTCATGTGACACGTGCGCCCAATCGCGTGACGCCTGTGTCTTTGCCCATTTCCGCCTCGAACAGCATGCAAACTACCTAACGCCTAGTTTATCACTGGTTAAGCTTAGGCGACTCTTTCGAAGTTGGTTAAGGTTAGAGTTTGGAATCAGGGCTGGTGTTCTATCGCCCTGCTCTAAGACAAACTCTAACCTTAACCAACTTCGAAAGAGTGCCTAAGCTTAACCGGTGAAAGAAACAGGCGTCACACGATTGGCCGCACATGTCACACGACCAGAAACGTCAGTGGCCAATCAGATCGCAGAACGCGAACACGGAACTGGAAATGGTAAAAAACTAGTCACGTCACGCCCGCATCTCCACATCCCAGCCCCGACGCGTCAACATTTTAGGTAACCAACTTGTGTTCAGCGTTTCTCTGATTGGCCACGTGACCGCGGCAGCGCGAGAGAGCGGCAGTCCGGAAATAGGCTGCATTCTATTGCCATGCTCTGCGACAAACTCTAACCTTAACCAACTCCGAAACAATGCCTAAACTTAACCCTAACCTTAACCAACTCCGAAACAATGCCTAAACTTAACCCTAACCTTAACCAACTCCGAAACAATGCCTAAACTTAACCATAACCTTAACCAACTCCGAAAGAATATTGCCATGCTCTAAGACAAACTCTAACCTTAACCAACTCCGAAACAATGCCTAAACTTAACCCTTCTAACCTTAACCAACTCCGAAACAATGCCTAAACTTAACCCTAACCTTAACCAACTCCGAAACAATGCCTAAACTTAACCGGCATCTCTATCTATTTTTATAAAAAATTTTGTATTGCAAATAAAAATATGATTGATTGTTTGATAATGAGGGGGTGAGAGACGTTGAGTCGACGTGACACTGACGTCCAGGTCCAGGGGTCACTGTCAGGTCAGGTCAGGTGACCACTGGCCGCGAGAATTGCACTTGCAAGTTGATCAAGTATAGGCTAAGACTCGAGTAGTACTGTATCATATGAGACTCAAAAAACATGGATGAAAAAGTTAAACGGTGGGAAAGCGGAGCTGCTAAGTTAAAATCTAAACAGGAAAGGGACAGAAAGAGCACGTTACTTCGGCAAAGCATACCAACTATCTCAACTTTTTTCACCCCGTCAGGTAAGGCTAGCCTGGCTAGCACTAGTAGCAGCAACGTTAAAGAGGCTGAGCCAGGCACCGCGGGCAGAGAGGACGAGAATGCTAACGTTATTGATGCTAGCGACAGAGAAGAGGCAGCGGCAGCCTCTAGTTCAGCCGGCCCACCAGTGGCTGCCACCTGTTCGTCTACGCCCGCCGCATCTCCACAGCCCAGCCCCAACACCAACACGAATGAGGCAGAACGCGATGATGACAGCCTGCCGCCGGCGGTGCTTGAACATGAAAACCAGGATGGTTGAACAATGTTACGGATCCAGCTTTATGGGAAGACACGAGCAGCGATAGGATCAAATCTGTGCTTATTGAGAGAGGTGCGTGCAGCATATCTTGTTATAATAATATCATATATTTGCATATCGTATATGTCACAAATGTAACAGTACTATATACCTGACTGTATGTCATGTATGTCCCTATGCCATAAATGTCATGATGATGTCATATATGTTGTGTGTCAGTCATACATTTAAATCCGCCCTAAAAACATGGCTCAGCAGCAACTCAAATTGGTCTTAATATGGTTTTTATCTCTTTTATCATAACTTGCTTTTATTTCTCTTTATCATGAGTTGCTTTTAAGGGTTTGCGGATTTTCTTTTAACATTAGTTGACTGTATGAGTTGTCAGGTTAGGTGTTATTGTACACATTTTTAGGATGTGTCCTGTCTAGTGTACATGTCCATTTGTGTTTTTGTGCCTTTTATGTTCCATGTATGGACCACAATGGAAACAAGCCTTGGCTTTATTGTGTTTTTATCCATTTTTTGACCAGCGTGTTGACACTGTTATTGTTTGTCTTTCAAATGTTTGTCCTATACGATTGTGTCAAAATAAAGTATTCAATCAATTCAATCAATCAACTATGAAAATTGAAAATGGGGGACCCTGATGTAAACAAGACAAACGTCTTTCTCTGGTCTGCATCCCCTTAACAATTGTGTGTATTGATTTGAGCCGTACTGTATTGTACCCATTCTGCAATCTGTTAAATAAAGTTTTCATTCATTCATTCAGTTGCAGCAGTTTTCCAAAACCGCAGATCCAACTACCCAGCCTCTGCCAGGGATAGGACCATTGGAGGCAAGAATCGCTACTTTTGCCTGGTATGTAGCCTTGGTTAGTGGCTGCCCCACCAATGTTTTACATATAAAAACGCCACTGTGCGTACGTGCACGTGTATGTGTGTGTGGGGGCCTCCACAAGAGTCTGGCCCAGAGGCCTCTGAATTCTTAATCTGGCCTATTAAAAGAAGAGTTGCAGGTTCTCAATGGACAGTTGTACAGTCAGCAATACAATACAAAATAGTGTCATCTGCATAAAGATGAAATAGTCAGCCACTTAAAGTTATTATTAATATAAATGGCAAATAAGACAGGACCCAGGTTTGATTTCTGCGGAATGCCCTTTGCAATGGGCATGAACTCTGACTGGGCGTTCCCCATTTTCACACACTGAAGTCTCCCAGACAAATAGCTCTGAAACGGCTTTATGATATTTGTAAATGGCTGCTTTTTTTGTATTTGTAAAAGAAGAGAATGATCAACTAGTAAAATGCTCTCGACAGATCTGAAAATATGGGGGTGCCAATGTTTCCTTTGCTTTAGCATTATACTTAAATTCTCAATGGGCTATGGAAAGAAAGAGGTATTGCATGTGCACCCATACTTGGCAATCAACAAACAATATTGCAACAGAAAAAGAAAGGTATACCCATACACTGGAGTAATGCTCCCTTGGTGGTTTATTCAGCAGTAACATTTGTATTACATTAGTGGGAAATGTATTAAGCGGCCATCCCGTCGTCCTTCCCCCAAGGGCAGCCGGGAGCAGACATGGGCTGCGGTGTGGGCCGTGCCCGGGGACCAATCCAAGTGCTCCTGTCCGTCTTCGTCAGGGACACGACAGCGTTAGCGATCTGTTCTCTTTTTCTGAAGGGGAAACCCTTGTGAGCACGGGGAGAACATGCAAACTCCACACAGAAAGGCCCGGGAGATACCCCACCTGGGTACCTGGCAACCTGGTCCCCAAGCGGGAATTGAACCCAGGACCTTCTTGCTGTGAGGCGACAGTGTAACCAGTACTACACCATTGTGCCGCCTATCAGTCTTGTATTATGGAGATGTAATTCATAGATATGGTGCTGCTTCCGCTCTTGAGTCTTTAGATTCATCCTTCTGCCTTCAGATGTATTACATAGTTTTCATCTTGCATCCTGTATGATAAGGTTGGTTGGTCTTCTCTGGCTGAGAGACGTAACAAACACTGGTATTTGTTTATCTACTGTATAAAGCCTTTGTTGGAAAGCCACCATTTTACATCACTATACCATTCTGGTTTTTAATTGTTGTGCCCCAAACACATGGAACAATCTTCAACACACCCTAAGGGTAGATTCTCTCATAATCTTTGGACAGTTTAGGACCATGATAACGTATGCAATTGTTTTAGCTGATCATTTAATTGTGTTTTGTCTTGTCATTTTAACTTAGTTTTTGTACCGCCTCAACATAATTGCAAATGAGGGTGACCTCAGTGATTATTCGAGATTTAAAATGTTGAATGAATATAGATGTTAGATTTAGAGAAGAAGTTAAAGAAAAAAGGAGTGAGCAAAGATTTATATAAGAAATGGTCCCATTGGAAAGTTTATTGATAATAATAATAATAATAATAATAATAATAAACTTAATTTGTATAGCACCTTTCATACGTGAATTGCAGCTCAAAGTGCTTCACAGCAGTAAAAAAAAAGACATAGGCATAGAATTTGCACAATATTGGCAGATCAAGAGCAATGCATAAAGTGCAGACATGAAATAGACAGCAACTAAATAGACAAAGTTGAGATAAGGCATAGAACATTAAATCACATAATTTTCCATATTAGGATCTAACATTTAGGCCTCTTTGTTTACAGTTTGATTGTCATCGATACACATAAAATGTACATACAAAATCATGAAATTGGCATATCAACCCAGTATTTTAGATGTATACACAATAGGGAGGTGTAGTGGTTACGTCATTTTCGTTTTTTCCTGTTCCACCCTCTGTTCCACTTAATGTATTTCCCCATTGACCAGTTCTATATCGGCTTGTTTTAGATAAATAAAGCATTAACGTTGGCATGGTGTACCTTTCTGTGCGTATTTATCCACAATCTATAGCTCAACATGAAAATATTCGCAATTAATCGTAAAGGTAGCAAAATAACAATAATGTTTATGTTTTTTTTCGCTGGGAAACTACACTCCTATTTGGCGCTGCTGACTGACGTCACCACAGCGTAGCCTGCCTCCTGCCTGTAGTCAGTCACAGACCTAGGATCAGATTTCCCTTACATTCCATAAGCTTAACAATTCGTACAATGGGAAAATAACTGACCCTGAATCTGTGGCTACTAGTATCTGTTTCACCCAACACTATAGTGTTACAGGCTGGTCTACAGCTCATTGTACAGCTACACTTACAAACAACTAGTGCTCCGGTGATCATAGCCATTTATCTCTAAAGCTAACCACTATTTGTAAAAGCCACAACCACATTTGTATTTATAATTTAAAACATATAACGTTATTTCGCTGCATATTAAATCACTGTAAATACTAATGTAAATCATTGTTTCGTTGTACATATTGTGTATAGTTTATATTGTTTTTTACATGACGTTAGTAGCTAGCTAGCTTGCTAGCCGGCATTCCCGAAACTCCTAACATGCCCCGATTTAAAATGGTTCTCTCCTCTTTGTATACCTTTGTCCTCACAAACAAAGTATTCTGCCAGGGAACTTATGGACACGACAGTAGTAGTTATAAGGTTTTTGAGCTTGTAACGTTAGTTAGCTATCGTATCAATGGGCCGTGTAGCTAGCTAGCTTGCTAGCCGGCATGATGCGTGTGCAGTGCTTGCGTGTGCAGTGCTTGCCCCACAGGTCTGATTGATTGATTGATTGATTGAAAAGTTTATTAACAGATTGCAGAATGGGTACAGTACAGCTCAATACATACAATTGTTAAGAGGATGCAGACCTGAGAAAGACTTTCGTCTTGTTTCCATCAGGGTCCCCCATTTTCAATTCATCATATGACATACACGACATACAGATAGACAGTACTGCTACATCTATACATTTATGACATACCAGATTTTCAAATACAGTACTGTTTGTGATACTAAAAAAAATCCAGAAAAAGAGTGTATATACATTTGACATAGAAACTGTGCATTGGGGGAGGTTGGGTAGGTGGGGTGGGGTTGGGTGGGGTTAGGTGGGGCTGTACATTGGAATACTGACAAAGCCATGCTTGGTCTTTATTGTACACCTGGGTTAGGACATTTGTAGGGGCCAGTTTTGAATTGCAGTCTCCCGTAGGTGTTCTTTGAGAGTGTTTTTGAAGGTGGGTAGTGATTCACATTCCTTTACAGCTTTGGGTAGGGCGTTCCACATTGTTGTGGCATAATTGCGAAACGTGTTTAGTCCCTTGTTTGAGCCGAATCTGGGTTTTACATGATTTGTGGAGCTCCCTCTGGTGTTGTGATCGTGGTATTCACTGACCTTTGGGAAGTATTTTGACATGTACATGGGTACCTTGGTCGTGTAGTGTATCTTGTAGACCAGGCCCATTGCAAGTTGCTGTACTCTGTCGTCTACTCTAAGCCATCCTAGGTTGGTAAAGTGTGCAGGGGTGAGGTGGGTTCTAGGAGTCAGGTCAAGCAGTAGTCTGACTAGTTTGTTTTGAGATGTTTGTAATTTGGTTTTTAGTGCCTTTGAGGTGCTTTGGTACCATGAGGTGCAAGCATAGTCGTAGTACCCTTGAATAGGGTGCTCCTGCCAGAGTCTTCAGGGTATTCTTGTTTACCAGGGAGGAGATCCGGTACAAGAATCGAGTTCGTTGATTTTTTTATTACATTGGATGCCATTTTGTCACAGGAAAGATTAGCCTCTAGGATGGAACCCAGGTAGGTAATTTCATCTTTCCTTGTGACAATATTGTCACCCACTGTAACTGAGAAGCCGTCGGTTTTGCTGAGTTTGTTATTTGAACCGAAGAGAATGGACTCTGTTTTGCCCATGTGTAATGATAGTTTGTTATCAGCGAGCCGATCAGATTCTGCCTAGTTCCGAGCTGAGGGTTTTTTCAACCTGTAACTTGTTCTTGTCAGAGACCAGCAGGGCTGAGTCGTCCGCAAACAGGAACAAGCTGCAGTCACAAGCTGACGACATGTCATTTGCATAAATTAGGAACAGTAGTGGTCCTAGTATGCTTCCTTGTGGAACACCACAGTTCACTGTGAGGGGGGGGGATAGGGTACCGTTTACCTCCACCATCTGTTCTCGCCCCTCCAGGTAGGATTGTATCCAGCTCACTGATAAACTATCAAAACCAATTGCTTTTAGCTTGTCAATCAGAATGGTGTGATTGACAGTGTCGAAGGCCTTTTGTAGGTCTAGCATGACCATGCCGCAGTATTTGCCCGCGTCCACCTCTTGCTTGATGTGGTCGTTCAAATAGAGAAGGCATGTGTCAGTGGAGTGGGATGTTCTGAAGCCAGATTGGAATTCGTAGATTAGATTTTTATCCAAGAAGTTGTAGAAGTCTGAGAAGAGGACCTGCATTTTACTCTTTCCCGAAACTCCTCTACATGCCCCAATTTAAAATGGTTCACGACAGTAGACATTGCTAACGTCTAGTACTTTTAGCTAGGTAATCTTAACGTTAGCTAGCTAGCTAGCTTGATATCAGCTTGCCGTGACATTGTTTGGCGACAGCCTAACTGGCTGCCTACTGAACAACAGGCTGCCTACTGGTTGCCTAATTGTAGTTCTTTTTTTACGACAAATTAAAAACCTTATAACTACCTTTATTTCAACCAAAAATGCTTAAACAATAATGTTAGTGGTAGAAGGGAACTAATTTTGTGCAAAAATGGAAAGCTTGCCAATGTTCATGCGGCACTAGCCGATAATCCATTTTCCCAATGCTAAATCCCTATACGGCCCGTGGAACAACCCGTGACGTCAGACTACACCTCCCTATACGGTTGATAAGAAAAGGGGAAAAAAAAAGTGCTTTCAGCACAGCAGTATTTTAGATGTTTAGTACTGTCAGAGCCATAGGTCTTTCTGATATACTCCACCTTTTCCCCCATTCTAAGGTACATTATAGAACAATTACAATTCTGAATTACTTTACAGAACAGTTCTTAATTACTTTACAGAACAACAGCAATAAGTACATCTGTTAACGTTTTATTCATTTGATGAGAAAGTTATTGTGAGTGTCCGAGACAGAAGCAAAGGGGAAGATCAAGAGGGAAGGAGAGTTACTGGGTATCTGTTCTGCACAGAGGAAAGAGTGTCTGTGGCACAATTGGGGAAGCGCTACAATATTTGCATGTCTGCGTCGGGGCATTGTCCTTGTGGTAGTATCGATTCTGTGGATATTTATATCTTTAAAAGTGTTTGTGAGCACATAATGCACACAGGCATGTGACTGGGTTCTGCTATGTGTGGAGGTGTAAAACAGGTGGTTAGTGTGTGTGTGTTGTGTGTGTGTGTGTGTGTGTGTGTGTGTGTGTGTGTGTGTGTGTGTGTGTGTGTGTGTGTGTGTGTGCGTGCGTGCGCGTGCATGTGTGCCTGTCTGCCTACCTCGAGTGTGTGTGTGCGTGCGTGCGTGTGTGCGCATGCATGCATGTGTGGATAATGTGTCTGTATTCGTTTATTGTCACTTCCAAGAATACATTAACAACTGTTCAACATGACTGATTGATTGATTGAATTGAATTGAATTGAATTGATTGATTGATTGAAAAGTTTATTAACAGATTGCAGAATGGGTACAGTACAGTACAGCTCAATACATACAATTGTTAAGGGGATGCAGACCAGAGAAAGACTTTCGTCTTGTTTACATCAGGGTCCCCCATTTTCAATTCATCATAACATATATGACATACATGACATACAGATAGACAGTACTGTTACATCTATACATTTATGACATATCAGATTTGCAAATACAGTACTGTTTGTGATACAAAAGTGTCCATAAAAAGAGTGTATATACATTTGACATAGAAACTGTACATTGGAGGAGTTTGGGTGGGTGGGTGGGTGGGGGCTGTACATTGGAGGTGGGGGGGGGGGGGGGTTGGGTAGGGGACACACACACATTGTACACTGTACATTGGAATACTGACAAAGCCATACTTGGTAATTTACTGTACAACTAGGTTAGGACATTTGTAGGGGCCAGTTTCGAATTGCAGTCTCCCGTAGGTGTTTTTTGAGAGTGTTTTTGAAAGTGGGTAGTGATTCACATTTACAACTTTGGGTAGGGCGTTCCACATTGATGTGGCATAATTGCGAAACGTGTTTAGTCCCTTGTTTGAGCCGAATCTGGGTTTAACATGATTTGTTGAGCTTCCTCTGGTGTAGTGGTTGTGGTATTCACTGAACTTTGGGAAGTATTTTGACATGTACATGGGTACCTTGGTCGCGTAGTGTATCTTGTAGACCAGGCCCATTGCAAGTTGCTGTACTCTGTCGTCTACTCTAAGCCATCCTAGGTTGTCAAAGTGGGCAGGGGTGAGGTGGGTTCTAGGAGTCAGGTCAAGCAGTAGTCTGACTAGCTTGTTTTGAGATGTTTGTCATTTGTTTTTTAGTGCCTTTGAGGTGCTTTGGTACCATGAGGTGCAAGCATAGTCGTAGTACCCTTGAATGAGTGCTCCTGCTAGAGTCTTCAGGGTATTCTTGTTTACCAGAGAGGAGATCCGGTACAAGAATCGAGTTCGTTGGTTGACTTTTTTTATTACATTGGATGCCATTTTGAGAGTGAAGAGGGAGAGTACACAGAGAGGAAAGAAGCGAGAGACAGAAAGAGTGAGAGAGTGTGTGTGTGAGAGAGGGACAACAGAGAATGAGTGTGTGTGTGTACTGTATGTGAGAGAGAGAGAGCGAGAGAGAGAGAGAGAGAGAGAGAGAGAGAGAGAGAGAGAGAGAGAGAGCGAGAGCGAGAGCGAGAGCGAGAGCGAGAGCGAGAGCGAGAGCGAGAGCGAGAGCGAGAGAGAGAGAGAGAGAGAGAGAGAGAGAGAGAGAGAGAGAGAGAGAGAGAGAGAGAGAGAGAGAGAGAGAGAGAGAATAAAGAGTGTCTATTTGAGTCAGTCAGATAGTCGTCGTTGATACTGGAATTCAAGGCTGCGGCTCTTCATGGTGGTGAGATTCTGTGGGATGCAGGCTGACTTAAGAGAGTAGACAACAGAGATGTGTAAAGGGGCACCATCATAGTAGAAAGCTGCTACAGCGTTTTGTCTAACACGATGGGGACTGTGGGTGAGCTGTGTGCATTCAGCTTCCAGGCGTTTCTCTGTCCGACGGTCCCACCTGCAGGAGCTACAGGTGGGTGCTCAGCAACACCTTTCAGAGGGAAAAAAGAAAACCTCTTCCCACATTTTCACTGTTCTCTTTCAGAAGTGTCCCGAATTTCCCCAAGGGGATCAATAAAGGAATATCTTATCTTACTGTATCTTATCTTAATTTGGGAGTCAGAGACGTGACTAGAGTTTATATGGGATTAGACTAATTTATATATTCTATGTTTTTAAGAGGTTATAGTTCAAAGTCATAGTGCTCTTATGTTATTAACACAACGGAATAAGTGGGATTTGTCTTGGGTACGACAGCCCAAAGATATGCAAAACAACAACAACAACAACAACAACAACAACAACAACAACAACAACAACAACAACAACAACAACAACAACAACAACAACAACAACAACAACAACAACAACAACAACAACAACATAGATCACATACAGATAAGACAAAACTATAACGGTCCTATAACTGTCAAAGAATAGAGGTCCTGTGTTGGAGTACATTCATTTTCCCCGGCGTGGTGTTAATCAAAGCCAACAGAGGTCCTTAGGGTTTTTTGGTGGTGCTTGTTTGAATCTGAACAGATGCAAGGAGGCAGAACTACAGTGAGGGGTGGAGAGGGATACGAGCAGAAAGTGCTATCAATGTTCTGTTGCCTTGGTGTTTTTCTGTGCCCATAGAAGTTAGTGGGACACAAAGGGTTCTATAAAGTGTGTCTTTTTTAAACTGGGAGAGAGTGTGTATTTGTGTTTTCTGCCCAGGGGCCATGCTGCGTTTTGACATTTTTGTCTACATGACTCAAGGAAGAGAAGTGCGGTCTATACTGTACTGTATTGTGTGTGTGTGTGTGTGCGTGTGTGTGCGTGCCAGTGTGTGCGTGCGTGCCAGTCTGTGCGTGCGTATGTGCGTGCGTGAATGCGCGAGAGTGAGTGGTGTGTGTGTGGGTGTGAGAGTGTGAATGGTGTATGTGTGTGTTTGTGTGTGAGTCTGTGTGTCAGTGTGACTATGATGTGAGAAAGTGACGCATGCTGAACATCTTCACCACAGGACGCTGATGGGGCACAATCACCATCGCTGCCCGCAAACCCCTCCCCATGCCTCGTGCTGCACCATCTAAGTACACATATCACATATCCCCTCAGCCCTGACCTCAGGGTCAGTTTCGCTTTTCAGAACGCAACGTAATGGCTGGCAAGTTAGACATTGTTTTTGCCTCCTGAGCACAGTGATGTATATACATGTAGTACAATGCCAAAGTAGTAGGTGGCAGTAGGTGGCGATGTAGTTCAAACATGAAGGCCATTTGCAACCAATCAGAAAAGTTGAATGTGCCAATACACTTCCTGCTCAAAATCAACAATCCACCATCTTTAAATGCCTCCTGTGAGCCATTTAGATTGATTGATTGATTGAAAACTTTATTAACAGATTGCAGAATGGGTACGTACAATACAGTACAGCTCAATACACACAATTGTTAAGGGGATGCAGACCAGAGAAAGACTTTCATCTTGTTTACATCAGGGTCCCCCATTTTCAATTCATCAGGACATATATGACATACATGACATACAGATAGACAGTACTGCTACATCTATACATTTATGACATACCAGATTTGCAAATACAGTAGGGGAGAGTGGGGTGAGTAGTGCCAATGGGCATGTAGTTCCACCCCTGTTATCTAGAAAACCATAGAAGAAGTTGGTCATGTGACAACATATTTTTGAAGAGGCATCCATTTCACTCAACCTGCAGAGAAGGGAGACGCCTGGCTTGAGAGGTAAGCACGTTTAAGTTCAAAAAACAGTTTTTTGCCCTCCAAAGTAAAATTTGTATGATCAAGGTTTTTTGATTGCTGTGTTTGAACAATTATAGACAACTTTGAAAACAGTTCACACATGTTTTAGTGCTTTAGTAAGCTACACCATGAGTCTATACAGTTAGCATGATGCTAGCTCAGCTGGGGGATGCATTTTTTTTCAAAATGGTAGGCTTGGGGTGATTTGTGCCAAAGGGCCTGGGTTAAGTTGCGCCAACTTATAATTATTAACTATATATATTACTTTATTGTATTTTATTGTTATTGTACATTGCATTCTTGCATTTGATCACTAAAACTATGTGATATTCTTAATTTTAGACCAAAATCCATCATGCCACGCAGATACAAACGGAAGACAGACAGGGTTTCAACTCCTCTTGAGAAGTTGGAAAGAGCAGTGAAAGAGGTGCAACAGGGGAAGACTATACGTCAGGTTGGAAAGGAGATGAAGATCTGCAGGATGCTTTTACCGCTTTTGAGATTAAAATGATCTGTTTTACGTAAAATTATCAATGGCACAATTTACCCCAGTGTATTCTCTCTAATGTCACAACTTACCCTGCACCGGGGGCAAGTTGTGCCACAAAACCACTTTTTTTTTCTAAAGCTATATTTCTGAAACCGTTTATTTAAGATCCAAAGTGATTGTCCCCAGGGATGCACAACATTCTAAACTATATGTACATATTTTAGTTGGGGGCATTACTGTAATCCCCTTGCTTTAAAGGCACTTTAAGTAAAAAGTGGCACTACTCACCCCACTCTCCCCTACTGTTTGTGATACAAAAAGAGTCCAAAAAAGAGTATATACATTTGACGTAAAAACTGTACATTGGGGGAGGTTGGGTAGGTGTGGTGCATGGGGGGGGGGGTTGTACATTGGAGGTGGTTCGTGGGTGGGTTGGGGGTGGGGGGGGGGGGGGGGGGGGGGGGGTTGGGTAGGAGGTGTGGGTGGGGAACACTGTACAACTGTACAAGCAAAACTGTACATTGGAATATTGACAGCCATACTTGGTCATTTACTGTACATTGGAGGGGGTTGGGTTAGGACATTTACATCTGCCAGTTTCGAATTGCAGTCTCCCTTAGGTGTTCTTTGAGAGTGGTTTTGAAAGTGGGTAGTGATTCACATTCCTTTACAGCTTTGGGTAGGGCGTTCCACATTGATGTGGCATAATTGCGAAACGTGTAGCATAGCATTTATTTTTCAGCAAAGAAAGTGCAATAAAAGTGCAATAAACCAAACGGATACATTCACTGAGTGTTCTGCCTCTCATTTGTTGATGAAACAAAACTAACATCAACACAATTGACCACCAAGAGCGGAGTTTAGTCTCACAAAAAGATCGTTGTCGATTTTGTTAGCTTATGTGCTAACGTGATTGGGATATGCCAGTATAACAGTATAGCATTGTGGCTAGCAGCGAAGTTTGTTAGCTTACGTGCTAATGTGATAGGGATATGTCATTATCTCCAGGGGGGACGAGTCGGCCTACAGAAATGGGAGCTAAACATCACGGCCCTGCTTAAATAGGCCCAGGGGAGGATGTTCTTCCTCCGGCAGTTGAACAAATTCAAACTGCCGAGGACCATGATGGCCCAATTTTACACAGCTATCATTGAGTCCATCCTCACCCACTCCATCATCTCCTGGTTCCCCGCTGCAGCGGCAAAAGATCTCGCCAAGCTGCAGCGGGTGATTCGCTCCGCGGAGAGGGTGATCGGCTGTCCCCTGCCCTCCCTCAGGTCCCTGCACGACTCCAGGGCGCTGAAGAGGGCAAGAAAGATCATGGCCGACCCCTCCCACAGCCTCTTCACCCTGCTCCCCTCTGGGAGAAGGCTGAGGATCCCAAAGGCTGTGAAAGCTTGTCACAGACTGAGTTTCTTCCCCTCAGCCTCCAGGCTGATCAATGCCTCAGGCCCCCTCCACCCCCAAGTGACACTGGCACAATGACACTGCACTGCACTGGTCTTTACTGGATCTCTGCACTTTACACTTTACACTTTATATATGTATTTAAATTATTAATCCTCCACTGCACTGTTTTTGTCCTGTGTCTGTGTTGTTGTTACTGTCAAAAAAAAGAATGAAAAAATGCATACACTGTAATGCCGCAACAATTACCAATGTGTTTTACACAAATGGCTTAATAAAGGAATCTGAATCTGAATCTCTATCCTCACCTTATTCTATTCTGCATTTGTGGTCAGTTCAACGGTGTGTTTTTTTTTAAACAATTTCACAGATAAACTGTTTTTTAGCTGTAAGACAGATTTACCTAAATAGGCTATGCCAACCTTCCAAAGCCTAATATAATTAGATTCCGGCTTTCTTTACTTATTCTCTCTCTCTCTCTCTCTCTCTCTCTCTCTCTCTCTCTCTCTCTCTCTCTCTCTCTCTCTCTCTCTCTCTCTCTCTCTCTCTCTCTCTCTCTCTCTCTCTCTCTCTCTCTCTCTCTCTCTCTCTCTCTCTCTCTCTCTCTCTCTCTCTCTCTCTCTCTACATATCCTGTTTCCCCCCACTGTGTATAAGGTCCCAACCAACCCTGAATAAAGCTCTGATTCAAGCATACAGCTGCAAACCAGGATCATTCTTTCCTCTACCCCCCTTCCACCACCAGTGAGGCCAGGCCAGGTCAAACACTTCCTGATTAATTGAAAATGGGGGACCCTGATGTAAACAAGACGAAAGTCTTTCTCTGGTCTGCATCCTCTTAACAATTGTGTGTATTAGGGCGGCTACGTGGCGTAGTGGGCAAGGCGCTCGCCACGAATGACGGAGACGCTGGGCTTGCCTGTTCGAGCCCAGCGCTCCACATTGCTTTCAGTTTAGCTGGCCGTCCATACTAATACACATTGGCCGTATTAGGGGGTGGGAAACTGATGGGTGGGGATCGGGCGTTGTGGACAGCGACTCCTACAGGTCGATTGGTGCGCCTGCGCAGTAGAATCAGGAAGTGTCGGGGGCAGCGTGAGCCTCCCACGCGTTACTCCTCGCCACTGAGAGATCGAGCTGCGCAGGTGAAAAGATGCGACTGCTGTTTCTCAAGTACCGGAGGGGACTTGTGCTATGTATGACTTAGTCCACATTGCAGCCGGCTTGTGGGAGGCAAGAAACAGCGTTCGTGACAGGGGAGGGTTGAATTGGATGATACGAAATTGGGATGGGAGAAAAATATAGAAAATGGGAGAAAAAGTGGATAAAAAAAAAGCAATTGTGTGTATTGAGCTGTACTGTATTGTACCCATTCTGCAATCTGTTAATAAAGTTTTCAATCAATCAATCACACACACGCACACACGCACACAAACAGTAGTTTGCTGTTTGCTTAAAATTACCTCTGATTGGTTGGTGCTACTGAAGCCACGCCCCTAGTACTCTGCCACATGGGTCGAGGTGCGTCGGTTCGGGTGTCTCTCTTTCCGAAACAGTTGTCATTTCTTGGAACGGACATTAAACGTCAAGTGCCTAACGCCTAATGAATGAGCGTAAATTTGCCCTAAAAAAACATTTTGTTTGTCGACTTTGAAATTATTTTGGGCGAAAAGTCTTCAGGTATTTTATGCACGTCTACCTCAACAAACAGAAATGGTGTTGAAGTCGGAAGATGGAGTTGGTAAGTTGCTCGACCTAATTATAGCAAAGGTAGACACTAGATCGGACGGCCTGGAAGAAAATGTTTACATTTATTTAAAAAAAAATTAAGTAGTGGGAGTGATTAAGGTTAGGGTTTATAAACGACTTTTAAGGTTAAAACGATGACGACTTGCGCCTTTGCAGCTTGGCCAGCGAACTGACGACCCCCAATAAAATACCGATGACCCCGTCCGATCGACTAGCATCAATCAACCATTAGCAAAGTTAGCTTTAGAACCAAGTTATCTTAGTAGCTAGTATCTATCAACAAAAATAACTTACCAGCAAGCACACATTGTCGCCCCACGTAGACGGTCAGATGTTTTAGTATTTAACTTCCAAATGGTCCCGACTAATTGTATGCTAGCGTTCATTTCCAGGCATGTTTAGGGGACAAGGGTCCCCATTATATTGGACAACATTGAGGCGATGGCATATTATGTGTTTATTGTGCAACACTGAATTCATAATGCACACGGTCATAAATACTCTGAAAGCATCCATTGATTTGGTTTAAAACGAGACAGTCTCGGTTCTCTCGGGCTCTGTGTCGTTACTTTACCCACTGGTGCTGCGCATTTCAGTGTTGCGCTTGACCACATACTTAGATGTATTTGTGGCGGCCCAACACAATATCAAACAGACCCACCACAAATAAATATATCAAACTGATACAGCAACACAAAATGGCTCATCTCGCATGTACAACACAGTCCTCTCCACTGCTCGACTGTATATGTTGCCTGTCCCAGTTTGCCACCACCACCACAGATCCTAGCCTAACTACGTGAAACATTCCAGTTACTTGTGAGGCCAGGTCAAACTACTGTCTGTAGGAGAGATGGATCCTAGTCTAACCTATATCCATATACTCATACATATTGCCAATGCCTAATATGTATGTATGTTTAATATGGTTTATTGTATGTGGTTTATGTTACATGTCCATTATATGTTTTTGTTGTTGTTGTTGTTGTTGTTGGTATATTTATTACCTATTTTTTTTATTATTATTATTTTGTATCCCTTGCTGTGCTGCACTGTTAGAACAAAGTAATTGCCCAATGGGGACAATAAATGTCCTTATCTCATTTTAATCTTATAGATGATTGATTGGTAGATCTAAATATGAGCTTGGATGAAGTTTAATAGGAAAAAAAACATTAAGGGGTCAGGGATGACCGAAAACATTTTCCTCAGCTGACTTTTCTGGCCATTTTGATCCTTAACTGGAACACCCGACCTTAATTGACAACTGTTGTGTTTGGAGGATCAAGAGAAGAGGGCAGGGTTTGAGACATGTCAATTATCTTGACCTCTAGATCCCTTTAGTAAACGCATTCAGACAAAGGCACATTGATGGAGGTTGGTGTGCCAGCTGCTCAACACCTGTGAGCCTGGACAGACTGGTGGGTCCATTCTCTTCGCTCTCTCTCCATCCGATCCGTACCTTTTCTCGTCTGGATGTTCCTCTTTTTCCTTTCAGCTGCTTGTCCTGTTGTTTATCGGACACTAACAGCCCAGAGGCGGTGTGTGAACACAGTCACCAGGGAGCTTCACCAAAGCCACATGATTATGTCATTGTTTTGAGCATGTTATCCTGGGGGGCAAAGAACATTACACTAGACAAATGTGACCTTGTGAGCAGAACATAACGTCTGTCTGGAGATTCGAATAAGACTTCATCTCAAAATACAGTGAAGGCTCTAGAGAGCCAGGTCTAGGGCCGATCTCAACTGCCCGACACCGGAGAGAGCAGCTTCAGTAGATAACTGATTTCATGAAGTGTGTGTGTGTGGCTGCTGCTGCTCATGTGATGGGTGGTTGACAAGGAATACTGAAGAGATGTAAAAATCTGCCAAACAGAGGACTGTTTGTTCAGCTCCAGTTTGTTAGTCATGGAATTTTAAGCCTGCACTTGATTCTCCCTGCTGTTGACAAGCGTGTCATGGGTCCTAACAGTGTACTTACCTGTCACACTACACCACTTACATCTGGTCAGAATAGCCTACTGTGCTTGCCCCACACACACACACACACACACACCCAATGTCTCATCTAGGGCTGCGGTTAGACTGACTGATGTTATTGTTTTCGTTTAGTTTTGAAGATGAGTTTAGCTTTTCCAGGTCGCAACCTAGCAGTAGGCGAGTCAGACATTCGTTTTGCAACCTGAGCACTTTTGTTTTGTCACCTGAGCACAGTGATGTAGTACAATGCCAAAGCAGTAGGTGGCAGTAGGTGGCGAACATGAAGGCAATTTTCAACCAATCAGAACTTGAATGAGGACACTCCACATCCTGTTCAAAATCTCAAAAGCCACCATCTTTAAATGCCTCCGCAAGCCATTTTAGCCAATGAAGCATTATTTTTCAGCAAGAAATAAAGTGCAATAAACAAAAATGGATACATTCACTGTGTTCTGCCTCATTTGTTGATTTGTTGATGAAACAAAACTAACATCAACACAAGTGACCACCAAGAGCGGATAGTTTAGTCTCAAAAAAGATCGCTGATGTTGTTAGCTACATTCACTGTGTGTTCTGCCTCATTTGTTGATGATTTGTTGATGAAACAAAACTAACATCAACACAAGTGACCACCAAGAGCGGATAGTTTAGTCTCAAAAAAGATAGCTGATGTTGTTAGCTACATGCTAATGTGAATAGAATATGCCAGTATAACAGTATAGCATTGTGGCTAGCAGCTAACGTTAGTTAGCCAGCCAGCACCAGGATGATATCGGGAGCTATCAGTAGCTAGATAACATTAGAGACAACGCCTCATGTATTAAACAAAAGTGAATTGATGACTGGGCCATTTTGTTTAATGCTTGTTATGTTGAAAGAGGGGCTCTGAGCTAACAGGGTCTGGTAGCTAACGTTGGCTCACGTTAGCCAGCTGCTCATGCAATCGTTAATGCTAGCAGAATGAATGGATGTAAACTTTATTTAACATATTGCAGAATGGGTACAATACAATACGGCTCAATACAAACAATTGTTAAGGGAATGCAGACTGTTGTAGCTTGTACTGGGGTCCTTATAACAATAACTTGACAACACATGGTAGCTGCAGCTATAGCTCTGTTGTCACCGGACGTTGGTGAGGGCACGCAGATGTGGTTTGATTGAAAAGTTTATTAACAGATTGCAGAATGGGTACAGTACAGCTCAATACATACAATTGTTAAGGGGATGCAGACCAGAGAAAGACTTTTGTCTTGTTTACATCAGGGTCCCCCATTTTCAATTCATCATATGACACACACGACATACAGATGGACAGTACTGCTACATCTATACATTTATGACATACCAGATTTGCAAATACAGTACTGTTTGTGATACTAAAAGAATCCAGAAAAAGAGTATATATACATTTGACATAGAAACTGTACATTGGAGGAGGTTGGGTAGGTGGGGTGGGGTTGGGTGGGGCTGTACATTGGAGGTGGGGGGGGGGGGGGGGGGGGGGTTGGGTAGGGAGGGGACACTGTACATTGAAATACTGACATACATTTGACATAACTGTACATTGGAGGAGGTTGGGTAGGTGGGGTGGGGTTGGGTGGGGCTGTACATTGGAGGTGGGGGGGAGGTTGGGTAGGGGGGGGGCACTGTACATTGGAATACTGACAAGGCCATACTTGGTCTTTACTGTACAACTGGGTTAGGACATTTGTAGGGGCCAGTTTCGAATTGCAGTCTCCCGTAGGTGTTCTTTGAGAGTGTTTTTGAAAGTGGGTAGTGATTAGGCAATTAGGCTTGGGCGGTATGGCGGTATTACGGTATACCGGGGTATTTAGAGATACCGACGGTATTGAAAATCAATACCATCAAAATCACAGTTGGGGTTCAGTTTCTATTTACACTGAAACGGAGTTTCGACGGGGACTGCATTGGTTGTAGTGCACAGACACACAGCACGGCCAGCAGAGGGCAGGGGAGGCGGTCCGTATTTCCCGCACAGAGCTGAGCTGAGCAAGATGGCGGCAGCATTGGCTATTGTGAGTCACGTGAGGAGAACACAGAGGTGCGTCACACTAACCTGTATGCATTTCCTCTATCTCTGAGCAGACTGCTAAAGCAATAATAATAATACGTTACCATTGAACGATGAAGCGTCGAAGTTAACCACGTCACTCCAGCCCACGATGAGCTCCCTGACCACAGATGGCTAACGTTTTGTCAAACAAGAGCTAAACTTGCACACACTTGTCACATTTGGACAATTAAAGGACTGGAGTCTGTTCGGATTTAAGCAAAACCCTCACCGCCACGAGTCGCCAGTGACTTCATCCAGCACAACGAGACTACGAGAGACGGGGGCATTTCTTTGGGAATGTAATATAAAACGGGGTGAGTGAGTGTTGACATTTTTTAATCCTAATGCAACTGGCTCACGTTGATACGATGGTGCCGGGCTGCCGGCTAACTAGCTACCGTTAGCTCACGTCGATACCTGAATGGTGCCGGCAGGCGGCTGTGGGCTACCTTCTGTGATTTGTTTACTTCGAGGTTGAAGAAAGTGCACTTTCAGGTTGAAAGAACGGCCCTAATCTCAACGTGTATATTGAGATTAGGGCCGACGACGAGTATATTGTTAGCTCCGCCGCCGCCGCTCCCCCCCCCCGCTGATGAAAATGAAAGTCATACGTCATATACCGTATACCGGGGTATTAGGTCATCAATGACGGTATGACGGTATGAAAAAAATGATACCGCCCAAGCCTAGTAGTGATTCACATTCCTTTACAGCTTTGGGTAGGGCGTTCCACATTGATGTGGCATAATTGCAAAACGTGTTTAGTCCCTTGTTTGAGCCGAATCTGGGTTTTACATGATTTGTGTTGTGTCCCTCTGGTGTTGTGATCGTGGTATTCACTGACCTTTGGGAAGTATTTTGACATGTACATGGGTACCTTGCAGGGCTCCAGACTAACTTTTTTCACCACCGTCCCAGAACCGTCCCGAAATACAATTTTAACCGTCCCAAAGTGAATGTAACCGTCCCAAAAATCAAATGTAGTTTCTTTACTTTGGTTTTGTTGTCTATAGTTGTTATTGCCATAAGAAACACCTTTCAGAGAAGGGGAGAATAAATTGATTTAGTCAAAAGGCTCCCATGGTGGAAAGATTTCACAAGAATAATTATGATTAAAAATAAATATAAAAAAAAGTGTTTAACAAGGTGCTAGTATAGGGATATTTGGTCACGGTGCTGTTATAGTCAACCAATTGGAGCCATGTTGATTATTCCTTCCATAGGAAAATATATTTAAATGTATTTTATTTCGTTTTATTTTTTTTTGTTATTACAAATGTGTGTTTATGGTTAAAAATGTTAGAGATAAATAAAGATCAAATCAAGTTTAGCTTTAAACTACATAATGTCATTGCATTGATACTAATACAAATCTATACACTGAGTATGAGGCTGCAGCACTGCAGATATACCCTACTCCAACGATCCACACGGACATTACACGGTGTTGCACTCGTTACCAAGTGGCTCTGCAGATATACCCACCCTACTCGGCTACAAGGCTCCGTTGGAGAGGATCTGTTGTGATTTTTGCACAATAAATATTCAACATTCTCTTTTGAGACTCCGCCTCAGACTCTTATCATTTGGCACTAAAAGCTAAACATTGTCACCGATATGGCTGTCCGCAACATGTCATTAATTGTGTACGCGAGGTGGTTCAGTGACGACGCTAACATGAGCTAGGTTAGCTAGCATGTAGCTGCAGATGGAAAGACTAACTTTACTGGTGAAAATGTGATTTACGTTGGAATACTCCTTCGCCAACTTGCTGTACTTTGCTTGCAGGTCTGCAGCCATTATTGCTGGATTATGATTAGTCCCAACTTTAGCCAAGGTAACGTTAAGCTAAAACTAGCTCTTCAGCTAATGCTAACACCAGCAATCGAACCCATCAGAGCTCCCCGTCACACTGCTCTGTCGGGAGGATGGCATTTAAGAAAGTATCTGCTGTTAAAATGACAAACAGCATTGACACTTTAATTCACGGTCGGTTAAACACACGTTTGTTTTATAATGCTCACAGCAGACCGCAGTGTTGTTGATAAATTACGTGGGGATTTAAGTTCCGCAAAAAAAGGTTCCGCACCGTTGCAATCGTACGGTGCACAGCGCGTACTGTACCGGAGGAGAGGTGGGTAGGAACTTGATGCTGGATGAGCGTATTGCTGCGTTGGGAGGCGGAGATAGTCATTGGATTTGGCAAATCACGCTACGTTTAGACTTCATTTGACAGCAATATATGCGCGCACTGACAGTCGGCCAATTGACATTTTCTGTGAAAAAAAAATCCTCTCCGTCCCGGATGCGTCCCAGCAAAGATTTCTGTTCGTCCCAAATCAATATTTGATCGTCCCCGGGACGACGGGACATCGTTAGTCTCGAGCCCTGGTACCTTGGTCGTGTAGTGTATCTTGTAGACCAGGCCCATTGCAAGTTGCTGTACTCTGTCGTCTACTCTAAGCCATCCTAGGTTGGCAAAGTGGGCAGGGGTGAGGTGGGTTCTAGAAGTCAGGTCAAGCAGTAGTCTGACTAGTTTGTTTTGAGATGTTTGTAATTTGGTTTTTAGTGCCTTTTGAGGTGCTTTGGTACCATGAGGTGCAAGCATAGTTGTAGTACCCTTGAATGAGTGCTCCTGCCAGAGTCTTCAGGGTATTCTTGTTTACCAGAGAGGAGATCCGGTACAAGAATCGAGTTCGTTGGTTGACCTTTTTTATTACATTGGATGCCATTTTGTCACAGGAAAGATTAGCCTCTAGGATGGAACCCAGGTAGGTAATTTCATCTTTCCTTGTGACAATATTGTCACCCACTGTAACTGAGAAGCCGTCGGTCTTGCTGAGTTTGTTATTTGAACCGAAGAGAATGGACTCTGTTTTGCCCATGTGTAATGATAGTTTGTTGTCGGCGAGCCATATGCAGATTTTGCCTAGTTCCGAGCTGAGGGTTTTTTCAACCTGTAACTTGTTCTTGTCAGAGACCAGCAGGGCTGAGTCGTCCGCAAACAGGAACAAGTTGCAGTCACAAGCTGACGACATGTCATTTGCATAAATTAGGAACAGTAGCGGTCCTAGTATGCTTCCTTGTGGAACACCACAGTTCACTGTGAGGGGGGGGGGGGGTAGGGTACCGTTGGGTGGGTATCTACTGCGCATGGGCGTTGAGCAACAACGGCTCCGCGCAGATTACACGACACGTTGTCGGCGAGTTTTTGGCGTTTTTCCAAAACGGAAACACAATTTAGCGTTTTCAGTAGGGCCAAAACGTTTCCTGCCAAAACGGCATTTCTATCTAACAGGGACAGCAAACATATTCAAAACGAACACAAAAACAGTCTGTGTAACAAGGGCCTAGGAATGCAACAAACATGGTTTAATTCATCAGGCCAATGGATCTGGCTAAAGCAGGAGGTACCAGGCTAAAGCAGGATACTGGGCTAAAGCAGGATATACAGTACTAGCCTAAAGTCAGGATAGTACCAGGCTAAAGCAGGATATACAGTACCAGGCTAAAGTCAGGATATACAGTACCAGGCTAAAGTCAGGATATACCAGGGATATACAGTACCAGGCTAAAGCAGGATACAGTACCAGGCTAAAGTCAGGATATACCAGGGATATACAGTACCAGGCTAAAGCAGGATACAGTACCAGGCTAAAGTCAGGATATACCAGGGATATACAGTAGGGGTGCACCGATGTATCGGTCGGGTATCGGTATCGGCCGATAAGTGCCTTGTTGACTGCAATCGGCCGATAAGCTCGAATATGGCGATGGCAGTAGCCGATAAATATTCGTCAATTTGTGTCTCGTCAAATGGCAAAAAAAAGTTCAGTTGCGTCGCGACCTGCACAACGCCGCCCCCGGCCCACACACACACAAGCTACTGCATCAAAGTCACTACTTATGATTAACAAATGCATTCGTTTTGTGGCATTAACGTTATATAGTTAGTGTTACACGTTCAAGAACATCAGCATTATTATTTACCCGAACATAGCACGTAGCAAGCATAGCACTCAATTCATAGCTCAGTTCCTTCCGTTGCTCAGAGCCCGTACTGAGTTGTACCCATTCTGCAATCTGTTAATAAAGTTTTCAATCAGACACATGTATAGAAAGGCTTTGTTTTATTATAACATTCGTTGCAGTAAAATCATTATGCCTCGTTGCGGAGCTAAACGTCGGCCGCGGGGATGTAACGTTGTTGTTGTAGAGCACCCGTCAAAATCAATGGTGGACAAAAGCGGAAGTAAAAAATGTATACGTGCTTGCCGATTGGTGGTAACAGCAGAGGCGGGTGCAAGCGGTGTGTGACGTAATTGGCAGAATCGACTGTCAATCAAAATTTCATTGGTTGAGAGCTCTGGTTGAGACAATAGTATCCAGCTGCAGCCCGGTAGACCCATACTGGGAGAACTAGTATCTAGCTGCAGCCCGGCAGACCATACTGATAGAGTGCTATTTCTTGATGTTTCCTTTTTTTAAGTAAGTAAAGAGGCCTATGTTCATATCGGTGAGCACAATTTGTAACACAAATATACAGTAGTTTCATAAAATAAAAAAAAAACGATTACAAAAATATATATATATATTACAAAAAAAAAAAAAAAATTACAAATTTTTTTTGCCACAAATATCGGTATCGGCCGATTGTGTTAGTTGAACAATCGGTATCGGTGGCAAATTTTCATATCGGTGCATCCATAATATACAGTACCAGGCTAAAGTCAGGATATACAGTACCAGGCTAAAACAGGATATACTACAAAGCAACATGTATGGCAAAAAAAATAAAAAAAAACATCTGCAGCTAGACAGATAAAGAATCATAGGTTGTTTACATCTTCCCAGTTCCTCATTGTACCAATGCCAAAAATTTTATAAATCCATATATGTTCGCCGCTATATATCTGCCCAGATTTGCTCATCGGTCCAATGGTGATTATATAATGCATCCCTAAAATTGAGGGATGAGCCAGTGGGTTAAGGTGCTCCTTAGCCGTCCCGGCTCCTCATAATTGAGAGTCTGCGAGACATTGGTCTTTGGAAAGATCTATTCACATATTTACTATATGGCTGAGTTATTAGCTGTCATGTTACGTTAGTTAAATTTCAACAGCAATTGTGAGACTCTGTTACCCCTTGACTGAAGCCCATTGCCAAACATTCCTAACCTTCTCTTACGCTCATGTCCACACGGGGGCGCATGTGGTGCTGGTGCTCTGTTGAGTGAAGGAGGAGTCAAGAGGGAGGCAGGCAGGGGAGAGAGAGATCTGAGAGTAGGGCTTTCCCCCCACACTGTCAGCAATCAGTCAAGCAGAGCACTTCTTCCCTACACACACACCCACACTGGCACACTCGTCCTAGTATTTTGGTGGCCTCCTCCCTCCTTCTCCCCTGCCTTCCTGTGCCCTCTGGCAGAGTGAGAGCTCTGGGATTAGGCTGGAGGCAGACCAGCAGGCTGGCTAGATTGTCGAACCACAGGATTGGAGGGCCGCGTGGGGACAGGACTGGATTACTTCCAGGCCGCCTGGGGCACTGGGCTGAACGGAGAACGACGAGCAGTCCGCTCTAGTACTGACGTGCGCTCCCAAGTTTGACTCGTGGATCAGAACTGCCAGCGACACCGGGCAGTGGATAAAGGTGTTGTCACTGTCAGAACGTGGTCTATGTCTAGTTGTCTACTGTGGACTACCAGACTACCGTCAAGAGTGGGGAGTCTCTACTGGTTCTGCTGTACTGGAAGAACGGGACGCACAGCTGATTGGAGACGGGAGGGTGAAGCCACTCTTAAGGGCAGAGGCTCTGATGCTCACACTGGTAGGAAGAAACTCCAAGACAATGTGTAGGAGTTGTGTGTGTGGAAACTTCTGCTTTAAAGTTTAGGCCTTATTGTGTGTCAAAAGAGTCACTGTGATGCTGCCCGGAAACCCAACTAGAGCATATGGTGACTACTGATAAAAACAGTGGTTTTTTTTGGCGAGTCTGTGTGAATTGTCATTGCGTTATTCTTGACCTTGAAAGGATGCAATTTCTTACACAATGCTTATCAAGCTTTTACAGAAAGTTGATGAGAAAGAGAGGGCAGGAGAGGGAGGGAGAGAGGTTAGCTGCATGTTGTTCAGAGAAAAGTGTCTTGACGTGGTGTCCCATTACTTTCACTCACTCACACGCACACACACACGCACACACACATACCAGGCTGACCTCTAGACTATGCAGTGCAGCTGGTTGAGGAGCCATGACTCATAAACCACAAGTTATGTCAGGAAGTGTGTGTTTGCTTTAGTAAATGTGTATTAATGTGTGTGTATGCGCTGGGGAGATAGTTGGGGGATGTGATTACTTCATAAGCCAGTATAAGTCCATTTGATCTCATCTCCTGGCTTGATGAAATAGCCAATGCCGTGGATTGTAAGTGTGTGCGTATGAATCTGTGCACGCCAGTGTTATTCTTGTCACCATGTTTAAAACGGGAGCTCCGGCCTAGTTAAACCTTTTTTCTTTTTTTTCATCTGGGCAGTTGGCAACATGGCACGTGTGATGAGTGAGAGTAAGTGTGTGTGTGCACCATGGCAATGATGTCACAGTCTAACTGAGGCTGTGACAGCTGTCCCATCACCTACTGGTACTGTAGGCCTGCTGGTTTTCACTTTGGTTCTTTTTTCCAATGTACCACAGGCTAAAACGGTGCTACTTTGGCCGACATCGGAACGAAGTCCCGTTTCTTACGATGACGACTAGCTGGAATACCTCTGCATGTGGTTTTCTAACGACTTCTTAAAATAGATGTTGACCATGCGGTGCTGCCGCTCGATCCGTCTCTCACACGCCTTCCTTTCTGTCCCCGTTTTCATCTCTCGTCCCTCTAATCCTTTATCGGAGGTTATTTCTTATGCCATTTCTTTAGAGATGCAACGATACTGATACTCTGAATGTCGGGAGAATTTCCCCAACACTTCAGATCTAATGCCCAGAGCCATGTGTGGAACATGTCGGGAGTCTAATGCCCAGAGCCATGTGTGGAACATGTCGGGAGTCTAATGCCCAGAGCCATGTGTGGAACATGTCGGGAGTCTAATGCCCAGAGCCATGTGTGGAACATGTCGGGAGTCTAATGCCCAGAGCCATGTGTGGAACATGTCGGGAGTCTAATGCCCAGAGCCATGTGTGGAACATGTCGGGAGTCTAATGCCCAGAGCCATGTGTGGAACATGTCGGGAGTCTAATGCCCAGAGCCATGTGTGGAACATGTCGGGAGTCTAATCCCCAGAGCCATGTGTGGAACATGTCGGGCAGGGGCGGATGTAGGATTGTAGGAGATCCGGGGCTTAGCCCAGATAGGTGCCCTTTATTTAATTTTTTTATTTTTTTTGGGCAGGCAAGGGGTGGTTTGGAGGGGGTCAGGCACCACCCCCTCCACGGCAGATTTTTTTTAATTTTTTTTTTACTTTATTTTTTAGCGTTTATCGCTTTTCTGGTCAAGCATGACCGACAGAAACGGGTTGAAATGGGATGTAGAGCAGGGGAAGACATTCTGAGAAATGACGGCGGGTCCGGGAATCGAACTCGTGTCCCCCAGATCCGTGACGAGCACGGTTTTCCCCGACGCAGAAATAGCGCCGAGATATACGGTGAGCTACGGGAGCTCCCCGGCATATTTTTTTTGAATTTAATGAACCTGTACGTGCAATTTCCTGCAATATAGAGCCTTCAATCTTGACCAATAAAGCTGCTCTTTTCACTATAAAACTCAGTTAACCATAACGTAGTTATGGTTAGATTTATATATTGGGGGGGGGGATATATCATATTTTTCATATGATCAAAAAGTGGTGGAGCAAGAGCATACCTTTGCTCCCCCAAGTTCAATAGTGGGAGAGCAGAGATGCTCCGAATGCTCTTATGGCCAGGCGTCTATGATTCACTGATACAAAGTAAAATAGTGCAGTGCAATAAAATAGTTAGTAAAATAGAATAAAATAATGCAATAGTGCATTGCAATAAAATAGTTATCATCGTATTTTTTCGGGAGGCCGGTAAGGAGTGCATTACAGTAGTCGAGTTGGCTTGAGATAAAGGCATGGATCTGGTTTTCAGCGTCCTTTTGATTTATAAATGGCCGTACTTTAGCTATGTTTCTAAGGTGGAAGAATTAAGTTTTTGTCAACTTGTTGATTGTGATTTAAAGCTTAGGTCTGAGTCTACCATAACACCAAGACTTAACTCACTCAAATACAGTTAGCAGCTGGATAGACCACAGATGGAAATTAGCTTCTGCTAAATCTGGTGCAAACATATTTTCATGTAACAATGATGAATTGTCAAAAAAAAAAAAAAAAGTATATATATAATTTTTTTTTAAATAGATTCGGGGCTTTTCAGAATACATTCGGGGCTTGAGCCCAAGTAGCCACCCCCTAGCCCCGCCCCTGATGTCGGGAAGCAAAATTATTCTCTTTTTCACAATTTTGTTTATTTACTGTAGTTTGGTCGTTTTCTTCTTTCCATTGACCCCAAACGAATGGTCCATTTACTAAAAGTAATGGACTGGATTGATTTTTGCTGTCGGATGATACTTCTATTTTAGGACTAGGGGTGGGGGAAAATTTTTTACTTAGTAGTATCGCGATACTTTGCGTGGCGATACTGTATCGATACAGGGACGCCAAACTCGCCAAGTATTTATATTTAATTATTAATGAATTGTATAAGGAATTT
The DNA here is from genome assembly GCF_963971535.1 of Notolepis coatsorum. NCBI lineage: Eukaryota > Metazoa > Chordata > Actinopteri > Aulopiformes > Paralepididae > Notolepis > Notolepis coatsorum. The sequence continues at coordinate 46,909,497 of NC_140174.1, forward strand.
GCATTGTTCATTTCAATACCTGTAATAGTACAGTAGTCCACACACACACACACACACGTGCATTCAGTTAAGTTGGAATATGACTGTAATACAAACAGTTCAGTTTGTCAGGTACATGCAACACAGATTACAGTGTTTACATCTGTCTGCTTAAGAAAATACCATGTTCTGCAATAAAAATGATTGAAGTGAGATGAACAAACTGAACTTAATTTTATAAGATAAAACGTGTTGACAAAATCTTTTTTTCCCGCAATACTCAGCGTATCGCGATATATTTAGTATCGTGACGCAAGTATTGCGATAGTATCGTATATCGTGAGGTCTCTGGTTATTCCCACCCCTATTTAGGACTGTGACCCTTTTTCCTTATTTGAGGAGATGATGTAATGTCCCGCAGCATGGCTACATGGGTAGAGCTCCGGACTCATGATCGGAAGATCACCAGTTCAAGTCCCGGTTAAGGCCTTTGTCCGAAAGTGGTGGTGTTGTCCAGCAGGTTGCACTCTGTTCTCTGGACTTGGCGGTAACAATGCCCCTGCGAGTGCCGACTGAATTTAGTTGTTAAAGAACCCAGGGCGCCTATCGTAAAGAGTAGGGGGTTCCCCGACGTTCCTGGCCTAATTCCCAATCAGGTTTCTGACGTCTAATCATGCCTTCCTTTTAATTGGCTGGTATCAATCCCTGTCTCCTGAGCTTTTCAGCCATTGTGTATGTGTAATGTGTGCCTAGACCTAGTGCCAGTGAATGGCAGCCATTGAGCCTGCGTAGCCCAAAGTTGGGTGCTACACAGTGGTGGTGAAGGAAGCAATTTCCACCCTACATTGAAAAGCACTTTATAAACATAATGATCATTCATTCATGATGGATAGTTGGGGCAAACATGGGAGACGGTGAGGGCCATGACCCTTGAAGTATCAATTCTGGCTGTTTCTCCGCACCGGTCAACAAGAGTTTCTGCTCCAATGCGCCGAAAGGAAACTGGCTGCTCTTCTGGGCACTTCATCGTCTGGTGTGTCTCAGGTGTGTTAGTCTGCTGTTCCACCAAGATACCACCGTCGCTATGATCTAGCACCGACCTGAATGCTTTGAAGTTGAATCATTGCCATGGTAATCGATGTCAACATCGCTATTCGAATGCTTCATTGTTTTTGATGGTGTGCCTACATCAGCGTTAAGAATAACTTGTAGAAATGGATCATTTTCATTTAGAAAATTAGCTCTTCTCGGTCGAGGACATCACGAGAACCTTCAGAAAACCTGTTTGCCCAGCTCTCATTCACCCACTGCATTGAAACCTGTGTGCAGGAAGAATGACCATTATTGTTTGATGACCATTACTACCGGCGCTTGGAAACCCATCAAATGGGCAGCCCTGTATCGTTTGTAACTGACGGTGGGAATCTTCTTTTTTCTTCTCACTCTAGGCTTCTCTTTTTTTTTGGTCCCTCCCCAATGTCTCACTCTGTCTGTCTGTCATGTGGTTTCTCTGCTTCCCTTGTCGTTCCTCTGCAGATGTACATTGAGAAAATGGGTGTCACTCTGTGTGTGTGCGTGTGTGAGCGAGAGTTTGATCTTGTAGATGGAAAATATGCTATGTGGACCTTTCTTAATCCGTAAATCAGAATATAGGCTGGATCTGTTTAACTAAAGTGTTTAAAACATTAGCATTGTAAACTAACCTTTTACAACCATATAATATATATTTTATTTTCACGTTTTCTAGTGTTAGTCATTGTATCAAGAGCTCAGTCAACCAGAAAATGAGATCACTGATTGGGCCTTTCATCAAGAGACAAATATGAGTGCAGCTTAAACCGCTTTACAGGAAATGCCATGCAAGCTGAAATACATGGCATGTAGATATTCACAGTACATACATATGAATTAATTAATACATTTTCTTTGTCGTCATTATGGACATCGATGACATCATTACATTGTCACGCTTTGGTATGTGGCACGAGTGCTTGCATACAGCTGTGTGTGTGACTGTGTGTGTATATACTGTGTGAAGAACTGTGTATAAGACAAAGGGGTTTTGTTTCAACCTCCCAGTTGGAGGCTAGTGGTGGAGTTGGGGTGCAGTTTGATGGATTGCCATAGAGCAGTGGGATTATTGGGTCTCTGTGTGTGTGTGTGTGTGTTGTAACTTGTAACAGTATTTATTAATTCCTCTACTCTCTTTTTAGTGCCTGATGACCTTAGTCCAGAGGAGAGGAAGGAGCTGGAGAGCATCCACCGCAGAAAACAGGAGCTACAGCAGGACATACAAGTAAAACAAACACACGCACACACTGACTCACTCACACAGACACAAACAAACGCATAAAAAAGAGGGGTATAGATGGAGGAGAAGAAAGTATTCCTCCAGTTGCATAAGTCTTAAAGTTGTAATCAGGGCTGGAACTTAATTAGAAACACCCCCTCCCGGCTTCTAAGTCACTCCGGCCAAATTTTATTTGGATGATTTTGTTTACTGAGGCCCCCGTCCACACGAATACGGATATTTTCGAATTCCGGAAAACAGGAGTTTTAGGTTATGCCATCAGGTCATTCCATGCGAGTAAGTAAGTAAAACTTAATTTTTATAGCGCCCTTCTCAGCACGAGTGCTTCACAGCATTTTAAAACATCAGTGAAAATACAAGAAATAAAACATGCAAAGAGAAGAAAAAACATTAAAATTAGCTAAAACAACAGAATAGACAAAGAAAAAGAAAAAAAAGACAACGTCTATTTTGCGTTGTCGTGTGGACGGAGAGATCTTCTGAAACACCGTTTGTGATGACAGGATTTTCTTTTTTAAACTCGGTTTTCAAAAAGACCTGTTTACGTGGACTAGGCCTGACTACACACACAGACACTCTCTTTTAATTGCTTAATCAATTTGGTAAATATTGGAATGCAACTCCTGTTTACATTCCTTTGGAATTGCAACTCCCAACTGCTTGCCAGTCAGAACCATCATCGCCTGGTCATGGCTAGAAGGTATCCGCATTTCGTAGATTTTTCACCTTAGACGTTGTTTCCAAACTCAATCCCAATAGAAATACTTTATTCATCCTGAGGGAAATTTGGCTCTATCTTAACCACAAACCAATGCAGTCAATATGATGTTCTCTTTTCAAATCGTTCCATTTCATATCTATCCACTCCTCTTTTCAAATAGTTCCATTACATATCCATATCCACTCCTCTCTTCAAATAGTTCCATTACATATCCATATCCACTCCTCTCTTCAAATAGTCCCTGTTACATATCCATATCCATTCCTCTCTTCTCTTATGAGTATCGTCACCGAAAATGTTTTGTTCTCTGTATTATTTTGAAATATTCCAGACTGGAAAATGCCATGAAGATTCCTTCACAACCCCCCAATAATGAGACGAAGGTGGAGGGTGGATGAATGTCTAGACCAGTATGCCTACCTAGGGAGAATGGATAGTATGGGAGGGTGGATGAATGAGAACAGATGGGGGGGGGGGGGGGGGGGGTGAAATCAGTGGGGATGGTGAATACTAGCAGTTTGACTACTAGAGCGTTACTGTACGCACTAGTGACAAATGACCCTCTTTGTCTAGGTGTGTGTGTTGGTGGGGGAGGTGTTGTGTGATTTCATGGGTAATGTCTGGATGTCCATTTGTCTATGCCTTCTAGCCCTGAGGCTGTGTTTACCCTCTAACCTGCTTTTGTTGAAGGCTGGGTTATATTCCGCAGTAGTCCATGCATGTACATATTTATGAATTAAAAAATCTCTCTCTCACACTCTGTACAGTGGTTATGTGTAGAGATGCATTGATTGAGTTTATTAGTGGGGCTAACTCTTACACCACACTTCATTCTCAAGTCCTGCCCTGTCCTGCTCTGGGGGTTGATGGGTAATGGGGTGTGAAATATTCCTGTAATGGAGACAGAAGACCCTCTAGTAGTAGCCATGGTAACTATAAGGGTCCAGGCGACAGAAGTACTTACCTTATGTGACCATTTCGGATTATGTAGCCTGCCCTGCTCTCCCTAAATGTGTGTATCTCACTCTCTCACTCTCACAGACAGACTAATGTTTTGCACATTCTCTTTTAGATGATTATCCCACTAATCTGAAACAGACCTGTCTCACCTTCAGCTACCTCTCTCCTCTTCCCTTAGTGTTCCAGGCTCAATATACATTTATATTATTATTATTATTATTACATTCGATTATATACAATATTATATGTATAATATATTACATTTGTTTTATTATTCCTTCCCATCTGTTCCCTTGTATTCTACACTATTCTCCCCAGGAGTTGCCGGAGACATTCTTGATGATTTTCATCTCTAGTTGAGGTTATTGTGAGGTCTCCAGTTAAGTTGAGCGTTTATAAACCAGGGTGTGAGGTTAAGGCCCAGTCCACACGATCACAGGTATTTTTGACACCAGTTTTTTTTTTTTTATTATTCAACAACAAAAAAACTCTGTACACACGACTGGTTTAAACTCCGCACTGAGTGATGTATATACATGTAGTACAATGCCAAAGCAGTAGGTGGCGATGTAGTTCAAACATGAAGGCCATTTTCTTTTTTTTAAACTTTATTTTTTAGCGTTTATCGCTTTTCTGGTCAAGCATGACCGACAGAAACAGGTTGAATGGGATGTAGAGTAGGGGAAGACACTCTGAGAAAATACGGCGGGTCCGGGAATCGAACTCGTGTACCCCAGATCCGTGACGAGCACGGTTGTCCCCGACGCAGAAATAGCGCAGAGGTACGCGGTGAGCTACGGGAGCTCCCCCATGAAGGCCATTTTCAACCAATCAGAAGGGTTGAACGCGTCACTACACGTCCTGCTCAAAAACAGAAACCCACCATCTTTAAATTACCTCGCGTGAACCATTAGCAACATAGCATTTATTTTTCAGCAAGAAACAAAAGTGCAATAAAAGTGCAATAAACAAAAAAGGGTACATTCACTGTGTTCTGCCTCATTTGTTGATGAAACAAAACCAACATCAACACAATTTACCACCAAGAGTGGAGAGTTTAGTCACTCAAAAAGATCTCTGATGTTGTTAGCTACATGTTAATGTGATTGGCATTTTCCATTTATATAGTTAGCATTGAGGATAGTGTACATTAACGTACTAACGTTAACGCTAGTAGAATAAATGGATGAAAACGTTATTTAACTGATTTCAGAATGGGTACAATACAATACGGCTCAATACAAACAATTGTTAAGGGGATGCAGACTGTTGTAGTTTGGACGGGTTCCTTATAACAATAACTTGACAACACATGAGCGTAGTTGGTAGCCGCAGCTACTTGGGACAGCTCTGCTGTAAACACTGGAAATAACCTCAGTTACTATGTCCACACGCAACCACTGCAACCGGGATGCGTGCAAAACTTCACCCTGGACTCCGGATGTAAAAGAACACTGTGCAGTGTTCCAAAAACCCGGTTGCGTGTGGACGAACAGTGCAACCGCGCACATTAAGGCTTGGTTACATAACACCCCGCGTGAGTGTGGACAGGGCCTAAGTTAAGAGTTTATATAAACCAGGTGGGTGTGAGGTCTCCAGTGAGGTTGTTAAGAGTTTATAAACGACCATAAACAACCGTCCCAAAATGGCGTGGAAACGGGGAGTCCGTTTGTCCCAGAATATCACTCCCCCTCCCGTTTGGGATCTTGGCTAAGCCAATCAAAGCCTTTGATCCAAAGTCCCGCACCCCCACCCTCTCCTCCAACTTGACACTTATCAGAAAGCCGGGGGAGGCGGGGGATTGGAAATGTGGGTCAGACAGAGGGCGGAGGAGGAGGAGGAGGAGGAGGGGGAGGAGGAGGGGTGGAGGGGTGGAGGGGTGGAGAGGGTGGTCCAGTCTGACCCCTGAAGCAGGTGCAGCATCTCCCATAGGGGATTTTCTGCCGTCTGCGGCTGTTCTGAACGATGCCCCGCTGAGTCGGCCTTTGCAAGGAGAGTGATTTATGTCTGGCACTTGTACTTTAGACCAACAACTGTTTTTACCTTCGCTGTGGGGTGGCTTTGTATTCATGTGTTGTTGGACAGAATGATTTTGAATCTGGAACAGGAATAGACACACATAGAGGCTGAGGCGGGGGTCTAACATCACAAGAACACTGTAATGTGATTTTGTTTGTGTACATGTGTATTTATTTATGTTGAGTTGTACAGTATGTGTTTGATTCACGGAGCTTCAGCTCTCCTTGCTCAAAATCTCTCCCTTTATTTTTTTTGTTCATGTTCCCCTCTCCCCCTCCCCCATCCCCTCCCCCTCAATGTCTTCCTCTCACTCTGCTCCCTCAGAGGCTGAAGGATGAGATCGCAGAGGTGACCAATGAGATTGAAAACCTGGGCTTGTCAGAAGAGAGGTATTGTACCTTTTTTCTTTTTTTGTCTGTCTTATGAGTGGCATTATCTACACTTGTCAGCCTTTGTGCTATGTAGATAGTTGGAGGGGGGTGAGGGCACACACACACACACACTGTCGTGAATTTCCCCAAGGGTATCAGTAAAGGAATATCTTATCTTATCTAACACACACACTACAAAATCACTTGCTGACACGAAGTAGAACAGGGAGGATTGATAGTGATGTCACCATTGAGGGATGTGATTGTGTGTGTATGTGTGTATTATGTTATGTGCGCGCGTGTATGTGTGTATTATGTTATGGAGGGTCTAGGCCAGGGAGTTTCCCTCAGGCTGTAGAGACTTAATTGGGTTAAATGGAGGTTATTTGGATGGACTGGCAGCTCCATTAAGGCTGATTTATGTCTTAATAAAAGCGATGTTAATCTATTGTCTCTGCAGGAAAAACATGCAAAGGAATAAGCAGGTGGCCATGGGCCGCAAGAAGTTCAACATGGACCCCAAGAAGGTTAGAGCAAAACAACCTCTAAATGAAGGGCTTGGATGTCAAAAGATCAAAGGCCCAGATAAAAGACTGCTTTGCCGCTGTTCTTGCATCGTAGTATGGAGTGTGTTGCTACTAGGACTTAATTAATCCATCACTTTGTTTGATGATCAATTAGTTGTTTTTATTAGTGTTTTGTTTGTTTTCTAGTGGAAAACACTCAATTTTAGATGATTGCTTGTGGAAAACGTCAAAATCAACTTAATTGATTAGTCAACAAAGTCCTATGACTGAATAAGGAATCTGGTAAGTGGAGGACAGTCCTGTCAGCTCCCTGTTTCCTGTTTCTGATTTCTCTTCAAGTCAGTTGAGCATTTTCTCGATTTGTAAAAGAACCAGACAATATACTGAAGTGCTGCCATTTAACCTTGTTATGGTTTTCAAACTCTTGCATATGATCTGATTGGCTTTGTCTCTTGTAAAATCAGGGGATCCGGTTTTTGATCGACAGCTCCCTGCTGAAGAACACCAGTGATGACATCGCCCAATTTCTTTATAAGGGGGAGGGGCTTAATAAGACTGCCATCGGAGACTACTTGGGGGAGAGGTGAGTGACTGTTATTGACGGTTATTGTGCACCTGTTCCTCCCCTTTGTAACAGAAACTGATGATGCACATGGAAAACCAGTTGACCTATCTCAAACCCCGCCCTCTTTTCTTGACCCTCCAATCACAACAGTTTCTTCCCTCGGACATACAAAAGTTTGTCCAAGGGAAGCGACAGTTGTGATTGGAGGATCAAGAAAAGAGGGTGGGGTTTGAGATGGGTCAATTCCATAATTGGAAAAACATAATCCCTAATCCTGAGGATTTCCATCTCTGGAATAGGTCCAAGATTCAGACTGTGTATGACTTATGTAACAGGCATGTGTTTGTATGTCTCTGGCAGCAGGAGGAGACAGTGGGTCAAATCAATATATATCTGAACACCAGAGTAATCAATCCATCCATCACATGAATCTATTGGTTGCCAATTGGTTGGTACTAAGCAGAACTGCATTCAGACTTGATATGACATGTATATTATTGACGTGTGTGTGTGTGTGTGTCTCTGGGTGTGGTTGTGGTTGCGTGTGCAGAGATGACTTCAACATTGAGGTTCTGCATGCGTTTGTGGAGCTTCATGAGTTTACAGACCTGAACCTGGTGCAGGCCCTCCGTCAGTTCCTGTGGAGCTTCAGGCTGCCCGGTGAGGCCCAGAAGATCGACCGCATGATGGAGGCCTTTGCCCAGCGATACTGTCGCTGCAACCCGGGTGTGTTCCAGAGCACAGGTTTGTGTGTGTGATGATGAAATTACCCCAACCCTTTGTTTACACACTCACTTTAAACAAACACTCACTTAGGGCGGCTGGGTGGAGTAGCGGAGATTGCGCTTGTCACCAATGCAAGAGACTCCGGTCTCGACTCCCCGAGTCAGCGTTGCCTCCGGCTTGGGCCAGTCGTCATACTATCTCAATTGGCAGAGTTACTGGGTGGAAAGTTGATGGGTGGGGATTGGACGTTGTGGACAGCGACTCCTACAGGTCGGTTGGGTGACGCCTTTACAGCAGAGACAGGAAGTATCGGGGGCAGCGTGAGCCTCCCACGCGTTACTCCTCGCCACTGAGAGTCTGCGCTGTCTGGTGAAAAGATGCGACAGGCTGCCTCCTTGTGTACCGGAGGGGACACGTGATGCAAGGCTACTATCCTCACTGCAACCGACCAGTGGGAGGCATAGTCTAGCAATGTTCAAGAAAGAGTAGGGGAGAATTGGCAATATGAAATTGGGATGGGAGAAAAAATAGAAAATAAGGAGAAAAAGTGGATCAAATACGAAAAACAAACGCTCACTTTACTCAATTTAGACACTTTAACACACTTTATATTTATCTATTATTAAAGAGATTTGCACTACATTCATACCTCATTTGCACCCTACCCTAAGTTTTGTACCTCATCTAATTTCTGCATTGTACCTCACTGTTACTCATTTTACTCTGTATTGTATATATATTGTATATTGTATATTAACTGAACATACCCTTACTTACTTTTTACTTACTACTTAATAACTTTTTTTACTTACTTTTTTTTACTGTATGTAGCACACTCTCGGGCTCATACAGAAACAAGCATTTCATCATAAAGTATTCTGTATTTTGTTGTGACAAATAATAAACAAACTTGAACTTGTAGCTAAGCAGATAACTGCAGGATTTGGCAGAATTGTTCACATGTGGCAACGAGCAGCACATTTTGGAACAGATTTCTCAAGATGGCTACCACCAATGATGCCAAAAATGCAATTTTCCCTTATAGAATTAGATTTCAGTCATTCATTATTTCCCTTAATCTAAAATCTTAATCTCATTCATGCCTGAAAATAGTTGCTGTGGTTAAAGAGTTGGTCATTAGCAATACATGTCATAGTTCCAAGTTTAGTAGTAGAGTCTGGTAGGAACTGACTATTCAACTGTACCTCGTGAATTTGTGACTCTGAATCAATCCATTACAGGAAGGCAATTTTTCCTATATTTACTGGGGCACGAATATAAAATAGGAAGTGTTGCTTTAATTTGTCTGCAGAATCATTCCTTTTTACAGCAAGATGGATGAGAAGTCCGTCTGACCTGCAATCACCCGTTGAGATGTCGAACACTATGACTGAAATGGCATTTCTGCCTCGTCGGTGGTGGCCATCTTGAGAAATCCAAGTGGCTTAATGTTCTTTTACGGCAACGTTAGACTCAAGAAAACCTTCGTGACAATTACGATGCTTGCTGCCTGCTTGTTGCATGTGAACGATTTCTCTCATCTGCGTGGTTATCATGCTCCTCGTCATGCGTGGAAAGCGTTTTCACAGGTCTAAACTACGCGCGGTGAAGCCCCCTGTAACACGCTGTCCTCCGTCTCCTGTCCTGTGTTGCAGACACGTGTTACGTTTTGTCGTTCGCTGTGATCATGTTGAACACCAGTTTGCACAACCCCAACGTGAAGGACAAGCCCTCTGTCCAGAGATTCACCGCCATGAACAGAGGGATCAACGAGGGAGGAGACCTTCCTGGAGAACTACTCAGGGTACCTTCATCTCTTCTCACTCTCTCCACAGACTGCTTTCAAAGACATGGGTTAAAGGAACATGCCAACTTTTTGGGAAATTAGCTTATTTGCCATCTACCCTGGAGTTAGACAAGCGGACACATACCCTTTTCTTCTCTATGCATGCATTAGGCTTAGGGAACAGCCGCACCGTTAGCCTAGCTTAGCGTCATTCACTGGACGTAGGTGTGCCAGTGTAGCCTAGTTCCCAACCGTCACGAAATACACTCCAAATACAACAAAGTAAGATGGGGAAGAAAATATTACATTGGGAGTTGTTTTGCATAAACAATTTGCATATTTTATATATAAACTTTTACATGATAAAAATATAGATATACTGTATTAAAAAATAAATAATAATAATTGCTTGCCTAGTCTATTTCTTGGCTGGGTCTTGCTTAACTAGGCTTGCCATGTCTTGTTCTTGGCTGGGTCTTGCTTAACTAGGCTTGCCTAGTCTTATTCTAGGCTGGGTCTTGCTGAACTAGGCTTGCCTAGTCTTGTTCTAGGCTGGGTCTTGCTGAACTAGGCTTGCCTAGTCTTGTTCTTGGCTGGGTCTTGCTTAACTAGGCTTGCCTAGTCTCGTTCTTGGCTGGGTCTTGCTGAACTAGGCTTGCCTAGTCTTGTTCTAGGCTGGGTCTTGCTGAACTAGGCTTGCCTAGTCTCGTTCTTGGCTGGGTCTTGCTGAACTAGGCTTGCCTAGTCTATTTCTTGGCTGGGTCTTGCTTAACTAGGCTTGCCTAGTCTTGTTCTAGGTTGGGTCTCGCTGAACTAGGCTTGCCTAGTCTTGGTCTTGCTGAACTAGGCTTACCTAGTCTCGTTCTTGGCTGGGTCTTGCTGAACTAGGCTTGTCTAGTCTATTTCTTGGCTGGGTCTTGCTTAACTAGGCTTGCCTAGTCTTGTTCTAGGCTGGGTCTTGCTGAACTAGGCTTGCCTAGTCTTGTTCTAGGCTGGGTCTTGCTGAACTAGGCTTGCCTAGTCTTGTTCTAGGCTGGGTCTTGCTGAACTAGGCTTGCCTAGTCTCGTTCTTGGCTGGGTCTTGCTGAACTAGGCTTGCCTAGTCTATTTCTTGGCTGGGTCTTGCTTAACTAGGCTTGCCTAGTCTTGTTCTAGGTTGGGTCTCGCTGAACTAGGCTTGCCTAGTCTTGGTCTTGCTGAACTAGGCTTACCTAGTCTCGTTCTTGGCTGGGTCTTGCTGAACTAGGCTTGTCTAGTCTATTTCTTGGCTGGGTCTTGCTTAACTAGGCTTGCCTAGTCTTGTTCTAGGCTGGGTCTTGCTGAACTAGGCTTGCCTAGTCTTGTTCTAGGCTGGGTCTTGCTGAACTAGGCTTGCCTAGTCTTGTTCTAGGCTGGGTCTTGCTGAACTAGGCTTGCCTAGTCTCGTTCTTGGCTGGGTCTTGCTGAACTAGGCTTGCCTAGTCTATTTCTTGGCTGGGTCTTGCTTAACTAGGCTTGCCTAGTCTTGTTCTAGGTTGGGTCTTGCTGAACTAGGCTTGCCTAGTCTTGGTCTTGCTGAACTAGGCTTACCTAGTCTCGTTCTTGGCTGGGTCTTGCTGAACTAGGCTTGTCTAGTCTATTTCTTGGCTGGGTCTTGCTTAACTAGGCTTGCCTAGTCTTGTTCTAGGCTGGGTCTTGCTGAACTAGGCTTGCCTAGTCTTGTTCTAGGCTGGGTCTTGCTGAACTAGGCTTGCCTAGTCTCGTTCTTGGCTGGGTCTTGCTTAACTGATAGAGTTGTGCCCTTCCTGATGACTTGTCGTACAGAACTTGTAAGTCGCTTTGGATAAAAGTGTCAGCTAAATGACTAAATGTAAATGTAAACTCCAAAACTTTCCTGTAAACATGTTGTGACCTGTGTATTTACCACATGGAGAGAAAAAATTATTGGCATTTTAGTTTTCTAAGCAGATATATATACTCAGATTTTTTTTGCCGAACCACTGCTGCTAAATCACTGCACCGAGGCAGCAGTGGTTCGGCAAAAAAAATTCTGAGTATATATCTTAGAAAACGAAAATGTCTTATTATTTTTTTTTTTCACGTGGTAAATACACGGGTCACAACATGTTTACAGGAACGTTTTGGAGTTGTATTTGGAGTGTAATTCGTGACTTTTGGGAACTAGGCTACACTGGCACACCTACTTCCAGTGAATGACGCTAAGCTAGGCTAACGGTACGGCTGTTCCCTAAGCCTAATGCATGCACAGAGAAGAAAAGGGTATGTATCTGCTTGTCTAACTCCAGGGTAGATGGCAAATAAGCTAATTTCCCAAAAAGTTGGCATGTTCCTTTAAGCCTTGTCCTGGACTAATGTGATTTTGTTCCTGAAAAGCACCCTTTTGATGCATTAGTCTCCACCTCCCCTCTAATCGATATCTGTGAAACCAGCCTCCCCGTGTCATGTGTCCTCTCCGTCTTGTCCTCTGTTTGACTGTGTTTTACCTTAACTATGACCTGTACAATACAATTTAGATGCCCCTCTTACCACCTCCTACTTTGCTCTCCGCAGAACCTGTATGAAAGCATCAAGAATGAACCTTTTAAGATCCCAGAGGATGACGGGAATGACCTCACACACACCTTCTTTAACCCAGACAGAGAGGGCTGGCTACTCAAGCTAGGTGTGTGGGTGCACTTGATTCAAATAGAAATAGACCACCTCCATGTCTGTGTGAATATACTTGTTTATAGTATGGATGAATAGAATCCTCTGTTGGTTTATTATGAGCTAGAGGGCCATCTAGTGGCTAGGATTGGAATGGAATTGATGTTGCAGTTATGTTGTAAAGTTACATTTATGTTGGCCTTGCACAGAATGTTTGTGTAGTGATCATTGCTAACCACTTAAGAGATTTTATTAGATTAAAAATATATATATATTTATTTATTAAAAAAAAATCTAATTTCTGGGCAGCGGAAGAGTAGGTAAAACACTGGAAAGCATGATATTACCGTTCTACTGTGAATCATTTACAAGATCCAGTAATAAGACACAAAACGATTGTGTTTTTGTTTATATATTTATATATATTGTTTATATATTTCTCATAAATCAACACGTAGCAACAAAGTCGTCTTCTTATCGCACAAAACAATGGTTGCTATGTTACAGGCAGCCATCCTGGAAGAAAGAAGTACATAAACATTCCGTGCAAGGTTTCTATTGGTGTGTGGAAACTTCTGACTCAGATGTTTTTGTTGACATATTTCTTGTTTGTTTGCTTTTCATGGGTTTTGTCTCCAGGAGGTATGTATTATCTGAAAGCTCAAACTCCTCAGCTTTTAACAACACGCTGCTTTGCTTTGAGTGCGTCCTTGCCCCACCTCACTTCCCAATGGCTGTGTGCGTTAGAATGCGTCCTCACAATTTCATCTACAAAGATGAAATTGTCTATGCCTTTTATGTTTCTGAAGGCATTTTTACCCTGCACTGTTTTTTTATTTGGTTGGGTCCTTCCCCCTGACGTTAAAGGGCTAAGGTTTCCTCTCGTCGTAGCACTGTCCACTGAAAACTGTTTTTAACCCCAACCAGTGAGCTCAACTTTTGCAGTCAATAAGCTTTCTTTTGCTTGTCTTTTTATGCCAAGTGTGTCTGTAATAATAACTTAATATCACCACAGTTGGTCTAATTATACTGCACCTATAGCGGGGAAAAAGTGGTCAACGATGTAATCCTGTGTTGGTCCTCGCTAACCTGTAATCTGTCCTCAGGTGGACGAGTTAAGACGTGGAAGAGACGGTGGTTTATCCTCACAGACAACTGCCTCTACTACTTTGAGTACACCACTGTGAGTAACTGCATGACTTAACGCCGGCCGGCCTCGTCAGACCTGTGGAATGCTAACGCAAGCTAGCTCTCCCTTGGGACTCTGGTCGGCTTTGGACCCAGCCAGGGGGAGGTCCGGTTCCAGACCCAAGAGAGAGCTAGCTTGCGTTAGCCATGTGTGATGTGTTGGGCTAGTTGAAGAGTAGGGGGGGAGGGGTGTTACAAAAGCAGACCTCTGAACTCTGTTGCCTATTGTAATGGGAAATATTAAAGGACAAAACGATGAGCCGCTTTATAAATCATTCTGAGTCATTATTAATAATAGAAACGTTTATTTCACCGTGGCCACAATGAAAGGACAGTTTACAGACGGATACATCATGTTCACACACTAGCGTCTGGCCATAAAGTGACCAGGAGGTCTGGGCAGAACATAGTTTATACACACTTGCAAGATGTAACATTAGAACAGGTATGATGATGAAAGTAAATAAAAATGGTTCCCAGTTACGGGAATTAATAATAACCTTGCTTTGGCTGGCTGAGGAGATGTTGGTACCTTGGAATCTCTTAAAGAGACACACGCATTACACTAGTTGGTCACACTGAAACAGTCAAGCTGTAAAATGATAAAATGATATCTCAACACAGATCTATAATGACATGATAATATTTTCCACGACACTATACTCAATCTATACCCATCTACTGCCTACAACTCTCTTGCACTGTAATCATAATCACCTACCTCAACCTATAGTTGTATCTGTATAGTATCTGTATACATATATCTGCATATATTCCTGTTTTACATACCCACTCTGCGTCGAACACACTGTAGGTATATCCCACACCTCTTATTATACCACTGGCCAGTATGGCTTACTACCATAGTGTATTTATACTTGTACTCAGTGGTGCAGTGGTGGTCCCACGTGGTACCACGCCGTCCCAGCAGTTTTCTGAGCAGAAGTACTCGCACGGATGTGCATGCGCGCGCGCACACAAAAATGCGTTCACAATAAGTGCCGACGCGTCGCGCCGTGCGCCAAGTACCGGCACTTATCTATCACCTAGACTTTGCATAATAATAGGATACCAATAACATAACAAAGAACGAGAAGTGCAAAACCAAAATACAAGCCCTGTGGGGGTTTGCTTGATCTGTGGATCTCTCACTATGTGACAAATGGTCCCGACTGGAAGGATGAGGCATTAAGTTGTGCTTCAGAAGGAAACTGTCCTTCTATAAACTGTAAGTTACATTGTTAATTTAGTTTGTATTTACTTTTCTAGTTTAAGTTAATTCAATTAAAGAAATTGTAACTACAATATTGTATCTACAATTACATTTAAAACATTGTTTCAACCATATCTGTTGACAATATAATTTATTTATATATTGAAGGCTACATCCTGCTACCTTTTTCAGCTTCTCTATTTCAAGGCAATATTTACAAAAACTAAACTAAAACTTGTAATTTCCTATACAAACATGTTTCCTACTATTTATGCATAATAATCATCTGTTCTGTGCGCACGTGTGGGAACATGTATGCGCATGTGCGTGCACACGGCGTCCAGGCAGTTCTGATATTACGACTGCACCCCTGCTTGTACTGTATCATTCATTTAACCTTTATTTAGATCCTCAGAGATTATTGAGGGTGGACCTAGGGTTGGGTGGTATAGCCTAAAATGTATATCTCTGTATGTTTCTAATTTTGGACGGTAGCAGTATATTTGTTTTTCTTATAATAATAAAAATGCTTTTGGAGTAGTACAAGATTTAACTGAGTTTTTTTTTCTTTTACATAATGTGGTTCCAAGTGGTCATAATGTCCTGTGAAAATATTTCCCTCTTGTTTTTAGTTGGTTCCCAAGTAATGTACATCCACTAAAAGTGGTTGTTTTTGCCACTGAAACAGAAATCTAGCGCAAACAGAAGTCTCGTTCTGAAATCCCTTGAGGTGTGTGTGTGTTTACCTTGTGATGCAGCTGGATTCACGAGATCTGTGTGTGCGAAAACCTGGAAACAAACAAGGACTGGAGTAACACTTGTTGCATTGGAATACAGCTACCTTAGTGTCATCTAAAAGATATAAACAATGGTTTGTGTTTGTACGTTTCCAAATGATGTCAACAACATGTTGCCTACTTCGCATAACGTTCATACAATATTGATACAGACTGACACACTTAAATTGTGGCTAGCATCTTGGTTCACCAAAGTACCTTTTTACTCAAGAAATCGGCCACAAACTATTTTATTATATTTGAATGGCAGCATGCAGTAATACACCTAAGAGCAGAGTGATAAAAGCATCTAAGGGTAGAAATGGCAGCATGTCTATATATTACATCACCATAATCCATAATTGGATTAGCATATTTACTCAGTAGCTTCGTTATATACTAGGGGTGCACGATATTGTTTTTTTTACCCTGATATCGATACCGATAACTTTCTGCTCCTCAAGGTCGATACCGATAACCGATATATAT
Source organism: Notolepis coatsorum (assembly GCF_963971535.1). Classification (NCBI taxonomy): domain Eukaryota; kingdom Metazoa; phylum Chordata; class Actinopteri; order Aulopiformes; family Paralepididae; genus Notolepis; species Notolepis coatsorum. The sequence goes on from NC_140174.1 coordinate 46,925,774, forward strand.
ATATATTTATTGTATTATAATACCGTAATTCCTCTAATAGTAACCCCGGCTTGTATTTGTTTCAACTGTAGCGGGTACCAGGCTTGTATTAGGAGGAGGCCTGTATAAGAGGGAGGCCTATATTTCACATTTTCAAACGGATCATAATGAATAAATCAACATTTTGTGTCAGTTTGAACCCAGTAAAATGTACTGGGTTCATTTATTGAAACCAAGTACTGTATGAAATAGTAAACAGTGCAATTACAGGTGGTCACTGGTCATTTCAACGTTTTCAAAGTGAAATCAAGTAACTAGCTCAGTATGCAGCTCAGTATATTAGTAACCCGGCTTGTATTAGGAGGCCGGCTTATAATTGCTTAGCTCAAGAGCGCACCCGGCCATTAATAGAGACCCGGCTTGTATTTGAGACCCGGTTACTATTAGAGGAATTACGGTATATATTTGTTTGTATGTATATTCCTGTAGTTTTGACCTAACCAGATTTATCATGACATGAGCGTTACTACTATGAACAAAACAACGCCAAGAGAACAGTTTTGACTCTTCAAATAAAGTTTCCAAATAAATATAATTTGAGTCAATCACAAAATTCACAATCCGTCAATGTCATTAACAATGTGTTTCCCTGAACAATGAGTGAACTAAAAACCAACAGGTATTGTGCTTTGTCAGTAGGGATGGGTCCGTTCACATTTGAACTGATACGGTACCGGTACCTGTGAATCGATACCGGTACCCAACGGTACCTTTTTTCGGTACTTTAGTCTCTAAAAATGTAATCTACCTACCTCAGTTGTGAAAAAAAGAATCCAAACTTCAAATAACCAAATTTTCAACCGTTTTCGGCTTGCCATTGCCCCGACTGCTTTGTTGTTGAATCAAGTCAAATCCTAAGTAAGCATATATTGTGCGTTTGAACGTTGACATGAAAAGAAAAAAGTGTAAAAAAAATAATTATTATCGGAGCTATCAATAATTTTATCGGGATGACGTCATAATTGCTGATATCGGCCCGATAATTATCAACCCGATAATTATCGTGCATCCCTAGTATATACGTATAAATTCCATATTATGTGTATATTGTTACACTGTATATTGTTGTGCACTTTACTGTTACCTTGCACTTACTGTACGATGACACTAAATCGGAATCTAATCTAAGATTGTCGCAACGTGTGACATTGTGTATGGTGGTAATCTACCAATAAATGTTGATGGGAGCATAGTCCAGTGTGCCTACTCTTAACTCATTCGGCGCCAGCTATTAGTCGGGGCCCGCTGTGCATCACCTTTTTTGTAGAGCTATAACTATATTCTATATTATAGCTATGGATACAATACTATGGCCCATTCGTTCAATATGTGAAAACGAAAAAAATTTATACTGTGTTGAATATAAGTATGGTTTTAGAGCTGTCTAGGGTAATTCATGAAATGCTGAGTTATAGCCTTATATGTCAATTCCACTATAGACGTTGCCGTTTCTTGCCTGTACACGCTATTATTCTGAAATCAAATCTATATCATAGGTATTATGTTCCATCATGAATGCATGAAAGGGGGGGGGGGGGGGGTCGTTTCTGATTATTTGATTGTCAGTAACGGCATTCGTATTGAACACAAAAAACGCGTATCAGCCCGATCGGTATAAAAGCATTGCAGGATCAAGCTAAAATTGACGTCGGATCGTTCTTACCTCTGATCGGGAGTATTCCAAAAAAATTATTCCAATTGTTTCATCGCCATCTGGTACATCCAATGTCCATTTGGTCCACGGATAATATGGATCAGGATTTTTTTTCTTTTTAAACTTTATTTTTTAGCGTTTATCGCTTTTCTGGTCAAGCATGACCGACAGATACAGGGTGAAACGGGATATAGATCAGGGGAAGACATTCTGGCAAATGACGGCGGGTCCGGGAATCGAACTCGGAGTCCACCAGATCCGTGACGCAGCACGGTTTTCCCCGACGCAGAAATAGCGCCGAGATATGCGGTGAGCTACTGGAGCTCCCCCTGGATCAGGATATTTGACGCGCTTCAATGGAACCGGGAGAACCGCTCGCCTCGCCCGACAAGGACAAATTTAACCGGAGACGTTTGGCCATTACATAGGCTAAGATACAAGGTTACAAAGGGTGCTCGATACCGCCGTCTAGCTGGATGCGGCCGGTATTGCACTTTGGCGACCTCAGACTAATTCCCTATGGTAACACAGAGGTCCGTGGATGAATAATAAATAAAAATATCGAATAAAGGAATAAACTACCAAAACCTGAGAAATCTTGGGTCTGACACCCAACGCATGGCGAGTTAACCCGGGATATCTCGGGTCTGGCGCAGAATGTGTTAAGACTAGAGTGTTCGTCTCAAGGCTGTGGCTAAGGGTGCAGACAGAACGCTTGACATCACACGCTCTTCCCTATTCTTTTAGGATAAGGAACCTCGGGGGATCATCCCTCTGGAGAATCTTAGTATCAGAGAAGTGGAGGACTCCAAGAAACCGGTAAACACTATCTCTTTCTCTCTTTTCTGTCTCCAGTGATGTTATTAAAGGTGCATCCTGTAAGACTGTTTGGAATGAGGACCTTGTACACCGTACACATACAGTTAGTAGTATGTGTATGTACCACTGAGGGAATAAAGGCCTATTCTATTCTACACAGTCCTCATTGATGGTGTGAACCGTGTGACAGAGTACGGACCATGTCGACTCAACCTTGAATTACATGCCTATTCCACACTGTTGTACTTGATTCAAGTCTACGAGTTCCTCAAATGATCAGAAATCTTACTCTTAACACATTGAGTACCACGCCCCTTCCGGGAAGTGACCACTTCCGTGCCGTCCATTAACCCCATGTAAACGTAGTTGTACTTTGTAGACCTAAACCTATATTTTATAGTATAGCTATGGGTCTAATAACGCAGTCGAGTCTCATTGCTGCTTCTGGTCAACGTGCAAAAAACAGATTCTTTTTTCATCCGTACATTTCCGTTTTAAACCGTTTTGAATATGAACATAGTCCGGCGGCTTCTGAGCAATTCCAGGGAAAAGACACGAAAATAGCGTTTTTGTGTAATTCAATAAACATGTTGTCATTTTGGGCGGCTACGTGGCGTAGTGGGCAAGGCGCTCGCCACAAAATGCTGGAAACGCTGGGCTCGTCAGTTTGAGCCCAGCGCTCCACATTTGCTTTCAGTTTAGCTGGTCGTCCGTACTAATACACATTGGCCGTATTAGGGGGTGGGAAACTGATGGTGGGGATCGGGCGTTGTGGACAGTGACTCCTACAGGTCGGTTGGTGCGCCTGCGCAGTAGAATCAGGAAGTGTCGGGGGCAGCGTGAGCCTCCCACACGTTACTCCTCGCCACTGAGAGATCGAGCTGCGCAGGTGAAAAGATGCGACTGCTGTTACCTCAGGTACCGGAGGGGACTTGTACTATGTATGACTTAGTCCACATTGCAGCCGGCTTGTGGGAGGCAAGAAACAGCGTCCGTGACAGGGGAGGGTTGAATTGGATGATACGAAAATTGGGATGGGAGAAAATATAGAAAATGGGAGAAAAAGTGGATAAAAAAAAAAAAAATGTTGTCATTTTTCGCCTGATTATCGGATCTTCCTGAAATCAACGCTAGATCATCACTATTATCCTTTGTCGTGCATGCATGCAATGTGATTTAGACCTGCGCCCCCCCCCCCCCCCCCTCCAACGGAAAACAGCCAAACAGCTATAACACAGATAGCTTCAATCGCAGTAAAAATAAATATCAGATCAACGCAAGCTTTCATATATGGTGTCCTTACCTGGTCTCTGAAGTAATGAAAAAAAAATCCAATAATCTCATCGCCATTCCAGTTATCCATAGCAATCGTGCCTCCGACGTTGTTGGACATTGCTCTTCAACGGGCGGGCGCGGTCAGTAGTCCAAAGCATCCCTACAAGCGTGTGTTTTGCCGGAGTGTTTAGGACCCGCCCCCATGCCGCAGCTCGGTAGAGAAAAGAAACCAACCCGTTTCTAACGGGGTGCATTACTGGCCGAGGGCGGTATAATACCGTCTGCCAGCTCAGACACACTCAGAACAGTATGCACAAGGTGCCCCGCTGAATTATGAATGGCAATAGATAATAAAAGAAATACCGTGACAGAAACGTAGATCTACGTTTCCGGCACTCAACCATCGGGCGACAGAAACGTAGATCTATGTGAACGGCAGTCAATGTGTTAACACTTTCAGTGCCAACAACGAGATTTCTCGTTAGTTCATACCAACCGTTGAGTGCCAGCCGACGAGAGATCTCGTTTTTAATCGTTTTTTTTAATTAGCGATTTCCATTCATATTTCATCAATCTAGCCTCCCGTTACCACTGGAACTCTCTCTGAGCTCCATTGGGAAAATACAGCCCCCTATCGTCTCTCCGTGTGGTACTGCACCCCTTTGGATTGGATTGAATGAAACGCATGAAAAAAAAATCCTGCTTCCACATTTTACTTCTCAGGCATGTAACTCGAGCCGATCGGATTCATTGTGGACCATCAGAACAGCGTGGAATCGGTGTTTCGACCACCCAGCGTTGGATCAATAAACGCAATCGATATTTGGAATGGCGATCAGGAATTGGAATAATCTTTTTGGAGAACATCTGATCTGAGGTAAGGAATCTATTTTACCAGTCTTGGGATAATCAGAGCTTTTTTCACAGATATCAACGTGGGCCCTATGTGTGTGTGTGTGTGTGCTGATCAGGAAATGGATAATAGATTTTTCAGCCCGCTTCTATAGCGTGCATAAGTACACATATACTATCGATAATCTAGCGTTTATTTGAAAACGATTCATAAATAGGCCGAAAAATTACATTTTTTTGTGTATTCCACTAAAGGGCAATTATCACAGAATCTTTATATTTTCCTGAAACTTTCAAAAAACTAGTTTTTCAAAATGGTATAAAACGGAAATGAACCGATAATTTTATTTTTAAATAAATAAAAATAAACAAATAAAATCCGTTTCGACAATGTTGACTGCAAACAAGTCATTGATAAGCGACGGCTATTATTATACACATAGCCATAATTGAAGATATAGTTTATGCGTTCGCAAATATGAGAGCTCTATCATTGAAGTGGGCGTTGACACGCAACAGGGTTCCGGAGCACCGGACCTGTGGCACGGAAAGTGTCAAGAAGCTCCATTAACACTTTAATCGCCGGAAACGCTGAAACACGTCTTTCCCCGCCATGCTCATTCTGCCGAAGACGCTGGACAGCGTCTTTGATATCAATATTTCTAAAATCTGTGATCGAAATCATATTTCTCCCCCGGAGACATGAGATGTACTGTTGAGCCCCTCTCAACTCTCGAACGGTTCAAGAGCGCCATCTGGTGGCCGATCGGCGGATCGCCCAGGGCAGAAACAGGAAGTGGAAGCTGGTGCTCATTTCAATTCGGTCCGATCACTCGCTAATAGTCCCAGGACTCGAGCTGATCACAACGGATAGCAATCAGTTACCAATAACTCGATAAACAACATGATTTGGACGTATATACTATTATACAACCTGGAAATGGATCGGATATTTCGACATCCCATAATAGAAAAAATTCTGTTCCACGCTAATCACCCAACGGCGCGAGGAAGCTACGGTGAGTTTCAGCGTTATTTTCTAACGTCTTCGATACTAACTGCTCTAATGATCATATCACCCACACTAGATGAATGATATAACGTTGCCCACGGAATTATAAACGACCCGCCCCCATCCGGTCAACATCAGATCATACGTAGTAACTCCTAGAAGCACGTCCAGTTGAAATTTTTTATCTCTCACAGATTCCTACCAAACTGTATTTGATCATCAATATAATGCATTTAGGGCTATAAATCAAGTTCTGGAGAAAGCTGCAGAAAACGATAAAAACATACTTATACTTTAGACCGTATTTTAGTATGAATATGTGAATGAAAAAGTATAACGTTGCTACACCCTGAACAATAGATATAGGACGTTGAATGGGCCATAGTAATGTCAATTTAGCAATACAATTTAAAAGGTTATAGCAAAGAAGGGGAACTTCTCCATGTTAAATAAGGCTGGCGAGGGATGGTAAATTATGAATTTAACCCCGGTGATCAAAATGTTAACCTCTGCTGTTTTTTTCCAGAAATAATTTTTCTTGTTTCTCTATAAGAAGCCACTGAATGACTACAAAGCTCTCTTGTCTCCCATAATCTCTATTGATCCGTCTCTCTCATCCCACTCTCTGCTGCAGAACTGTTTTGAGCTCTACATCCCAGACAACAGGGATCAGGTGATCAAGGCGTGCAAGACAGAGGCAGACGGACGTGTGGTCGAAGGCAACCACACTTTCTACAGAATATCTGCCCCGACTGCAGAAGAAAAGGAGGAATGGATCAACAGCATCAAGTGAGTCCCATCTGTTCTTCCTTTTTGAGCTAAATCCTTTTCTCTGTGCGATCAAAACGGGGTTCCTACTATAGCCGTGGACATTTGGAAAAGTTATGGAATTGTATCTAGTACAGGTCCAAAGTTGATAACAATACCACAGAAAATGGTGTTTTACAGCGGTATGTTTATCCAAAATGGCCATTGGCACCAATGCATTCGCACGCTCAGGAGAGGCTTTGAGTATTCTTCTTTTGCCAGAGAAAAGGATGTATATATCCCTGTAAATATCCCTTACATCATATATCATCGTTTCTAGAATTTCATTGGCTACAAAACTGGTCAATCATTTTCACCATCAGAGGTGACTAGTCTGATCACCGAGAGGCAAAACCGGAGGTGGTAACTTTTTTGAAAGTGACGCTCGTTGGCCGTTTGGTCTTATAACCCGAAATTGGAAGCACGTAATATGTAATGGGCCAGGTAGCTTAGCTTTCAACTGATGTGTTGGTTCATAGACAATAACACAGCGTGACGGCGACAGACGAGGGCAAATGTGTTGCGACGTGCCGTTCCATCGTTAAGAATTTCCTGGTCTACTGCCCCAGTGCCCCTCCCCCTGCCAAACTAACACCTAATGAAGAAGTCTTTCAGATTGTCTCGTTAACGTTTACGAGCCTCATCTATCATTACACATGGGCAAAACAGAGTCCATTCTCTTCGGTTCAAATAACGAACTCAGCAAGACCGACGGCTTCTCAGTTACAGTGGGTGACAATATTGTCACAAGGAAAGAAGAAATTACCTACCTGGGTTCCATCCTAGAGGCAAATCTTTCCTGTGACAAAATGGCATCCAATGTAATAAAAAAAGTCAACCAACGAACTCGATTCTTGTACCGGATCTCCTCACTGGTAAATGAGAATACCCTGAAGACTCTGGCAGGAGCACTCATTCAAGGGTACTACGACTATGCTTGCACCTCATGGTACCAAAGCACCTCAAAGGCGCTAAAAACAAAATTACAAACATCTCAAAACAAACTGGTCAGACTACTGCTTGACCTTACTCCTAGAACCCACCTCACCCCTGCCCACTTTGACAACCTAGGATGGCTTAGAGTAGACGACAGAGTACAGCAACTTGCAATGGGCCTGGTCTACAAGATACACTACACCACTAAGATACCCATGTACATGTCAAAATACTTCCCAAAGGTCAGTGAATACCACGATCACAACACCAGAGGGAGCTCCACAAATCATGTTAAACCCAGATTCGGCTCAAACAAGGGACTAAACACGTTTAGCAATTATGCCACATCAATGTGGAACGCCCTACCCAAAGCTGTAAAGGAATGTCAATCACTACCCACGTTCAAAACCACTCTCAAAGAACACCTACGGGAGACTGCAATTCGAAACTGGCCCCTGTAAATGTCCTAACCCAACCCCCTCCAATGTACAGTAAATGACCAAGTATGGTTGTCAATATTCCAATGTACAGTTTTGCTTGTACAGTTGTACAGTGTCCACCCACCCACCCCTCCTACCCAACCCCCCCCCCCCCCCCCCCACCCACCCAACCACCTCCAATGTACAGCACCCCCCCCCACCCCCCCACCCCCATCTACCCAACCTCCTCCAATGTACAGTTTCTACGTCAAATGTATATACTCTCTTTTCTGGACTCTTTTTGTATCACAAACAGTACTGTATTTGCAAATCTGGTATGTCATAAATGTATAGATGTAGCAGTATTGTCTATCTGTATGTCGTGTATGTCATATATGTTATGATGAATTGAAAATGGGGGACCCTGATGTAAACAAGATGAAAGTCTTTCTCTGGTCTGCATCCCCTTAACAATTGTATGTATTGAACTGTACTGTATCCATTCTGCAATCTGTTAATAAAGTTTTCAATCAATCAATCATTCAGTAACAATACTCCCCCGTTCAGCAAGTGATTATTTGCGAGCGGATCAGCGAGTGATTCTTTGGAAGGATTCGGGTCGTGAATCAGAGATTTTGATTAATTTGATTCAGCTATGGAGTGAAGGGACTCGATGACGCCATCAACCCGAATCACTCCAGATAATCCCTTTATAGAGCCTGTCTCAATGAACGTGCTGTAAATCATGGAATAATATAAATAACAAAAACCTTGTCAATATTGTTCTGTTACGTTCCACATCCATACTCTCCTGTTTTGCAGAGCTGCCATAAGCAAAGACCCCTTCTATGAGATGCTGGCTGCCAGAAAAAAGAAGATTTCTTCCCTGAAAGGGCTGTAGGAGAAGCTCAGTGTTGGAACAGTGACGACAGGCCACACTTCTCAACCCAGCCTACTGGCTATGGACCTGCACTATAATGACCTGTACAGCTGGAGCTGGAGTGGGAACATTGATGCCTCCATTTTGGCTACTTCTGTGAGGATAACGTTCGGACCTGACAAGGAGGCGGTGGACTCTTTGGACCTTCTTTTTCTTTTTGTACTCGTGTGGTTTGTACTCTTAAAATACACACATGTACATAAACAGCAGCCACGACCTTCCATCTTCCATGTGTAGATTCAATTCTATGTGCTTTCAAAGTCTTCGTGGACCCCCCCCAAGGAACAAATTCATTTTCCATGTTGCAGTTCTGTCATAAGGTCAGAAGCAGACACAATGCTTAGCCTGTGGTTGTTGCACCTTTTTTAGTTTTTTTTATTACGGCTACCCACAATTTTCCAGGAATGGGAAACCAAGAGGAAACGGAAAATCTGAAGTTAGTTTGTAGCACATGCTGTATTAACATGTAATTCTACTTGACATTTTTACAAATACTTTTTTCCAATACAACAGGTCTGAGGTCTGTCCACAGATGCTGAGACACGCAGTGAAATGAAATTGAAAGACTAAAAGTACTGGAGATTTATTCCTCCTGTATAATTCAGTTAAACTTCCAAGATATGTTAGTTATTTACCAAATATTCCTAGTTACCACAATGATTTAGCTAATTTCAAACGAGAACCATGTAGACTCGATAGTAGGAAGTTAAAGGTGCACTAAAGATTTTGGATAATTTGAAATGAGAACAGTGTATACTCATAGTTATGTGGAATAAGCACATAATGTAGTGGTCAAGTTTTGCATTTGGTATATTAAGCTTGTAGTAAATACAATAGCTACTTAATTTAGAATACGCCACCTTTTGCCCATCCCAGATTCAGATAGTCGAGTGTTGCTTTATTAATCCCTCTTGGGGAAATTCAAGATAATTTCAGGTCAACCGTTTTATTAGGCCTAACTGCTGGTAAATATTTTTGCTAAACATGTATTTTTCCCCCAATTTACTTCGGTCTCAGTCAGTGCACTGATTATGGAATTTCAGTTCATGCTTAGTTAATATTTAATAATAATTTATTGTTTTCAATTGTTTCATGAAAAGTGTGCAAATAAACGTCATTAAATACTGTTGCCCTTTGTGATAAAGGGCACTGTAACTTCTACCTGGAAATGGATTGCTCCACTTCTGTTTACATTAACACATTCTGTGCCACACAGTTTGCCTATCTTATACCACTCTCTGCCAGTGCTGTAAGCCTATGGAGTCGCTCACCTTCTTTGCAGGGCTATAACTTTTTTAATATTATAGCTATATCGACATTACTATGGCCCATTCAACATCGGGTATCTAACGTTCCGGATGTGGGAACGTTATATTTTTCCATTCATACATTGTCGTGTTAGTACAGTCGTGAATATAAGTGTTTTTGGAGTGTATAGCAGTAATTCCTAGAACGCGAGTTATAGGCCCCAGCGCATATTACACATAATCGATTGGCGTTTCGTTCCTATACACGCTATATTAAAAAATTAAAATGCATATGCTCGGTATACATTATGCTCCATCATGCGTGAAGGAAAGGGGGGGGGGGGGGGGGGGCATTTATGATTCCTTGATTGTCAGTAACGGCTTTCCTTAGTAAGACATCATATGTTGAGCAGATGGATTGCAATGAAATAAATGGACAATCGAGCTGGAATTAACGTTAGATTCCTCTTACCTGTGGCCGATGCGTCTGGAGAAAAAAAATTCTAATTATTTGATGTCTATCTACTAGATCCATTTTCCGTTTGTATGACTCAATAAATGCCGAAAGCATATTGATTCTTGCGTCTCGAAGGCGATCAAATGCACTTGAGTGTTTGTCTTGATCAACATAACAAGATATCTCTGCCGGAGGATTTCCCCCGATGCACAGAGCGCCACATCCGGTTTAGAGTGGAGTGCAACTAGCCCGAAATCCACCAGGCGGCGGTATTGAGGCGTTGAAATATCAGACAGGGTCCAGCTCATAGATATATATAGAACACTAGATAGCTTAAGGCGGAGTCACCAGCGTCACTGAACCGCCGCCATCTTTGGAGGGTCAGCCTTGAATGAGAGTGAGTGAGCTGCAGACAAAAATACTCATAACTCGCTGAAATATTGACGGATTTACAAACGGGTTGGTTTGCTATAAACATCAAAGATGTAGTTATGATACTGCATACTTATAAAAAACATTTAAAGATGTTTTTTTTTTACAAACCGCTTGAATCATAGCCACGTTAATAATGCTTGTAATAAACCAAACCGTTTGTAAATCCGTCAATATTTCAGCGAGTTATGAGTATTTTTGTCTGTGCAGCTCACTCACTCTCACTCAAGGCTGACCCTCCCAAGATGGCGGCGGTTCAGTGACGTCGCTCTCCATTGGCCGGCAGCGCGGGCAGCGTGTAGCTTAATCCCAGCGGAAGAGTGCAAGAGCGCTTCCGCATTCTTCGCCATACGCCAGTACGGTAATGCGCATTTCCTTTTCCTTCGCCCAGGTGCTCGCGCGCGCATGCGCATGAGATCCCCGCTTGGTTCGACGCTTTGGTTCATATTAATCACATATTAACACGCTTTGGTTCATATTAATCACATATTAACGCTAACGCGCCATATTAGCACACATAAATACACGCGATGGACGCAGCAGGCGATCATATTAATCACATATTAACACGCTTTGGTTCATATTAATCGCATATTAACGCTAACGCACCATATTAGCACACATATATACACGCGATGGACGCAGCAGGCGATCACTGCTACTGTTATTCAGCCTGCGGCATTATGTAGCCGTAATCCCTGATGTTTTTCATTCGACGCTTAGCTCAACTGGTATGCCGCCGTGCTGTGTATCCTGCGGTCCGTTGGTGACAAGTTCGATTCCCTTAAATTTTTTTTCTTTCTTTTTTTACGTGCATTCTTTCGCCGGTTAAGTTTAGGCATGTTAACTTTAAGCATTGTTTCAGAGTTGGTTATGGTTAAGGTTAGGCATTGTTTCGGAGTTGGTTAAGGTTAGAAGGGTTAAGTTTAGGCGCTGTTAAGGAGCTGGTTAAGGTTAGAGTTTGTCTTAGAGAATGGCAATGTAAAGTACAGTTGACAGTGAGTGAATCGCGTCGCGATAATATACATGTATTACCATAATATGTAAAGTACAGTTGACAGCTGCGTTGTGTTAACGTTACAATGTACAGGGAAATAACATTATGTGGTCCTCGTTTGGATAATATGTAAAGTACAGTTGACAGCTGCGTTGTGTTACGTTGCAATGTAGGCGGAAATGCTGCGTTGTGTTGCAATGTACTACATGCATTCCATTTCGGCGTCTGAGCGGGGGGAAAGAAAATGCGCATTTGGAGGGCGTTACCGCGGCCAATCGGGGCAAAATGCGGAAGCGCTCTTGCACTCTTCCGCTGGGATTAAGCTACACGCGCGCGGGCAAGCTATCTAGTGTTCTATATATATCTATGGTCCAGCTGGCTCCCGGAGCCTTCCTGGATGAATTATGAATGCCAATAGCGAATAAAGGAAATAACGATCATAAAAACAAGTAAACTCGTTGTCGGTGTTATTAGATTGGCGGGCAATAACGAGTAAACTCGTTTTTGGTGCAGGATGTGTTAAGGTTCCATAGCTTTATCGTGTTTCTCACCCAGTTCAGAAAGCTTTGCCTGCAACTGTTCCAATAGGGTTCTCTTCCCCGTCGTGGTGAAACGTCCCTGTGCACTAAAGCTCAAGCCCAGTCACTTGAATGCAATGCTATTGTGAGAGTAGTGTTTTGTGTTGACTGTAAGCAGCCAGCACCTTACACACAAACAAGACTTCTTTTTCTGTTTTGCAAATCTCTCCCTGGTTCGGACAAAAACACAATATTGTGGGCCACTAAATTATAACTGGGCCAATGGCTTTTCTGTGAAAGTCATTTTAAAGTGAGTAATGGTTTTGACAACCATATAATCTTATATAGTTCCATGTGCGCAACCTCTCAATTAGGGGATACCCAAACGGGCACAGTGCACCTAGTGGCTTTAGTGGGAACATTGTATTTTTCACTAGGCTACGCATAAAATAGTGCATGTAATTTGTAAAGCCACACAACATTGTAAAGCAACACACAACAGGCACAGTGCCACCTAGTGGCTTTAGTGGGAACATTGTATTTTCCACTAGGCTACGCATTAGGCCGTGGGCCAGTAGGGTTGGTCGTTACCATCTTGGGGGACAAACTTTCATAGTGATTTTTGGGAAGGTATACACCCCTACTGCTAGAAAAGATGTGATGGCAATGTAGCAGTTGCCTCCAAATGTGTGCTATCACATCTTTTATAACACTACCAAGCATATTTGTCAGGCCTCCTGTCCGAAATTACATGCCCCAAATGAATCATGATAGCTCCTGAACCATAAGGCCTATATGCATGTTTCTGGTCTCCTTTGATAGGTAACAAGCTAGGAAATATGAATCCAGTGTAAGTAAACCCACATATATTACCATTCCAGAGTAAATTTGATTTGATTTTATTAGGGATCCCCATTAGCTGGTGCGATAGCAACCAGCTAGTCTTCCTGGGGTCCACACACAAAAAAAACATACAAAAACAATCACTGTAACTGAGGGGTACAATTCCCTGACTGTATTAATAAGTATGGTATCATTAAACCACTACTGTCTTATGTACATTACTACTGGCCATACAGTACACAGGTATATGATGAGAACACCTCCACAATGACACGGTTCCACACACAACTGGGTTTAAGAATATTTATTAGCAGCAATGATAGTACATAATATACTTTACTTAGGGTGCGCTTATAAGGCAAAGAATGTGCGTAGGCAAATCAATAACGTATGTCCATTCTCATATTACGCAGGAGATAATTAATACAACCTGAATCTTAGGAATTATATCTATGGTTCTCTAGTAAGGTAGCGGGAGATACTGGTAGGGTCCCTCCGGTTGTAGGCCAGCAGGGGGAGGAAATGTTCGAATGCAAACTCTGGATCAACGGGGAATCAATAAACTCCAGCTACGGGAGACGATACATTACTCCTTTGATCAGCAGACGAAAGCAGCAGCTGTAATCCAATTATGCGTGCAGCATAGGTGAAAGCCGGCCAGCCTCTCCAAGAGACGGGCTCGAGTGATGTTCCTCACGGGTAAATCCCACACCGTAGTGGGTATAGACGATTCTCCTCCGCTCCAACATCCACAGGACCAAAGCAATAATCCAGCTGGAAAGGGCTCTGCATTCACCGGTGTAGATTCTCCGGTGCGCTGTACTTCACATTAACTAGGTCGAACTTGACGTTATTCCACTAAGCTCTGACACTTTACTATCCTATTTGCACGCGGTTATAAGTGCTCTATTTAGATGCACGGTTGCACACTTCACTTGGTTGTTGACTCGTGATGAAGGCTTTACTAGTAAGGAGCGAACGATACGTTGAACGAACGTATTAGGATAAGACAAGACTACTGCTGTATCCACCTGCGACGTATTTATACGTACGGTGAACAAACTAGTACCAGCCCTATTCCTGTCTCGTATCCTTGCGCAGAGCCGTTCATGCCCAGGCATGTCTTTGACGGTGACTTTGAACTAGACCCTGGAGGTATGGCAATGGCGCCTAATGGACCGCTGTCCAATAGGAGAACGAAATATTATGGTCTGTACTAGGCTAAAGGGATATTCCGTGTATATGTACAAGGAATACACAAGGGATATCAAACGATATACAAATATTATGCAATATATATCAATCAATAAATATATATATTCGGTTTAATCTGATCCTTTGTAACAATCACTATTGCAAAAACAAAATTATTAAAAGTCAGTACACACAATGCATAATGAACCTACTGTAACAATTAAGATGGCTAAAATTACATTAGTGTAAAACAAAAACAAAAAAAATACTTTACAGTGTTAAAAACAATTTAAAAACAATTTAAGATTATTTTTAAAAGTGAATCTACGGGGGAGCTCCAGTAGCTCACCACGTACCGCGAGTGCTATTTCAGCGCCGTGGACAACCGTGCTCGTCACGGATCTGGGGCTGAGCGAGTTCGAATCCCGGACTGCAGCCGTGCCTTTCCCAGAGTGTCTCCCCCCCCATCTGAACCCTTTCAGCCTGCTTCTGTCGGTCGAACTTGACCAAGTATAAATGCGATAAACGTATAAAAGAGCCAGGGAAATGGCCAAAGTTTAAAAAAAAAAAAAAAAGTGAATCTACTGTAAATGCAGCAGAGGTTCCGAGGCAGGCCATTCCAAAGAGTTAATGCTCTAAAAATAAAAGATCTCCCCATTGGAGATACAATGAAGGAAAACATCATATTTTTACCCTCGCCTGGTACATAATCTTAATTTAAAAGGCAATATGACCATTATAACCAATATCCCATGGATAATAATACAACTGAAGGTGTTCTCCTACTCCTTGACTACAAATGTAACTGTAAATGTGATGACAATACATTAGAAATGCAACATTTATGATACCGTTTAAAAAGGTATACTCAGGGCGGCTGAGTGGCGCAGTGGGCAAGGCGTTCACCACTAATGCAGGAGATGCTGGTATCGAGCCCGGCTCTCGGCGTTGCTACCGGCTTGGCCGGTCGTCATACTAACACAATTGGCAGTGTTAGAGGGTGGGAAAGACCCCGTCAGTACAGACAGTTCTCAGTCTCTATCCGTGGCGCTGTTGGCGGTGCTTTCCAATGGTCTGGGAGCCGAGACTAGTACAGATGTAAAAAAACAATAACATATATAATAATAATAATAATAATAATAATAATAATAATAATAATAATAATTGTAACTGAGGGGTACAATTCCCTGACTGTATTACTAGATATGATACTTACTACCACTACCTTTGTACTTTATATTCGGCCACCCAGTACTCGGCATAAATATATTATGATGAACACTGTCACGTAGATGAAACGGATCCAACACAAATGTACGAATTAGAAATAGGTCTTTATTTCTACACAGCGATGGTGTGTAGAGCAAGCACTTAATCAAATCAATCACATTTATGAATGGGAATTAGTATGCACTTTTATGGCAAGAGTATTCGTCGGTATATCAATAGAGAATGTCCAATCTCTGATGGCGCAGGTGGTAAATATACAACCTGGAATAGTTAAGGAATAACAGCAATGATACTTTAATGATTATAAGACTGGATACACTAGGGGGGTTAATCCGGTCGCTTGTAAGACAACAGGAGTAGGAGGGGGGGGGGGGGTAGAGTCTGGCTGCCTCGTCCGGCTAAGGGTATCCTGGGTGAACCCACAGTAGTGCAGTTCAATGCGCCAGCGATCCTTGGACCACAGATGAAAGCAGCTGGACTCTCTGTGGGCCGGCTCTCTCCGGTCCACGGAGGAGAGACGTGAAGCGACCTCGTCTTGCAGAGCGCCTCCTCACCTTGCGTCCTCTCCAGGGGGGGGGTTCCAACACACGGCAGTGTCGGGGGTCTTTATCCATGGAATAATCACTGTACACAAAGCATAATCCGTGCCTGGGAAGGCGGGCTGTCGTCGGTAGAATAATCCGGTATACAGGTCCACTCGCTCGTCGGCTCTGGGGCTCCTCGGGTGCAGCCTCACATGGGGTCGGCCACCCTGGATAAGCAGCCAGTTCTCTGCCCGAAACGATGGGGTACTGACTGCGATAGTATTCTCACCGCACGAAGCACTACATATGAATAGACTATTATTAGCTTAATAGACTACGTCCAACTCGACGATATAGTGCCAAATATGACTATTCAAATATTAATATACACGATGTCTCAATACCGATGGTAGGCCGAACTTGGCCTTACTCCCACACGTGGCGTCGCGGGGAGGCTTTACGTCTGTCACTCTATTGGAGGGTAAGAAACTGGACTAAAAAGGAAGTCCTACCTTAGTAGCGCCGTATATATACGCACTATGAACAAATAGTACCGTTAGTGGTGCGGTAGCCAGATTCCTACGCGGAACTAGGACTTGTTCGTACATGTTGAGCGGTACGTTTGAACTGGGTCTGGGGGGTATGGCAGCCTGGCACCAAGGTCTCGACCAATAGTAGAATGGAGACTATTATGGGATGTTCAGTAGGCTAGAATGGATATTCAATGCATATTGTACAAGGAATATACAAGGGATATCAGGGAATATTAGAGAATATACAAATACAATTAAATATATATATATAATAAATATATATATTCGGTTTAATCTGGCCCTTCACAACAATAATAATACAAAACCTACCATACTTTTTTTTTTTTTTTTTTAATCCACTTTTTCTCCCATTTTTTTCTATATTTTCTCCCATCCCAATTTCGTATCCAATTCAACCCTCCCCTGTCACGAACGCTGTTTCTTGCCTCCCACAAGCCGGCTACAATGTGGACTAAGTCATACATAGCACAAGTCCCCTCCGGTACTTGAGGTAACAGCAGTCGCATCTTTTCACCTGCGCAGCTCGATCTCTCAGTGGTGAGGAGTAACGCGTGGGAGGCTCACGCTGCCCCCGACACTTCCTGATTCCACTGCGCAGGCGCACCAACCAACCTGTAGGAGTCGCTGTCCACAACGCCCGATCCCCACCCATCAGTTTCCCACCCCCTAATACGGCCAATGTGTATTAGTACGGACGACCAGCTAAACTGAAAGCAAATGTGGAGTGCTGGGCTCGAACAGGCAAGCCCAGCATCTCCAGATTTCGTGGCGAGCGCCTTGCCCACTACGCCACGTAGCCGCCCACCTACCATACTTTGTTTTACATCTTCCACATCTTCATCAGAACTTTCCACACTCTCTGAGGTGGATGCCTGGTTCTCACAGTCTGCCAGTCTACACATGTCAGTGCACCTGAGGCCATTTGCAACACACATACATCTTGGGAGTAAACACATTTTTGGACAGTTACAGGCCAGTAGATCCAGGACGGCATCGGGTGCTGGCTGGCCTTCCATCCAGTCCACCACCAACTGTTCAGCTTCCTCTTCTTTCTCCATCTTCAGGCTTCTGCCAACAGGGATTGGCACTTGTGGGTCCTTCTCCAAACATCTTCTCCATATACCAGCCTGGTAGTTAGCTTTCTGTGCATGTTTTGTTAAGCAGTCCTTGCATGGTGGGAGTTGATGACTTTCAAGTTCACCTTTTTTGGCATAGAAAATGTGATATCTGAGCTGATTGACCTTGGTGGTTGATGCTTTTGGGGCATACAGGAGACATGTAAATGCCTCTAGTTTGTCCCTCAGCTCTGGGGAGAGATCCCATTCCTGACCCAACTCTGAGAATGTGTCCTGATTTTGCCTATTGCTGGTCAGAATTTTTAGGGCACTTGTCTTCCCTTTGCCTGCAAAAGCACTTAGTGTCACATCCTGTATATGCATGCAACCCGATGAGAGCCCTACACACCTCTACACGAACAGTGGCAGCAACCTTCCTGGTGTCCACAAGCCTTGCACAGGATTTACTGCCACACATCTGGAACAATGGGGCCTCAATCTTGTCACAGAACGCTAAAGACATGATAAAGACATCTGTGTCTTCTGAGCAGATAACTACAGATGGGTATCCCTCTCTTTGTGGAATGGGCAGAATCGAGAAGTAGGCGGCCATCTGCTTCTTGTTGGCATTGAAGAGCCGACACCTCCTCACTGTCCTGAGATGAGATTAACATTTGTCATTCACAGTTGCATACAGAATCTTGTCTTGTAGCTTTGTTCTGTACTCTGCCTTCCTCCATTCATCGACTATACAGCTAATGAGACTAGTTTTGTTACTGACTTTGGTCAGGAAGCTCCTCCACTGCCTCACCATCTGTGTACCTGTGATACCTTGCAACTCATGACCAGTCTCTTCACCCCGTAGAGATCTTTCACTGTTCTTGATAGAGTTCTCCTTGTACAACATCTATTCTGCTACTCTGACTGCCTTCCCTCAGAGCCATACCCAGAACTGTTGTGGCAACATCTCTGAAAGTAACTTGATCACCTTTCACTCTTTGGACCAAGTTCATTCCATCAACCACTGTAGCAGAGTTCCCTGGGAGTTTCTATGCTAATGCAAACATTTTCTGCAAGGTCGTGGCCAAAGTAGCTTTATTTGTCTTTCTCAGCAATCCGCCTGGTGTGGACTGTGGGCAGGGCCCAGGAAAATCGCCCAAGGGGATGAGAAAGGATATCTTCCATATGTAGACTGCGCCCTTGTGCCATCACTTTGATGTGTCCAAACAAAGACCTGTTTGCTTTCAAGATGATTGCCCTCCCACTTGATTTCACTTCTCTCTTCTTACACATATCACTGAATGTTTTTAGCCTGTTGGTTTTCATTGGGTCATGGAATTTCTTTGCTGGTGGGTCTTTCTCCAGTCTCTCATCCTTGAATATTGCATAGCATTGCTCACCAATCTCATATGCCTTCATCAGGTCGGAGTCAATCTCCTTGGGGGCTGTCTTTGCTGTAGAGATTCTAATGAGGTCCCGCTTCTCTGCAAATGGGTTGACCCATTCCTGTATGAGGCTAACCACTGCTGAAACTGCTTCCTCATCTTTCAGGATTATTGGCTGCTGTAGCTCCGCATGACAAACCTCTGATTTGTCACCTTGCACCATCTCCCTTAACTGTCCCAGGAATGCACTGCGGTGCTCAGCTGTTATGTAGTAACGCTTGACAGCTCCAGCATTCAGGCTGAACCATGTTGTGCCTCCAGGAGTCTGTGTGTCTTTGTTAACTGTGACTTCAGTAGCCTGGTCCACAGGGATCCATCCAAAGGGGTTGTTACTTGACAGCTGCACCAAGAATTGGCCTGTCTTGAAGGCCTCATACACAGCAGGATGCTTCTCTGGGCGGTTTTTCATCTGAGCAAAGTAAGGGGACAGGTACCTGGCATAATTTCTTATCATAAGCAAAGTACCATGGGATCATGCTTCTTATAGCATGGAGGTGCAACTCCCAGTCCCCCTCACAAGAGGCACACAGAAGGACAAGTATTACGTTATCTACCATGTCAATGTATGACATCCAGAATGCAGAAAGCTCTCCATTGTTGTGACTGAGGTGTTCCAGAAAGTCTGTCCACAGGGTTATCAGCTCAGCTAAGAGTGGACTTTGCAGCAGATTGTTCGCCGTCTGTTGGTTCAAGTCACTGGCCATGTCTTTCACATTGTCCAAGAATGATTTGATCATCCCACTCTTCTCTGGAATGCTGTCCTCAACCCACAGTGTGAACTCTGCCCATGCGAGTCTCATCAGTGCTTCATAGATGTACTTGTGGACCCTGACAGCACGGTTATAGTGTTTACCATCAAGGACTCCATTGACAGAACCCTCTGTGACAATTCCAGCCTCTATGCATATGTCCTTTAGACCAGCATCCTGAAATCGCTTTCCTAGGATGGCTAAGGCAGATTACATATGGTATGGAATGTCCCCATTCTGAGAAGAATAAGATAAGATATTCCTTTATTGATCCCCTTGGGGAAATTCAGGCATCATAGCAGCATGGGGGGGAGGGGTACAGGTAGTAAAACAACACAGTATACAGGTAGTAAAAGACAACACAGGCAGTGTAAACAATTTGATCAATATGGTCAATATAATTTACTATCTGACTAGCTGAGGAATATTCACATTATTCACAGTGTCACATAAGGTGCAGTATGCATGAGGTAGTGTTATAATTTACTATCTACTGAGTATACATTAATCAAAGTACCAGGGTAGTCTACTTTGTCCCCCTTGGGTTCCTATAAGTCCCAGGTCAATGTCTGGTAGCAGTCGCTGTCGCTGCCCCCTGTTGTGGGGCCTGGAGGCTGCTAGTCGCTGCCCACTGTTGTGGAGCCTGATGGCCGCTGGTATGAAGGACTGTCCGAGGCGGTTAGTTGAGTGTCGGGGGGGGGATGAGTCTGTGGCTGAACGAGCTTCTCATCTTGACTAGCTCGTCGTAGAGGGGGTGGTAGGGGTTCTCCATGATGGCATCCAGCTTCCTTATCATCCCCCTCTCTACCATCACCTCAAGTCTAGGTAGCTCGACTCCCACCACGGAGCTAGCCTTCCTCACCAGCTTGTTGAGCTTGTTGGTGTCCCTTGAGTTGATGTAGCCTCCCCAGCATGCCACAGCATAGAAGAGGATGCTGGCCACAACAGACTGGTAAAAAGACTGCAGCAGTTTGTTGCACACATTGAAGGACCTGAGTCTCCTCAGGAAGAACAGCCTGCTCTGTCCCTTCCTGTAGAGGGCCTCTGTTGTCCGACCAGTCCAGTTTATTGTTCAGGTGTACCCCAAGGAACTTGTATGAGTCCACCATCTCCACATCCACCCCTCGGATGGAGATGGGAATCGGGGGGGGCCTCTTCTTGCCCCTCCGGAAGTCCACCACCAGCTCCTTGGTCTTACTGGTGTTGAGTTGGAGGTGGTTGCTGTCGCTCCACCCCACGAAGCTCTCCACCAGGGCTCTGTACTCCTCCTCATCATCGAATGTTGGAGAAGCTCTCTTTGTGCTTCCAGGCCATTTCAGTGGCTTGCGCATATAGTGCTTTATCCATGACTACCACAATTGATTCTAGATGCAGTTCCTTTCTGATTATCTCTGATTGATTCAGGATTTCAAACACTGGTCAACTGTGTGGCTGGTGAATTGATGGTTGGCAGATACCCAACTATATCTTGTGAGATTGGTTCTTGGTCCCTGGTGCTGATATTAAAACCAGTCCAGCTTGGGATTGTCTGATTCTCTGTATCTGTTTGCCTTGCAAGTGCCCACACCAGGTTCTTCTTGCAGGCAAGAAGAGCAGCTTCCTTGGTTTCCTGGACACCGTGTTCCCTGGTTGGGAGAGGCTGTGGGCCCACACGCGCACCTGCTACATATACTCCCAGTTCTTGGTCCTCAATGGTGACCGATCTCTGCTTCAGTTTCTCAATGTGTGGAAGCTCAGCTCTTGGTAGTTGTGGTCCATAGACATTGGCCTGTACAACTATACCATTGACTCTGTGATGTGCCCTTTCCAGTGAGAGTTTCCTCAAGTCTATCAATATTGTCCCATGCAAGATTGATGCTGGAAGTACAACTCTTTGAGTTGAGGCTGTTGCTAGCTTTTGGAGACGCAGAGCAGTGTCATTCTCTTCAAGTTGGGAGTAATAGACCCCATGCCCAAGCTTGTTCAGTGTTTGGATGAGCTCAGTATTACCCGTCAATGTTTTTACTGCATAAGGAAGTAGAAGGTGGTTTGTGTTAAAAATGTAAACATGAAAATGTTCCCTACGCTTATCACGATCGGCCATGCTTGCTGAAATAGGGGTGTGGCTCTAATGCAGTCCACTTTAGATGTGGAACAGTGGTTGGCTTATAGACATCCAATAAAATGTTTGTTCATATGGGTGGGTGGAGTCAGATAATAATAATAATTATAGATCTAGACAGCCTTTAAAAGTCATGTCCATGGTGGATCAAATGGGATATCTTTATAAATTGTATCATAAATGTTGTATTTTCATCATATCCAGAGTTACATTTGTAGTCCAGGAGTAGGACACATTCAGTTGCATTATTATCCATGTGATATTGGTAATGGTCATATTGCCTTTTTAAATTAAGATTATGTACCAGGCGAGGATATAAATGTTTTCCTTCATTGTATCTCCATTTGCTCTGGAATGGTAATATTATATGTGGGTTTACTTACACTGGATTCATATGTCCTAGCTTGTTACCTATCAAAGGAGACCAGACACATGCATATAGGCCTTATGGTTCAGGAGCTATCATGATTAATTTGGGGCATGTCATTTCGATACCACACATTTGGAGGAAACTGCTGCATTGCTATCACATATTTTCTAGCAGCAGGGGTGTATACCTTCCCAAAAATCACTATGAAAGTTAGTCCCCCAAGATGGTAGCCATGGCCCAAATTTGGGCCACGATATTGCATGTAATTTGTAAAGCCACACAACATTGTAAAGCAACACACAACAAGGTAACCCAGTCACACTTTTAATCTCAGTTTAAAAACCCTCAGTTCACATCTTCCAGTCATTTACAAAGGTCATTATAAATACAGTAAACGTGGGAAAACGGTAAATGTATTCAGGCTGTGAATGTGTACAGTTCTCAAGGTAAATCTGGTCAATGTGAACATCTACTGGTCAATGTGGGTGGATAACGCTTACCATCCTTTAGCAGTCCTTCACATTTTGGGTCCACTTATAATAGGAACTGTTAAAACACCTGGACTGTTCAGCCCATTTCATAGCTGTCCTCTCTTATTGAGCTGCCTCATGGAGTGATTAGTCTCCTATATATATATATATATATATATATCTATCAATGAATAACTTCTATCGGACCATCCTCATGTCTGCATGTGCAAAGTTTCTTATGGTGATTCCTAGTCTGAGCACAAGCGTAGCTGATATCACTACAGATATTAGCTTATGTAGCTACAAAAAGAATATCGCCATAGAAAATAATCGAATACTGATTTAGTCTTAATGTTAACTGTGTTCGACATCTAAACTGTTGTGCGTAATTCTTGCTATTGAAATGCACATTTACCACAATGTGTGACACTTCCAAAAGCGTATTCACCTCAAGTGTGCCTCAATTACCGCAGGCATGAGCACTGAATTATAAATTACAAGTAAAAAAATAAATAACTAATTTAGATTTACGTGCATAAAAAGGACCAGTACTGATTTCGATCAGAATTGTCGGGCGGTTGCAGCCAATTTCACACTCTGGCGTGTTTGATAACTACTGGCCCAGAAGGCAAGGGAGTTGATATGTAAATACTTTTCGATGAACGTGGTCAGGATGTGCAATCGCATTGCTGTGAACGTGCACCGACAAGTAGTTTTCCACCCACGTTTACCTGTAAAATGTACCACCGCACTGGTTAATGTGTACAATGTATTTAACGAGGTCATGTACACATTTACCACAGGGCTGGTGAACGTATACATTTAAATGGGTTTATTCACCGTTTACCCACATTTACCGCAAGAGATAAACACTGTACAGTTACTGGGATGACTGTATGAGGTGGTACGTAGAGTCGTAAACACAATTACTGCTCCTCAGAACTATCATTAAGGCTCCTTCAGGGATTACAACACTTCACCACACCTGTCTGCCGTCACAGCACTCATTATTTCCAGAACATTCACTCGAGAGCTACTGAAGTACAAAATAGTAATCTTTAGACAAAGTACCAGTTGCCGTCCTATACATGCCAACAGATTCTAGTGGACAGACACACGTGGTACAACGTTATTTGCAATATAAATGTTTTCCAATGCATGTAGTTAATCAAACCACAAAAATAGTAATCCACAGTGCTAGGAAGTTACAGTTAGGAGATCTGGAGTGATTTATGAAGACTCCCTCTTGCCTTCAACGTCGAAAAGGTCTCCTGTGTGCAGGGGCTCGCTGGGACACAAGCGGTGGTGGGGGGAGGGTTATAGCAGTTGCACAGCTCTGGGAGCTGCCTTCCAGTATGGCGGTAATCTCCACAAAGGCCGAGTCCATTGATAGCCAGGAGACCCAACGGATGTCCCGTCTACAAGACTCACACGACGAGAGGACCCCATATGACGTCTGGACCTTCAACATCTGGCTAGAGTTCGCCTCCTGCGTACACATCGAACAACAGACAAAACACATACAACATACTTGACATTTAATTTATATCTTTCTTCAAATAACTTCTATATATGAATTAGTGATAACATAACGTCATGTTCAGCTCTGGATAATATACAGGCCAAAAATATGACTAATTTCACAGTTAAACACTCGCCATGCTCTGAAAAAGAGTGCTCATCATAGTCAAATAACTCGATGTAGGGGACAATGAGATGCAGCTCACTGTGAGGCATATCACTACGGTGCCACTAGAGGGCAGACTAGACCAAAAACTAAATGTGAACCACAACACCTTTTGTTTTGCATTTCATTAGGCTGAGAGGGGTGAGGACACACTGCTCCAACAAGCGGAGACAGTGGCGACCCTGTTTGCACCTCTGGGGACAGAATAGGCCTTTTAGTGTGATGGTGAAAAGGGTTTGGAGGGACTCCAACCTGTTGTCAGTGTTTTCTAACAATAGACTGCCTGTGCTGGTGAGGACATTTCATCCTCTCTTTACCGGCAATGCTATTGTGGGAGTAGAGTTTTTTTTTTCTTTGCTGTAAGATAAAGAGATAAAAGCTGAAAGTACAGTCCGTATGCCAAAACAACAGCTTACCAGCTCTTCTCCCTGGTGGGACGGTGTGACAAAAACAACAATATTCTAACTGGGCCACAGGCTATTCTCAGAAACTCACTCACTTCAAGTGAGTAATGGTTTTGTTTTGACCATCACCAAACACGGCAAAACCATTTTCCATCAACATAAGCAGGGAAAAAAGAATCCTCATCGACTCAAATGTTTTTAGTTGTTGAACGAGGCGTACGCAGGGAAAACATTTGGAAATACAGTTTCACACACACGTTAGTCTGATCGAGCTATCCGATTGGTCCGGAGGCACTCCACGAGTGCTGATAAAAGGGCACTATGACTTCGACCTGGAAATGGATCGTTCCACTTTTGTTGACATTCAGTTTGATACATTGCATCTGTTATATCGTTTAAAAACTATATCAGTTATACTATATAACAGTATAAGCAACACCACCCTCAAGCTTTGCATCTTGTTCATCGGCACGATAACAATGGGTGTCTTGGCAGCAGAGACGCCTGCCAGTTAGTAGGTAGGTTGTGTTTATTCACGATAAAGGTCTGTAAACGTGCGCCTCTGGCTTTAATCCAGCTGCATACGGATTGAACGCTGTGGTGCAACTCCTAACGAAGGCGCTCCGCTCCTGTGAACAGTAGATAGATGCGATGTGTCTGACATCTTCAAATATTTGAACAATGAACAGTACACATTATTTATAGTTGGATAAGATAAGGATAACTTTACTGCCCATGAGGATAAATGACTTTTCACAGGATGACACGGGATAAAAGAAGAAAGGTAAAAGAAAACAAAGGAATAAACCATTTCAATGAACATAAACCACTTGGCTGGTCATGTATATAGATCTCTACCATACAGGTGAGTACAGGGTTATAGTACCATACAGGTGAGTACAGGGTTATAGTAACAGAATTATAGACACAGTGTGTGAGTGTGCAAAGACATTGTGGTTGGTGCAATAATAAAAAATCATTAACAGTTATATATACATAGCTGATGTACAAGGCTACAGAAGGAAATATATACAAACAAAAACTAATTAAAGAGTTGTGTGCAGGTCAGACTGTTTAAAGCCCAACCTCTAGGTTAAACCCTACTGATCAATTATGGGTAGTTTACATCATTGGTATATAATTTCATTATTTATTTTTTTCCATTTGACACCGGAAATGCCACTCTGAAAGAGTTAAAAAGGTCCACGCACGAATAACATGCACGCGCGAATCAAAAAAGCTTATCAAACGCCGACGTCACAACAGGTTAACAGGACAACAGGTGCATATTAATGAGCCGAATCTAAAAGCTTATCAGACGCTAGCACCTAGCACGGCCGTGACGTCACTTCAGGAAACGTATGCCTTATGTCCGTCCGGGTCATAGTACTAGATCAATGGTGGCTCACTCGGTGCATCACAGTTAGCCTATATCTGGCCCTGCAACACCTCAAGCCCCTGGTGCGTGACTCCCTCGACCCCCTGCAGTTTGCATACCAGGCAAACATCGGGGTGGAGGATGCCATCATCTACATGCTCCACAGAGCGTACACGCACCTGGAGAAGCCGCGCAGCTCAGTGAGGATTATGTTCTTTGATTTCTCCAGTGCCTTCAACACCATCCAGCCGTCACTGCTAGCGGAGAAGCTCTCTGCGATGCAGCTGGAGCACGGCTTGGTGGCCTGGATCAAGGACTACCTCACTGAGAGGCCACAGTACGTCAGACTAAAGGACAGTCAGTCTGACGTACTGGTGAGCAACACCGGCGCCCCCCAGGGAACTGTGCTGTCACCCTTCCTCTTCACCCTCTACACCTCAGACTTCTGCCGCAACTCCAGCGGGTGCCACCTGCAGAAGTTCTCAGACGACTCCTCCATCGTAAGCTACATCACCGACGATGATGAGGAGGAGTACAGAGCCCTGGTGGAGAGCTTCGTGGGGTGGAGCGACAGCAACCACCTCCAACTCAACACCAGTAAGACCAAGGAGCTGGTGGTGGACTTCCGGAGGGGCAAGAAGAGGCCCCCCCCGATTCCCATCTCCATCCGAGAGGTGGATGTGGAGATGGTGGACTCATACAAGTTCCTTGGGGTACACCTGAACAATAAACTGGACTGGTCGGACAACACAGAGGCCCTCTACAGGAAGGGACAGAGCAGGCTGTTCTTCCTGAGGAGACTCAGGTCCTTCAATGTGTGCAACAAACTGCTGCAGTCTTTTTACCAGTCTGTTGTGGCCAGCATCCTCTTCTATGCTGTGGCATGCTGGGGAGGCTACATCAACTCAAGGGACACCAACAAGCTCAACAAGCTGGTGAGGAAGGCTAGCTCCGTGGTGGGAGTCGAGCTACCTAGACTTGAGGTGATGGTAGAGAGGGGGATGATAAGGAAGCTGGATGCCATCATGGAGAACCCCTACCACCCTCTCTACGACGAGCTAGTCAAGATGAGAAGCTCGTTCAGCCACAGACTCATCCCCCCCCGACACTCAACTAACCGCCTCGGACAGTCCTTCATACCAGCGGCCATCAGGCTCCACAACAGTGGGCAGCGACTAGCAGCCTCCAGGCCCCACAACAGGGGGCAGCGACAGCGACTGCTACCAGACATTGACCTGGGACTTATAGGAACCCAAGGGGGACAAAGTAGACTACCCTGGTACTTTGATTAATGTATACTCAGTAGATAGTAAATTATAACACTACCTCATGCATACTGCACCTTATGTGACACTGTGAATAATGTGAATATTCCTCAGCTAGTCAGATAGTAAATTATATTGACCATATTGATCAAATTGTTTACACTGCCTGTGTTGTCTTTTACTACCTGTATACTGTGTTGTTTTACTACCTGTAAAACAAGTGGATCAATAAAGGAATATCTTATCTTATCTTATCTCCGCCGTCCCTGCTACACGCAGTCGGGACCACTACACTCACTGACGTTAGCCTATAGCCCGCCGTCCCTGCGGGTGGTTCTCTCCTCTTTGTGTGCCCCCGTCCCCGCGGAGGAGCTTGTGGACTCGACGGCGGCAGCCGCAGGGCGCCCGAGCCCGCAAAGGCTAGTGTTACACGATAGCTATGAGCTAACTAGCGCTGCGGGCTCCGGCGCCCCGCGGCCGCGGCCGCCGCCGTCGAGTCCATGGGCCCCCCGGCAGGGCACCCGTGGGGACGGGTCGGGGTGTACAGAGAGGAGAGAACCATTTTGGGTCGGCCGTTCATGCCGGCCAGCGAGCCGGATGTCGGGATATGTTGTTAGCACAATAGCTACCAAGCTAAGCTATGTTATCTACTAACGTTATAAACACAATATGTGTACAACGACACAATGATTTACATTATTACAAATATGGTAACATGGTTGTGGCTTTTACAAATAGTGGTTAGCTTTAGAGATGGATGGATGGCTATAATCACGGAGCAATAGTGAGGTGAAACAGATACATTTCCATTCGGCTAGTAGTAGCAAGCATATATCTATGGTAGCAAGGCTCTCTGCCTGCCACTAGCTGTGTGACTCAGCGCCCCCTGGTGAGCCCCCTGTTGTCCTGCACCTGTTGTGACGACATTACACGCGCACGTTATGAACCATTGATTAAAATATGCACGTGCGTGGTGATTGTGTTGGGCAGACAAAATGTTTGATTAAAAACGCTAAAACTGGGTCAATTTCAATACTTTTTTTTCCCCTTCTTCATGAAAGCCACTGTTGGCCTAGTCCACATTGTTTATTGAACAAAAATACAACGTGGAGGTTGACCTTTAAGTGAGCAGTGCAGAAATTACCAGAGGTGATGCTGTGTGTGTGTCTTCTATTCTATGCTCTGATCACCGACTTGTCACTCAGGTGGTAGCAACTCATGATAGGGTTACACAGATACCACGTATTCGAGTACCGACCTGATCCAGTCTAGACTCGGACCATTTGTTTGGTGTCGATGAACAAAAAAGATGATACATTCTCAGCAGTCGATGCTGTTATGGACTGCATTTATTTAGTGCTTTTATCCTAAATGCTTTACAACTTATGCTTCGCATTTACCCATTCACACACCGACGGTGGAGGTAACCACTAACCATACATGGTGCCAACCTGCTCATCGGGAGAAGTTAGAGGTTAAGTGTCTTGCTCAAGGACACTTTGACGCGCTGCCAGGAGGAGCCAGAATCAAACCGGGAACCTCCTGATTACCAGATGACGGTTTGGCGCTCTACCTCCCGAGCCACTGTCCCATTGTTCTCCATAGTGGATACCAGGGGTGCAGTCGTAATATGGGCGAAGGCCAAATGCCCGCGCGTGCACGCGCATACATGTTCCCTCGGTTGCGCACAGAACAGATGATATCCTTCCAGTCGGGAGATCAAGCAACCACCCACCACACCTACAGGGCTTGTATTTGGTTGTCGGTATCCTATTATGCAAAGTCTAGGTGATAAGTGCCGGCAGCCGGGGTATACGGCGCGACGAGTCATTTTTGTGTCGTCGCGCCGGCACTTATCACCTAGACTTTGCATAATAATAGGATGTGCGCACGTCGGCCTCAGTGACGAAGCCCAAACGTCGTTTGACCGCGTATGCCCAGCACTGCACCCCTGGTGGATACCCACAGCGCCAGACAGTCGGCCACAAAATCAAAATGTTTTTTTATATATTTATGTATATTTTTCTATAATTACAGAGATATCGTGTGCTTCTATGTGCCAGGAATGCAGAAAATCAAGTCACTATTCTGACATGTTTCTTTGTATTGGATTTTCGCGTTGGGAAAATGATCTGATACATTTGTTTGTGCCTGGTATCAGAGATACCGGGGACCAGTGAGTTATCGGTGTGACTGAGGTTAGGTGCTCACTTTCAGTTTAACTTATTTTCATCCATATCACAATTACAGCAATGTTTTACAAGGTCCCCCATTTAGAGGTAAAATTTGTGGTCAAACGGCAACCTCTAGGCAAAAGAGCCCCGCTTGGTATTGCATTTTGCTTACTTTTGGTGTCTTGGTCTGACGTGTGGGTTGGAGTTTAGTAACTTATTTTACTGTGAATTTCTCCAGATCTCTCTTGGCAGAGCCTGAGGTGTGGCCAGCAATAGCAACCCCTCCCCCTATCCCCACTGAAATACAACCCACACATCAGGCAAAAACAAAGCTCAATACTAAAAGGGGCTCTTTTGCCTAGAGGTCGCTGTTTGACGACATTACAGATTCTACCTTTAAACTCAAATGTATTTCAGATTAACATTATATTAAAGTAATAATCTCAAACTATTTCATATAAATAAATGTCTATTTTGCCAACTGATACACAATAGTGATTCTATCTATAACAAGTTCATTAATGTTTTTGCATTTGCCGTTCTTGGCTGTTCTAAACACTGGTGTCTGGTAGGACATTCGCAGAAAAATCATCTGGCACACAGGAAGTGGTGTGTTTTACATCACCAGCAGCAACAGCAGTTTGTTTGGAATAAATATACTAACTCAGTTGCCCTTTTATAATTTTCAAAATGGAAAGCAAGTCAATACAGTGCAAAACTACAACAACAATGATCACGCATCACCAATAGATGTCACCAAAATAAACTAAAATGAGAATCTTAAGGATTGACACTTTAAATATTTGTAGTATGTCAGACAACAGTGTTTCCCACAGGATTTTCAGAGACTATGGGGGGTGAACCTCCGACCCTCTAGGTGGGTCCGGGGGCATGCCCCCCCGTAATTCTTTTTTGTTGTACATTTTAAAGTTAAATGCATCAATCTGGTGCACTTTGAGAGCAAAATAAAGAGGCTAGATCTATGGTGAACTTTGTGCTCAAAACACAAAATCGACTAGACTAGTGCTTCCCAATCCTCTCCTCGAAGCACCCCAGCCGTTCAATGTATTTGTTAAATTCCACCACCAGCACACCTGATTCAACTTAACTAGCCCTTTATTAGTTGAATCAAGGTGTGCTGGTGGTGGAATTTAACAAATATATGGAACGGCTGGGGTGTCTCGAGGAGAGGTTTGGGAACCACTGGACTAGAGCATACATTTGAGCCATCAAAGAAATTAAACAAAAGTGGTTACCTGTGAAAATAAAAAAGAATAAAAGAAAATAAAAAAATATAGTGGATTACTATTATGACTACTACCACTGCCAATACTACTGATACATCCCTATTGGCACGGGCCGCCACAGTCTAGTAATTAATGGAAAACCCTGGACATTCTGAGCATACAACAACATACAGGTGTCTGCAAGCCAGAAAGATTTATTTGAAATAATCTATGTTCATATGGACTTGAAGGAGCAAGCGATTTACCATTCAATGTACCCCTCCAATTGGAATTCAGCTGTGGTTTTTTCTCTGTAACATGGTTGGTTCAGTGGTTCAACCTATGTAATGCTGTGGCAGCCACTCCCACAAGAACACAAATTCCAAGGCACGCCTATACGTTTTGCCTGTAAAATACCATATAAAGCATATTTGTTCGGACATTGCTTTTCTTTACATTTGACCAAAATCCCAGGGGTCACATCTGAACTGACTTCAGGGCACATCTGAACTGACTTCAAGGCACATCTGAACTGACTTCAAGGCACATCTGAACTGACTTCAAAGCACATCTGAACTGACTTCAGGGCACATCTGAACTGATTTCAAGGCACATCTGAACTGACTTCAGGGCACATCTGAACTGATTTCAAGGCACATCTGAACTGACTTCAAGGCACATCTGAACTGACTTCAAGGCACATCTGAACTGATTTCAAGGCACATCTGAACTGACTTCAAGGCACACCAGTTGAGAACCGCTGGGCTAAATGAGTGTAAGAGTGTCTGGGGTAGAGAACCAGCTCCAAAAACATCATACTCCTACTACAGAGCTGTAGGGACTTTGAGTCACATCATGGATGACATCATGGACAACTACAAGTTTTCCCCTCATTTTCGCCTAGGAAATTAGTTGGCAGAAACAACTGCTAAAGTTATCCACCTGACTTGTGTTTCAATTGGCCTTATAGTCGCTGTATCATTGGACATGCGAAGTGATGAAAGACATGCAAACCGAATAAAAATAAAAACAATATGTTGCTGTCCGCATTTCCAGTCCACTAGGTATCCCTTTGGTTTAATGAAGTTAGTACGGTGTTCAGGTTTCAGAGCATAAGTGAAACCTCTCCCTTTGTTCAACCTATCTCTTCTCCTCATCAGAATAAACAAGTGCTTCCTGAGCCGCTCTAAAATTCCCCCGAAGTAGGTGCACACACTTTTGCACATTACACAAAGTATGTGCTTTAGTGTGTGTGTGCATTTTGGAGTACTTGTGTGTTTACTTGTGACGTGTGGAGTACCCGCTATTGTTCTCGGTTGGCAACAGATCATACGTCTATCTTCTTTCACCTCCTGTCTCAGGTCATGTTAAAACCACCCATTTACCGTCACTATCCAGCACCCAAGCACTTCCTGCTCTGCCTCGGTCTGTCTGCAGCCAAAAATAAAAACCACAAAGAATGCTGGATGACTTCCTTTCAGTCATCATCTGTCTTCGACTGAAAATACAAGCTACCGTTCTAATTTGTAAACATGAAAATACAGGCTACTCTTCAAGTTTGTAGACATGAAAATACAGGCTACTCATCAAGTTTTTAGACATGAAAATACAGGCTACTCTTCAAGTTTGTAAACGTAAATATGAAAAAAAAACAGGCTAGTCTGTACATATGATACTGGTGCTGCATGGGAGGGGGTGTTGGGGTGGTAGAGGAATTTCAATTACACTGACTAAAAGAACTGACATTTTGACCCAGGGTGACCTTTGAACCCAGAGCCATTTGTATTATAAAAGTAGGTGCAAGAAGAGCCAAAACAAACAGTTCAAAAAGTAATCTCCAATTTACTGTCACTGACGCGGCGCCAGGTTTTGTATCTTGTTTTGCATCTTGTTGACATTACGAGTCGAGTTTCCATTTCCTACTGGTAGCTTTGAAAAGAAAGATTTGATCTCGCTCACGAACATCGCTGCCCAAGATAAGAAGAGGCATAGTGTCGACCACTTCCCATCCTTCCGACTCTGCTGATAAACTCACCGATCCCCAACAAGGCCTCATATCTCCACACAAGCTACAAGAACCCCAACCAAAAATGTCATACGATCACCTTAACACCATGGTGAGTCATTTCATGAAAAGTGAATAAGCTGACACATGCCCGCCCGCCCGCCCGCCCCCCTCTCTCTCTTGCATGGTTGATTTGGGTGAGCCTGCCGGGAAGATGAGGATCGGGGCTGAGAATCTGGGACTCGACCGCGATGACTACAGACATTTCTAAGAAACCACAACGTGTTCTACAGAGCAGTTAATTTGACTGTACTGGTGTGTTTCTTCATTACAGTACGTCCTCTACAAGATATTTATTGGGGGGCGGGGGGGCAGTGGATATCAGACGGGGTAAACAGACACCGGTATGTGAAAGCTGGCAGAATCTAAAATCATTGGTAAGTAGGAAATGGGGCTAGGGCTCTAAAAATCCAAACTATCCCTTTAAAAATACCTTCTTTAACCCTACTACAGAGGGTTAACCTTTCACTACCACACTACAGATGGTTTGTAGAGTGGTAGTGAAAGGTTAACCTTCTGTAGTGTGGTAGTGAAAGGTTAACCCGTCTCCTCCTTCATCCACATCCTTTCTTCATGTCTGAAAGTGGACCACCTGGATTTACTCGGCCAGTCTATTTCATGGAAAGAGCAGGTGTTTCCTGCGTTTTGTACTGTATACTCAGTGTATAATACCCAAGAACATGTGTGGTCCTGTGTAACTCAATGGCTTATCGGTCTGAGCAAGGCACTAACGTTCACACAGAGTTAGGGAGCCGATTCCCCGCTGGGGCCACCCATACTGAAAAAGGAAAATGTATGCAGCCATTCCATTGTAAAAGCGTCACATTCCAAAGTCCAGGCATCCCGTTCATTATTGGTGCCGCTATTGTAAAGTAGCTGATGCTAACGTACCTCAGAAGAAGTTCTTGATCAGGGGTGTTACCAGTTTGACCCAAAGCTTCACATGGCGGTCAGGCCGCTGGAACGTAGAGCTGGACACCTCAGTGGACCTCTCGTACAACATCTCCTGCTCCTAGATACAGGAAGGGTTCGGTTTTAAAAAGGTAACAGGTGTGCGTGTCTGTCGGTCTGTTCTTGTATTTCTATCTTGTGTCCCCACAAGGATAGTAAGATGAGTAGAATTCTTCAGAGTTAGGACATTTTATTGGTCCGACTCCTCAGTAGGGTGATATTAAGGGTAAGGACAGGCATTGAGTAAGGAGGCTAAAAGACACATTTTAGCATTTTAGAAATGGCATTTTAGAGCCATCAAGCTACCCTAACGTGATTTATTTCCAAACGAAACAGGCGGGACCTGATGTCAGGAAGGATTTGATTAGATCATTCAAAAGTGGGCATAACGTGACTATAATAAAGCTGGATGCTAGCTAGCTTTGCTATGAATTCCAGGACATGTCATCACATTAACTCATTCAGTGCCAACCACGTAATAATACGTGTTTGCTCGCCAGCGATTGATCGCCAATCACGTAATAATAAGTTTAGATATTTTATTTTAATATTCTATACAGTCTCATGGACCTCTGTGTATCATTGGAACTCATTCTGAGACCTTCTAGGTGGCAGTATCACCTACCATTTGAAACCTTATTTCACACTGTGTTACATTTTATATGGTCCGGGTGGAGAATTTGGACCCGGGCAAGTGAAACGCTTCATTCAAGCAACTTGGAACGCATCCAACACGCTTGATGCATAGTTTGTCCCATTTCATGTCAGGGACCCAATGGACATCAATACTGGAAATCGCGATCAGACAATTGGAATATTCATTTTGGAATACCTCCTAGCAATGGTCTCCAACTACACACCCTTCTGGCCGCCTCAGACCTACTCCTATCCGAGCTCCGGGAGGGTCATCAAGGAGAAGCCGCCTATTCTCAGTCCTTGCCCCACAATGGTGGAATGAACTACCCACCCCAGTTAGAACAGCCGAAACCCATCCAATCTTTCGCCGTCGACTAAAGACGCACTTCTTCAACCATTATCTGAAATATTTTTTTTTAAAAGATATCTAACCCTAACTAACCTTACTGTCATGCATTTGTCCTAATAAACTAATCTACACTGTAGCACTCAACACTTTGATGAACATTGTTACTCAGCTGCGAGTTGTGCCCTTCCTGATGACTTGTCGTACAGAACTTGTAAGTCGCTTTGGATAAAAGCGTCAGCTAAATGACTAAATGTAAATGTAAAGGTAAGGACTATATGACGTCAATCCTAATTTGATCCTAGAATGATTTCACATCGATCGCAACGATCATATGTCACATACTCCAAAACATATGCCGTTGCTGACGATCAGAGCATCACAAAACGACCCCCCCCCCTTTGATGCCTTCATGATGAAACATAATACCTATCATATACCTTTGATTTGGAAATAGTATCGTGTCCAGGCGAGCAACGCGAACAACGCAAAATGCACATAGCGTTCCATAACTCAGCTTCCAGGAATTAGCCCGGATCACTCTGAAACTATACAATATTCACCACGGGATAACACACAAACGTATACATGAACAAATCTTTTTTACATATTGGACTACAAATAGTGCCTGTCAAATGAGCCGGACTATTTTCTCCATAGCTATAATCAGTGGTGCGTTGGTGATTTCATACCTGGTTGCACTGTGTTTTAACACTTTGGATGCCAGCGACGACATATCTAGTTTTATCAGACCCCCCATTTAGTGCCGACGACGCGATTTGTAGTTTTATTTTTTTATTAGCGATCTGGATTCATATTTCATCAACCGAGTCTCCCGTTGGTACAGCAGCCCCTCCAGGAGCTCAGATGGGAAAAAAGCACCCCCTATCGTCTATCCCTGTGTAACTGCAGGTCAGGCGATTAGACTGACCTGGGATCTGTAGATCTGTAGAGGTGGAGCCAACTGGCTCCATTGTGCTGGCGAGCCGTCTGATCAAGAGGGATCTGATCGCGAGACGGAAAGCAGCCTGGAATATATATTTACAGCAGCCAATCAATAAGCGTAATCGATATTTGGAATGGCGACCAGGAATTGGAATAATCTTTTTGGAAAACATCTGATCTAAGGTAAGAAGTCTATGTTACCAGTCTTGGGGTAATCGGAGCTGTATTCACTGAGATAACAGCGTGTCCCTATGTGTGTATGTGTGTGTGTGTGATCTTGAGGAAACGAGAGAATAGATTTTT
Organism: Notolepis coatsorum; assembly: GCF_963971535.1. NCBI lineage: Eukaryota > Metazoa > Chordata > Actinopteri > Aulopiformes > Paralepididae > Notolepis > Notolepis coatsorum. Next base: position 46,962,093 of record NC_140174.1, read on the forward strand.
CAGCCCGCGTCTATAGCGTGCATAAGTACACATATACTATCGATAATCTAGCGTTTATTTAAAAACGATTCATAAATAGGCCGACAAATGACAACGTGTCTAGTGTATTCGAGAATATTCCAATAAATGCCGTTTATGGGGGAATCTTTCAATTTTCAGAAAACTTTCGAGAGAACGATAGCTTTTCGAAATGCTATAAAAAGGATATGAACCGATTAAAAAACAATCCGTTTCCACAATGTTGACTGCAAACAAGTCATTGATAAGCGACGGGCAGATTAGACACATAGCCATAATTTAAAACATAGATTAGGCGTTTTTAACGCTAACATTGAAGTGGATGATGGCATTCAACGGGGTAAAAAGGTAAACAAGGTCGGCACTGATAGTGTTAACACTTTGACTGCCATGAAACGTCTTTTCACGTCATTGCTGGCCATGCTCAAGTTGCCGGGGGACGCTGTACAGCGTCCTTATATCAATATTTCAAAAATCTGCGATCGGATTCATAATGCCCCTCCGCTGGCCTGAGATCCACCAGCAGGACCCACTGAGCTCTCTGGCGGTTCAGGAGCGCCATCTGGTGGCCGATCGGCGCAATCGCCAAACAGGATGTTGAATAGAGGTTGTCCTAGACGACCGTAGTACTTCCGGCGCTCGCTATAGGTCCCGCGACTCTGGCTCGTCACACTACACAGTGATCGATTGCCAATAACTCGATAAACAACATGATTTGGACGTATATACCATTATACAAGCTGGAGATGGACCGGGTAAATTTACATCCCATAATGATAAGATTTCAACTCGACGATGATCGCCCAACGGCGCGCGGAGACTGGGGTGAGTTTCAGCGTGTAACGTTACCGTCTTCGATACTAACTGCTATTATCAACATTTGACCCACATTAGATGATTGGTATAACGCTGCCCACGGAATTATAAACGCCCCCTAGCCCATCCGGTCAACATCAGATGACGTGTAGTAACTTCTAGAAGTACGTCTAGTTGGAATTTTTTATATCGCGCTGATTGCCATAAAACTGTATTGCATCATCAATATAATGCATTTGGGGCTATAGATCACGTTCTGGAGAAAGCTGCAGAAAGAGATGAAAACATACTTATACATTAGACCATACTTTACTATGAATATGTGAATGAAAAAGTTTAACGTTGCTACACAATGAACAATACATATAGGACTTTGAATGGGCCCTAATAATGGCAATGTAGCAATAGAATTTAAAAAGTTATAGCCATGCAAAGAAGGGGTACTTCTCCATAGACAAATAGAGCCGGCAACCTATGGTATATCATTAATTTAACCCAAGGCAACCAAAGTGTTAATGGCGCCACGTGCGCGCGCTCCCGCACATGCGCATAAATGTTCCCTCGCGTGCACACAGACTAAAGACAATGCCTAATTGGCTCTAGGAATGGAATGTAACACATTTCATTCACACGTTTTGTGTGAATGTATCTGAAGACGTATTTGAACACACCTGACGACCTGAGCTATTGTTATGCAAAGTAGCCAGGTGGGTACTTGGCGAGTTGGCGCATCAGTCGAGTGCAGCGCATGCTTCTGCTCACAGAGCCGGTTGCTCGGCATGCAACCCCGTCCCATGGCTATAATATAGAATATACAATAGATCCCCAAAGATCGTGAAATGTCGTGAAAATAGGCAATGGAAAGCTGGCCCTAGAGAGCAGAGATGGGGACAGGCTATGGCGCTGAATGAGTTACATTTACATTACATTTACATTTTGTCATTTAGTTGACGCTTTTATCCAAAGCGACTTACAAGTTTTGTACAACAAGACAGCAGGAAGGGTACAACTCTATCAGCTGAGTAACAATGTTCATCAAAGTGTTGAGTGCTATAGTGTTGGTTAGTATATTAGGACATGACAGTCACACATCACAGAAGTGCATGACAGTAAGGTTAGTTAGGGTTAGATTAAAAAAAAAAGGTCAGATGATTGAAGAAGTGCGTCTTTAGACAACGGCAAAAGATTGGACGGGTTTCGGCTGTCCTAACTGTGGTGGGGAGTTCGTTCCACCATTGTGGGGCAAGGACCGAGAATAGGAGACTTCTCTTTGATGACCCTCCCGGAGCTCGGATAGGAGTAGGTCTGCGGCGGCCAGAGGATGCAGAGCATAGGAGTCTTGAGGGTGTGTAGTTAGAGACCATTGACCGGAGGTAGTCGGGAGCCGTTCCCTTTGCCGCACGATATGCCAGGTCGATGGCCTTGAAGCAGATTTGAGCGGCCATGGGGAGTCAGTGCAGGTCCCTGAGAAGTGGGGTGACATGGGCTGACTTCGGTAGGTTTGAGATCAGGCAGGCCGCTGCGTTCTGAATGAGTTGAAGAGGCTTGGTGACAGTGGTTAAAGTACAGGAATGATATTATCAGTTCTCTGTACTAGCCACTAAACCTATGACGTTCAGTGTTTCCCCTACCATTGCCTTGGCGGCCCGCCCCGCTAAAGGGACCCCCCGCCCCCCCTGATTTTTTATTTTTTTTTATAAATGTATTTTTTTATAATTTTTGTTTAGTTTTGTTTGCTTTAATCACAGTAACGTTGGCGAGCTAGCTGAATTATACATAAATCGGTTTTCATATAAATCAATCTTCACTAAGACTTTAAAACGGTGGTGCGGCACTGCTCTACGGTATGGATTTTGACTATACCTTGTAACCGGTAGAGTAGCTCTAAAATAGCAATGACGTCATGTAACCACAGCGACTATTTCAATCGCATTTGCCCCTAAAAATAGATAGAATTAGTCATAGATAATAGATATGTGCAAACTGGAAAAAGTTATTTAGGAGGCTTCGCGCAGTGGGCGTGTCAACACGCAATTGTCATTTCATAATAAACACATATCACCGCGGCGCACAGCAAGTTTCAATTTCAGTTCCTGGCATTTTTAACCAGTGGAGAAAGGTAAGAGATGTCCCTATCGTTTTTCTTATATGAATTATTCTACGTTAATAAAACATACCTGGTGATCAACTACAGTTTGCTGTAAACATTATGATATGCGTGTAGTGTTATGATAACGACGGCTGCAGCGGGAGCCGGTGTTCTACAAAATTCTACTCTTCCTCGAATTCTGCTGCCAGCGCTCCTGCGCTTGCGCACGCATGCGCATGACCCACAATCGTTCACTACAATATTCTGCCACCTTGCTGACGAACGTCATGTTGAGTCTTGTTGATATATCTTAAACAATATCTTAAACATATGTTTTTCATTGCACCTTTTGAACTGTATAAGCATATAATATTTGCATGTAATTGGCTTTGCAGCTGAATGTATTTGTAGATGATAACATGTCGGTACACCTGTTGGAGTTCGGAGTGAACTATAGGGTGACGTCACCCAGCTGTCAAAAGATATAGGCGATTCGCGCTACGGCAGCAGTTTTCGAGGAGGTAGTAGAATTCGGCAGAACACCGGGACTCGGAGGACGGGAGGACGGCGGCAGCAGTGGATTTGCGAATAGCATGCAGCTGCAGAGCCGCAGAGCCAGCGGCGCTTTCAGGTCTCACAGGCCCGCTCAACAGCGCCCCCCCCCCCACCCAACGGCTGAAAGCTGTGACCAGACCTGAAAGCGCCGCTGGCTCTGCGGCTCTGCAGCTACATATGCTTCTAGCAAAATCCAGCATCCAGCCCGGCTGTTTGCAATGGGAGCAGCACGGACTCGGGACTTATTTTATTTGGAATATAATGACTTTATACGCAAAAGTAGCCTAGTTTTAAGTTAACATATTATAAATCTACATGCCTTGAGGATGTCATTCTTTATATAGCCTGCCTATCAGGCAAAAAAAATTATTCTAACGGAAACACTGATACCGTGATATATACCGTTACCGTCTATGCTTCAAATTATACCGTGATATAAATTTTAGACCATACCGTCCACCCCTACGGCACGGTCTACGGAAATGCAGAAAAAAAACTACCAAATCCATTCCGAGACGGACTAGTGTCGCGCGCAACAAGTCTCAGTCTCTCTCTCTCTCTCCTTCAAGTAACGTTACACTATAAAAACAAACTGGATAGTTGATATAAGTTGATATATGAACTGGATAGCTCATATAAGCCATTCTCCCTTTCTGTGTGCGTGTGTGTGTGCATGCCCGTCCCAACTCTGGTCTTTGGAAAGTTTGTTAGTATTTACTGAGGATGGCCAGATAATGTTGATATTTAAACTTAAAAAATAATTATACAGAGAGAAGCTTCAGCAAGAACAAAACGCTGCTGACCGACAAAAGAGAATCCCTCACTGAGGAAAACACAAAGGCCTAACCATCATGTATCACAATGGTTATGTCAGCCAGAAATGGGGAGAAGCATGAACAGGACATCTCTTTGAAATAAATAAAATTTTACAGTTTTTTTCTTGATTTCTTTTAAACAAATTATTATTTTGTATTATTTAACTATTTAATTATTATTTAGTTATTGCACTGCACTGGCAGTTGAACTGCATTGAACTGAACTTAATTGAAAAAGGAAACCTCATAACCTAACTGGCACTGAACATTGAACTACACTGGCACTGTTTGCAGATGTGCTATTATTAACTCATTGACCGCCGAGCCCCTTCCGGGAAATTAGGTCTAGTACGCCAGCGCTTTAATCAATGGGAGGATGGGGATATTTGTGAGTGCTTAAAATATATCTTAAATTATGGCTATGGGTCTAATACACCCGTCGCTTATCAATGACTTGCTTGCAGTCAACATGTATGAAACGGATTGTTTTTTTCATCGGTACATTTCCGTTTTATACCGTTTTGAATACGAGTATAGTTTTGGAGATTTGTAGTAATTCCAGAGACAGACGCGATAATAGCCCTTTAGTGGAATACACAAAACACATTGTAATTTTTCGGCTGATTTATGAATAGTTTTCAAATAAACGCTAGATTATCTATAGTATATGTGTAGGGATGTCCCGATCCGATCACGTGATTTTCAGAAGATCGGGATAAAAAAAAAGGTTTTTTGATTTTTGATTTTATTATTTTCTTTACTTCAACAAACATGACCATGTTCACGACTTAAACTCATACTGAGGCCTTAGTTTTGTTTTTAAATTGCATATCATCATTCATTTATTTATTTATTGTCACACAGAGCAGAAGAATTTTGCCAAAACAAACGCATTTCCTTTGATTTAATTATACATCAAATTATTTATGTCAAGGATGAGGGACATCCACTAATTGCAGAACTTGCAGTCACCAGATTTTTACAGACGATGGCGCCATTGCTCTCATGAAGCAGCAGGTTGGAGGTGGAGTTTTTAGATTACTCCAGTTGCAATACCTCGCTTGAATGAAGTTAACTTTTCACCTGGATAACGTCAACATTCAGGGTGAATGTAATGTGAGAAATTGGGATGAAAAAAACTAATCGGGAAAGATCGGTATCGGTAGATACTCAAAATCACATGATCGGGAGCAAAAAAATGTGATTGGGACATCCCTATATATGTGTCCTTATGCACGATACAAAAGTGGGCTGAAAAATCGCTTATCCGTGCCTTGCTCAGCGCCAACGGCACACACACACACGTTGTGATCGCTGTGAAAAAAACATCTGATTAACCCAAGACTGGTAACATAGATTCCTTACCTCATATCTGATGTTCTGCAAAAAGATTAATCCAATTCCTGATCGCCATTCCAAATATTGATCGCGTTTATTGATCCAACGTTATATCTCCAAAACACATAATCCATGCTGCTCTGAGGCTGCGGTTACACTAATGGCTAGTTTTCGTTTCGTTGTCAGGGTCAGTTTTGCTTTTCAGAACGCAACGTAATGGCAGGCAAGTTAGACATTGTTTTTGCCTCCTGAGCACAGTGATGTATATATACATGTAGTACAATGCCAAAGCAGTAGGTGGCGATGTAGTTCAAACATGAAGGCAATTTTCAACCAATCAGAAAAGTTGAATGTGCCAATACACTTCCTGTTAAAAATCAACAATCTACCATCTTTAAATGCCTCGCGTGAGCCATTTAGCCAACGTAGCATTTATTTTTCAGCAAAGAAAGTGCAATAAACAAAACGGATACATTCACTGTGTGTTCTGCCTCATTTGTTGATGAAACAAAACTAACATCAACACAATTGACCACCAAGAGCGGAGTTTAGTCTCACAAAAAGATTGTTGCCGATTTTGTTAGCTTACGTGCTAACGTGATTGGAATATGCCAGTATAACAGTATAGCATTGTGGCTAGCAGCTTGGTAACGTTAATGCTAGCAGAATGAATGGATGTAAACTTTATTTAACAGATTGCAGAATGGGTACAATACAATACGGCTCAATACAAACAATTGTTAAGGGAATGCAGACTGTTGTAGCTTGGACTGGGCTCCTTATAACAATAAATTGACAACACATGGTAGCCGCAGCTCCTTGGGACAGCTCTGCTGTAAACACTGTAAATAACCGTGCGGGTCTCTACTGCGCATGGGCGTTGAGCAACAACGGCTCCGTATCCGGCTCACTCAGATTACATGGCACCATTGTCTGCAAGTTTTGGCGAGTATCCAAAACGAAAGACAATTTCAGCGTTGCCAGTAGGACAATGCGTTATCCTGCAAAAACTGCGTTTCTTTTTAACTTGGACAGCAAACGTAATCATTCAGCAACAAAAACGTTGCTGTATTCACCAGTGTCCCCAGTCCATCTGTTATCTGATACTGCATGCCCGAGAAAGAAAACCTGGACCGGAGTTTTATTTTTATGTACATCCCCAGCGAATTCAATCCAATGATGTGCAATACCATCCGGGAGACGATAGGCTGCGGTATTTTCCCTTTTGCAAGCTCAGACCCATTCCCAACGATAACATCAGGTTGGATGGATGAAAATGAATGGATATCGCTAATAAAAGAAATAACGATTAAAACCCGACTATACTCGTGATTGGCGCTCAAGCGATGGCGAGTTAACCAGACTATCATCGTGATCGGCGTTCAATGAGTTAAAAACATAATTTTGTATTGTTTTTTTTTGTTAAATCCAAAGCAAAAAAATATTTATCAGAGAAATCCGAAAACGGGAAAATTTATTAAAAACCGAGAAATCCGAAAACAGGAAAATTCATATCCGAAAACAGGAAAAGATAAAAACGGATTTCATAGGGCCCTAGTTAAGGTGAGTTAATAAATTCACTCTGAAAATCTGCTCCACTCTGATAAACTGACTCTTTGGTCAGAGTGTCCAGTGTGCACTCAGAATTTCCGAACAACTTGAGTGCGCTCGCTCTGACACTGGTTGTAAATAGGTATGAGTGTTGTATGTGCCTCCCTCAGTGTTTCCCATTAATTACCTAGACTGATACATTGCCAATAGAGATGTATCAGTAGTATTCGCACTGGCAGTGGTAGTAGTCGTAATAGTAATCCAGTATATTTTTATATTTTCTAAAAAATAAACCAGTTCAACACAGGTAACCACTTTTGCTTCATTTCTTTGATGGCTCAAATGTATGATCTCCAGGGATTCTCAAACCTCTCCTCGAGGCACCCCAGCCGTTCCATGTATTTGTTAAATTCCACCACCAGCACACCTGATTCAACTAATAAAGGGCTTGTTAAGTTGAATCAGGTGTGCTGGTGGTGGAATTTAACAAATACATGGAACGGCTGGGGTGCTCCGAGGAGAGGATTGGGAAGCACTGCGTGAATCTAGTCGATTTTGTGTTTTGAGCACAAAGTTCATCATCATAGATCTGGCCTCTTTATTTTTGCTCTTAAAGTGCACCAGATTGATGCATTTAACTTTACAATGTACAAAAAAAAATTCACTTCCGGGGGAGCATGCCCCCAGACCCCCCTAGAGGGTCCGAGGTTCACCCACCACAGTGTCACAAAATCCTGTGGGAAACATTGTCCCTGTATTGTAAATATTATTACGTGTGTTGTCACTACTGTATGTATAATTGTAAATAAATTAATTTATGTGTTATGTGTAAATATTGTTAATATTTATTTACCTAATTTATGTGCAATCGTTTCATTTCAGCTCAGTGTAGAGAAATGCACCGATACTGACACCACGTATCCGTGACATGCGCGCCCCGCGAAAACACTAGTCGTTTTGGGGGGGCCTACCACCCCCCCTGAAAAAAATCCTAGGGGAAACACTGACGTTAGTTAGCCACAAGCCTCGTGCCCATGTACACAGGGCCCATTTATCCTCATGTGCAAATATGAGTGGAGGGGAGCTGTTGAATGACAACATTGTCTTTCTCCTACAACTTGAACGACATTGCCAGGAATTCATTGTGTGATGTATTAAAAATATGTTGCCCTATTATTCGATGGAATTTCATGGGACATGCTGACGTAAGCACTGAAAATATTCTTTGTTATACAGGCGGGGAAAATCATTGGAAGTTTACGAAAAAATTGTGTGGTTTTTATTGGCAGATATCGTTATATATATCTTGACTATTGCTCTGCGATGTGGTCATCTGCTGCCAGTGGTGACCTCAGGAAGCTCCAGGTGGTCCAGAACAGGGCAGCATGGTTGGTACTGGGCTGCTCACTAAGGTCTAATGTGAGCCGTATGCATGCCCGCCTCTCTTGGCTTAACGTTGAAAATAGATGGTCTTTTAATATACTTGTGCTGTTCAAGTTGGTCATGAGCAGTAAAACTCCTGTTTTTATACATAATCAGATTGTTTTTAGTAATACTGTGCACGAGCATTACACTAGAGGTTCCAGTAGTGGGCAGCTTGAATTGCCAGGTCCTAGAACCAGCGCTTTGGGGAGATCTTTTATTTTTAGAGCATTAACTCTGTGGAATGGGCAGCTGCCTCGGAACCTCTGCTGCATTTACAGTAGATTCACTTTTAAAAAGAATCTTAAATTGTTTTTAAATTGTTTTTAACACTGTAAAGTAATTTTTTGTTTTTGTTTTACACTAATGTAATTTTAGCTATATTAATTGTTACAGTAGGTTCATTATGCATTGTGTGTACTGCCTTTTAATAATTTTGTTTTTTGCAATAGTGATTGTTTTTGTATGTTTTTTTGTGTGTGGACCCCAGGAAGACTAGCTGGTTGCTATCGCACCAGCTAATGGGGATCCCTAATCAAATCAAATCAAATCAAATATAGGTGCACAATATTAACTCAATCTCCGCCAACCACGTATATATGCGTGTTTGCTCGCCATGCGTTGAACGACAATCACGTATATATATACGCTATTAGATCGTTTGATCTTTTTCCTTTGATCCCCGCGCTACAGACTTGCCCGAAGCGATCTGAATCACTTTGGCACAGCCACATACGCTTGAACTGCAATAACGATCGAATATCATCAGATGGCAGTATCGTCTACCATTTGAACTCTGATAGGAAGGCAGCATTAGTCATTGAATGCATCGAGGCATCGAGACTGGCTCTGTGGGGGAGGCCAAAGCAATCGCAAAAGCAGATCCGCTCGCCTCAAAACCTAGTGTCCAGTAAACAACGTGTAATTACATATAAACTTGTAATCGTGATCGCCGATGGGATCATTGGAATTATTCTTTTTGGAGTACCTTCTGGCTAAGGTAAGAACCCCCTAAGTTTATTTTAGCAAACATTGAACATGTTTATGTAACGATCGCAGTGGATTGCTGTACCGGTCATAAACTAGGCTTTTTCCAACAATCGGATTTTCGGGGTAAGACTACCCCCCCCCCCCCCCCCCCCCCCCCCCCCGATTATTTTGATTTTGTGAAGGTACATATGTACATGTTATATACCTTTGATTTAGGAGTATTTGAACGATTCGTGCTTATTGCACATCTCGCGATCCATGGAAAAATACTGGATTCTTTCGGAAATAAATTACAAACTACAGTGTGTAGAAACGAACTCCTTTTTACATGCTTGTTAGATAACCGTGTTTCTAGCCTTTAATCATTTAATCCACTCATCAGCTGCTGTTCCGTGACTGGCCTCTGCGTTGTGTCATTTTACTTGGATATCTCATTAGCTGTCTCACACTGTATCAACCCCTGTTAGTACATCCGTAGTCAGAAGAAACGACACTGCAACGTGATCTCTTTCCTTAGATCCTCATGTTTATTTTGATAAACATAGCCTCGTACCAGATGTAACACAGTTCTGTAATGTCCTTGAACAGTCTTAATTCATTCTTCTCCACCGTTTCTTATGCTATTAGTCGAATGGTTCTGGGCCTCGTCGTCGGCCAAAACCTCCCCTGTTAGCCGAAGCTAGCGATGATGTGTCATATTCCCCTCCCCCACCCAGCGAGGGTGAGGAGGGATCTCAAAGTCTCTGATCAATGCGTCTGCTCGCCTGTGCGTCGTGTCTCAATCTGGCTAGTCTCCTGAAGACCCCACAGCTTACCGTCTTCAAGTCTCGCGATGTCGACCTCTCTCTCGTGACTGTTACTATGGCAACGGCACTTTTGACCCAAATCACTATAGCAACGGCAGGGGTGTACAGTGCGACATATATATCGCACGTGCTACAGCAACAGCCGTCTGTGTGATGGATGGATTTACTTCAGTAGCACTGGTGCGATAGGGATTCGGTTCATATAGATACTCTTATTTTGAAAATCCTGTAGCGGGTCTCATTTCTGCCCACGCGCAGCTCCAGCTAGGCTCCGAAAGCTAGCAACGTTCAGGTGCATATGATACTCTTATTTTGAAAAAACTCTTGTGACAACTCGACGAGTCGTATCCGCCCTATCCGTGCTTCTGCAAGGAGCAGCGCGTTGGTCGGTTGGTGCGCACTGCTGCGTTAACACAGCAGTGCGCCTACACGTCCCGAAATAAGTCTGTGGTGTTTTTTCTTTCTCGCAACGGGTCAAATGCATCTACATGCTTTGCACCGTCGCCATTCCTTTATGCGCACATCGCCCGAAATTAACGTTTATGTACCATTACAATCACTACAACGTTAGCAAGCTAACAAGCTAATCCTGATCAGAGGCGCAGAGCCAGCAGACACAGTGTGGAAAGGGAAATGGGGGGGCACTCTCTCCCCTTCCCTGTGTGTGTGTGTGCGTGCGTGCGTTTGGAAAGACGATGAAGTCACTAGTCAGGACTCAGGACAGGAGTATATTATAGTAAACTGAGGATGGACAGATAATGATGATATTCAAATATAAACAAGTTTCGAGAGGAGTGGAAGTTTGAAGACAGACTAGACTACAATATGATGCAGGGGTGGTGAGTTGAAACAGTGTGTGTGAATGAATGAATGAAAACTTTATTTAACAGATTGCAGAATGGGTACAGTACGGCTCAATACACACAATTGTTAAGGGGATGCAGACCAGAGAAAGACGTTTGTCTTGTTTACATCAGGGTCCCCCATTGTGTGTGTGTGTGTCCCAACCGACCCCACTTCTATGTTTCAATAAATTATTTGCATTTAAAACTATTAACGCTGACTCATTCCTTCAGTCCACTCAAAATTATGCTAATATTCCTTATGTTGTTTATGATATTAATTGAAAATAGCATATGAGAGTATCATAGTAATAATAACACATGGCGATATACTAAATGACAGCCAAACATGGCACTGCAACTAAATAACACAAATACAATAGGCACATTTGTGACTGTTACAAATATAACGCGTTTTATACTTGTGCTACAAGATTTTGGCCTGTGCTACAAAACTATCAACCTCTGTAGCACCAGTGCTATGTGCAAAAAAAGTTAACATACAGCCCTGAACGGCGATGTTGATATTACTAAACGATGTGGCCACACCACCATGTGAGAGCCCAGTGCCGCTGCACACAATGACCTTGGCTTGCTTGAGAGCTCAGCTGACAACAGGCCCTCGTCTGCAGCCTCACTAGAGCCAGACATAGTGACTGATACTGTCCTCTTACAACTAATATCTAATAGCAGATGCTGTCACCCACCGATATATACATTATATACACATTGAAAAACATAGATTCATTCATGCTGTACGGCAAATAGTGTGTCAAATTAGCCATACCATTTTCCCCATAGCTATAATATAGAATATACAAATAGCTCCGCAAAGATCATGAATTATCGCGAAAAGTCACGAAAAGCCGACCTACTGACTGCAAGATGCGCGGCCAGCGTGGCAGAGAATGAGTTAAGGGGGAAATGAGCCAACAAGGTGAAAGATTTTCTTTACGGTCAAGGTTAGGTCAAGTCAATAAATCAAATCAAATTTATTTGTAAGACCCGACAACACACGTTAATGTCCCCATGGGCCGTAAACAAGTCAAGAAGAAACATCACAATAAGTCAAGAACAAAACAAGAACACCATAAGGTCCAAAAAATATTAAATAAATGCAAAAAATAAAATAAATGCAACACTCCCAGACATACCCCACGCGAAGGTAAGGAAAAACTCACTAATACCTAGCAATAGGAGGGGGTTAGAGAGTTCCCATGTTTGTAGTGGGCGGAGATGAAGCAATAAATACAAGTAGTGAGCATATGCATACATGGTGACAGTAGAATCATAGTATATAAGAAAATTGTGAAGACAGAGACAGAGGTTAAAAGGTTCTCCTATGTCTGCAGAAAAGCAGACAAGGAAATAAATAGACATCCTAACTAAACTAGACAGATTAATCTAAGGGTCAGGCCCCGACCAGGTGATATCAGGGTAGGTTGAAGGAGAGAGAAAAAAGATGGGTCTTAAGCAGGGATTTAAAAGCTTCGACAGAGCAGGCACCCCTGACGACGGCAGGTAATTTGTTCCACAGGTAGGGAGCGCGGTAGACAAAGGCTCTGTGGCATGGTTTATCGCACAAGGACGAGCTGGGTAAAGCGGAGCGTAACGAGATACCGTAATTCCTCTAATAGTAACCGGGTCTCAAATACAAGCCGGGTCTCTATTAATGGCCGGGTGCGCTCTTGAGCTAAGCAATTATAAGCCGGCCTCCTAATACAAGCCGGGTTACTAATATACTGAGCTGCATACTGAGCTAGTTACTTGATTTCACTTTGAAAACGTTGAAATGACCAGTGACCACCTGTAATTGCACTGTTTACTATTTCATACAGTACTTGGTTTCAATAAATGAACCCAGTACATTTTACTGGGTTCAAACTGACACAAAATGTTGATTTATTCATTATGATCCGTTTGAAAATTTGAAATATAGGCCTCCCTCTTATACAGGCCTCCTCCTAATACAAGCCTGGTACCCGCTACAGTTGAAACAAATACAAGCCGGGGTTACTATTAGAGGAATTACGGTATTCTAGTTTTGATTGGATATACCGGGTTAAGGATAGAGATAGAAAGAGAGGAGTGGGGAGCCTGGTGGAGGAGGGACCCAGCATGGTTAGGAAAGGTATAGGGATTGGCAGGCTCCATCGGTTTAGCATGACTAGCAGGCTCGCTACGAGCCTGTACCCTGGCATGCTTGTGGGGTGGCTGTCAGCCCGACGTTCTATGTTTCCGGTCCAGTTCCCTACTCCCACTTACTGCGGATCTCAGAGCCATGACCATACCCACGGAGAGCAGCCAGGCTCCATTCCAGTTGGGATGAAGGCCATCCCTAGCAAAGAGCTCCGGACGTCTCCAGAAAACATAGAAATTGTCTATATACGGAATCGTATTTAGGGAACAGTAACTCTTCAGCCAGATATGAAGTTCACGGATCCTGCTGTACTTGCCATCCCCATACCGAGGGGAGGGAAAGGGACCAGAGATAATAAAGGCTTTCTTAAAAGACTGGACTGTGGAGATCAAGGCCCTAAAGTCCTCCCTCAATATCTCAGACTGTTGATACTTAATGTCATTAGACCCGGAGTGGATGATGGATGATGCCCGAGGATTGTCCTTGATAAGTGAAGGGAGTGCTGCCTTGATGTCCTAATAAGGGTACGTACGTGTGCGTGTGTGTGTGTGTGTGTGTGTGTGTGTGTGTGTGTGTGTGTGTGTGTGTGTGTGTGTGTGTGTGTGTGTGTGTGTGTGTGTGATTCTGAGTCATCTGTTCCCACTGGCAGCAACTTGAAAGACCTTACCTCCTGCAGCTGGACCTGTAGTTCCCGGTTCTCAGTTACTATGGCGATCTGAGCCTCCAGGTCACGGTGAACTGAGCGGTAACCAAAATTAGGAGAGCCAATCAGAGTCAGGCAAGGCCGATCCTGCCCCTGGAGGTAATACCACAGACCTGAGAGAAAGACAAAGCAGGAAAGAGTGAGTGAGTGAGTAGGTAATGTTGATGCGGTTTCACGTTCCAGTGGGGAATCTGGTTGGCCAAACCCACAACTAAAAGGGAAGCATATGTAGAAATCCCCAATGTCGATCCAAACCAAAGAATGAGAGTGAGTGTGCATCCTCGTCCTGAGGCTATGGCTGAATGACTATAAAAGCCGCTCTCACTCTCACGCTACATGCCATCGTAACCGCAAAGCAAGAACAGCAGTGTAGGAAAAATAAAACGAGTAAAACGTCTTGCGTGTATTCTTCTCTCTAACCAGACCAGGGCAAGACCAAATTAGAGGTTGTGTCTTTGGACAAAGCCTTGTTCACAATGTTTCTTGTAGACAGAGTCTCGTGTGCATACAAGGGGAATGATTGAGTGTTCCAATGTTCAACCCAACCAAGAATTCAGATAGTGGATCGACGCATGCTGAAAGTATGCGTGTGTGCATGTGTGCGTCAATGGTTCTCAACTGGTGTACCTTGAACTCAGTTCAGGTGTGCCTTGAGATCTTGTAAAGAAATTCAATGTATTTTTACATTTTCATTAAAAAGGTGCTACAGGTAACATTCAGCCACTAGATAATATAATAATAATAGATTTAATTTATATAGCACACTTTAAACTCAGTGAGCTCTCAAGGTGCTTCACAGCAGAAGGAAAAATAAATAAAAAAATAGAATAAAAAGGTTTAAAACAAGAAAACATCCAAATGAATAAAAATAAGATAAGAATAAAAAGTTTTAAAACATAAAAACATTTCAAATGAATAAAATAAAAAAACAAAGCAGGAGCAGATAAAAAAAACAGGCCCTATTCGAAGGCAGAGCAAAACAAATGGGTTTTAACACTTTGAATGCCCAAAACGACATAACACGTGTTAGCAGCCCGCCCCCTGAATGCCCACCACGACAATTAGCGTGATTTCTTTTTATTAGCGATCTGAATTCATATTTCATCAACCGAGTCTACCGTTGGGAAACCAGCCCCACCAGGCGCTCAGATGTGAAAAAAGCACCCCCTATCATCTCCCAGATGGTAATGCACCCTTTTGGAATGGACTCAATGAAAATGGATGAGAAAGAAAAACTCCGGAATCCACATTTTACTTCTCACGCATGTACCCCGAGACGCTCGGAGTCATTGTGGACCATCAGAACAGCGTGTAATATGTCTTTACAGTACGTAGCATTGGATCAATAAAAGGATCGATTTTTGGAATGGCGATCAGGAATTGGAATAATCTTTTTGGATACCATCTGATCTCAGGTAAGGAATCTATTTTACCAGTCTTAGGATATCAGACCTGTTTTCACAGAGATATAAGCTTTTCCCCTATGTGTAATATGGCTGTTTGGCTGTGCGAGCGATCAGGAACTAAGATAATCAATTTTCAGCTCGTGGCACCAGCGTGCATACGTACACATAATGATAATCTAGCGTTTATTTGAAAACGATTCATAAATAGGCCGAAAAATGACAACGTTCTAGAATATTCCAGTACAGGGCGTTTATCACGGATTATTTTTATTTTCCGTGAAAACGAGGGCTTTTCAAAATGCTATAAAACGGAAATGAACCGATAAAAAAACAATCCGCTTCGACAATGTTGACTGGAAAATGAGTCATTGATAAGCGACTGGCAGATTAGACACATAATTTAAAACATAGATTAGGCGATATTAACGCTAACATTGAAGTGGTTGATGGGCATTCAAGGGGGTAAAAAGGAAAACACGGCCGGCTCTGAAAGTGTTAAAGGGGACATGCATTGCTATTCCTTTCACTATTTGTAGGGCTGTGTTAAATACTTCGAAGCTTCGTTCGATGGGCATGGGATTCGAATATGAAAATAAAATTCGATTATAAAAAAATATATATGAATTTTTTATTTATTTTTATTTAATTTTTAGCAAAATCAACTCTGCCTCTCTTTGTTAATTACAACAAGCAATGCTGTTTGTTATTTAAGATGAGGTCGGACTCGGCACTGACAGATTTGTGTTCATTGTGCTGCTTTTATAAAGCCTCAAATGACGGCTTACAATATTTCATGGAAGCAAAGTGTTGTTAGTCTAAGATTTAAAAAGGTTTAAACTTTACAGCACTGATCAAGTTGAACAAAGTGCTGTACAAGTCCCACAACATAATAAAAAATTATTGTAAGTAATTTTAAATTTTTTAATAACATTTTTTTTTTTAACTTTTTTTAATTTCAAAGCTTCGAATTAAAATCGAATCTCGGCTGCGAAGCTTCGAATTCCAAAAAAAAATTGAAGGTCAGCCCTAACTATTTGGGCAAATTTACACAATTCCTGTGAGTCTATGGAACACATCTGTAAAGTTTTTTTCAAAAAAATTCATTGTTTTATATTTTTAATCAATTACCGGTACTCAAAAGCTAAAATTTTCGACTTCAAGATTCCAAGCTGTTTGTGCTGCGCTCCGCCCATAAGCGCTTTGAGTGACAGTCGCCCACAGTCTGCGACTGGCACAGAGAGAGATATAGAGAGATTGAGGGGGATACTAATTAATTTCGCCGCGGGAGGGCATAATCCCACGGGGCAATGCATTGGTAACTTGTTTCAAATGACAATATATACCGCTCTGAATATTATTGCACGGATCGGAATATGGGAGTGCGCGTGGGAGTCAAAGATATTTTGACAGTGATATCAGTGATGGGGGAGAAGCCCCACACCAGCCCCGCGCACACACACATTCACACACTCCTGTGCGCGGTCCCTCTCTCTCTCTCTCTCTCTCTCTCTACCAGGAAGAAGACCCTCCACGCGCGCCGGTCAGGTTGTGTGTAAAATGCGTGTGTTTGTGTTTTCCCGTGCGCCGGTCAGGTTGTGTGTGTGTAAATGCGTGTGTTTGTGTTTCCCCGTGCGCCGGTCAGGTTGTGTGTGCGTCGGTCAGGTTGTGTGTGTAAATGCGTGTTTGTTTGTTTCCCCGACAGAAGCTCCTGTCCCTCTCTATCTCTCTCTCGCTCGCTCGTTCTCTGCCTCTTTCTGTCGGCACCCGCTTGAGGAAGTGCAGGTATTTCCACTTGCATGGTTGCGCTACAACCATAGAGGGGGCGTTAGTTATGCAGATCAGTGCCTTATTAACGTCAGCAAAACAGTCAAATCAGAATGACTTAATTCACTGGTGGAGGAGATTGTCTCAACTGAATTAGAGCAATCTGCCAATATGGTAATTAGAGACACAGACCCATTGATACTAACCCCCCATTGCTAGAAAACAATGCTAAACACTGGAAAAGGCCATTTATAAGACACAGGACCTTTAATACTTTGAGTGCCAACGACGAGATTAGTCGTCCTAACTCGCCATTTTCTCGTTATTTAATCGTTTTTCTTTTATTAGCGATATCCATTCATTTTTCATCCATCCAGCTTGACGTTATCATTGTGAATGGGTCTGAGCTCGAAAAGGGCAAATACCGCCGCCTATCGTCTCCCGGATGGTAATGCACATCATTGGATTGGATTGGGTGGCAATGTGCATCAGAAAAAAAGTCCGGTCCAGGGTTTTCCCATCTCTGGCATGCAGTATCGTGTTACCAGATTGACTGAGGACCCTCAGAGCAGCGTCGATTATGTGTTTCGGACTATAACGTTGGATCAATAAACGCGATCAATATTTGGAATGGCGATCAGGAATTGGATTAATCTTTTTGCAGAACATCCGATGTGAGGTAAGGACTCTATTTTACCAGTATTGGGTTAATCAGATGTTTTTTTTCGATCACAACGTGTCTGTGTGTGTGTGTGTGTGTGTGTGTGTGTGCGTGTATGACGTTAGCGCTGACCAGGTCATGGATAATAGATTTTTCAGCCCACTTCTCTAGCGTGCATAAGTACACATATACTATCGATAATCTAGTGTTTATTTGAAAACGATTCATAAATCAGCCGAAAAATTACAACGTGTTTTGTGTATTCCACTAAAGGGCTATTATCGCGGAATTTCTCTGAAATTACTAGAACTCTCCAAAACTATACTCGTATTCAAAACGGTATAAAACGGAAATGTACCAATGAAAAAACAATCCGTTTCATACATGTTGACGGCAAGCAAGTCATTGATAAGCGAGGGGTGTTTTAGACCCATAGCCATAATTTAAGATATAGTTTAAGCGTTCGCAAATATCCCCGACCTCCCATTGACTAAAGCGCTGGCACTCAAAAGGTTATCTGGTCAAAGGGGCGTGGCACCCAATGTGTTAAGGCTGGCCTTGAAGGCAGCAATGGAGACTGAGGCCTTGATGGACCCCGGCAGCTGATTCCCAGTGCGGGAAAAGCACGGTGCCCCATGGTCGACAGCCTAGTGTGTGGGATGGCGAGGAGGTTTTGGCTGCCAGACCCGAGTGATCTGGACGCAGGTTGAGGGGAGAGGAGGTCCTGGAGATAGATGTCACACTAGAGCACCAGCATGTCACTTATCCAAGCAGGTGCATTCCACGTGGGGGAAATGGAAAGTAGGGAGGGGATACATGCCTGTGAGATGTAAATAACAATCATTTTGGACCCGCAATTTTTTTTTGGGGGGGATAAATTATCAATTAAAATGTTACTTTTATTTTGCACCTTTCTAAAAGCTCTGTGGATGCATTTTTCTTTTTTAAATGATTACTCTACATAAAATTTTATCTATAGCACCTTTAAAATATAACAAAATCCAGGCGGCCGGGTAGCGCAGCAGACTAAGCGTCTGTCTACCACCACAGAACCAGTGGGATCGAATCCGGCTGTGGTGCCTCCGGCTTGGCCGACCGTCCATACTAACACAATTGGCAGTGTTAGCGGGTGGGAAGCCGGCGTGGGTGGGTCCTGGTCGGGGCGCCTGCACAGCAAGGGAAGGATCTGGGAGAGGTAGTGTGACCTTCCACACGTTACACTCTCCCAGTGAGAGTCCGCGCTGCCAGGTGAAAAGAAGCGGTGGGCTGGCTACACATGTGTCGGAGGAAGCATGTGATAGTCTCCGCCCTCCCAGACCGACGGTAGGGGGTAGAGTGCGCAACGACCAGGAAGGGGGGATTGGAAATTGGCATAACGACTAACATTGGGATGGGAGAAAAATCGGAAAAAGAAGGAGGAAAAAGATAATACAAAAAAAAAATATATATATATATATATATATATATATATATATATAACAAAATCAGTCTATAGTAATACTTTTCCCCAATCAAAGGCCCTGTTCAGACTTCGTATCAACATGCGTCACAGTGGATGGCTCCAGGTACAGGTGTGATGCACCCAAGACACATTGGGCCTCATTCTCGAAGCAATATAAGTACGCATAGAATGCATATTTAGAGATGCAGAGCCAGATGAGTGGCTGCTTAACCGTTTCAGTGTATTGTAATATGATGTGTAACCTGACACTGCAACTCTGTCTTGCAGATGTGCATCAGTGAGACGAGAGCAAAGTTCTGTGATGCACAACGTGGAAAGGTTTGGGTGATTTTGCGCAAGTATTGCCATTCTTTTAGCAGTGTGTACATGAATGCATCCTGGGCCACACCGCCTTGTCGACTGTGTCATGTTCATAAACCTTTTTCTATATTATTCTATACGATGAACACAGCAGAGACGACAACAGCTGTTCTCGTTGTTTTTCTCATCTCCAGTTGGTTCTTAAATTGCATAAGCTGGCTTCATCCACAATGCCTGACGTTTTCAAAAAGCACAAATATAGGCTATGTTCGAAAATCACGGAGAACGAATCTAAAGTAAAATGGATATTTATAAAATAAATATTTTATGTAATCAAAATCCTCTAGTCTATTTTAACTCATTCAGCGCCAGTCACAATGATAGTCGGGTTAACTCACCATCGCTTGAGCGAGTATAGTCGGGTTTTAATCATTATTTCTTTTATTAGCGATATCCATTCATTTTCATCCATCCAGCCTGATGTTATCGTTGGGAATGGGTCTGAGCTCGCAAAAGGGCAAATACCGCCGCCTACGCCTTCCAGCGGGTATTGCACTCCACTGGGAATGGTGTAGTTTCTTTTCTGGGACGATCCGAGCCGTGCGGGCGGGGTTTAAATACTCAGGCGAGGTAGTCAGATACAACGATGCATTGGAACAGTAACCCCGCCCGCCCGTCATTGTGAAACGGTCAGTAATGTGGTACGGACCTCCACGAGCAGTATTTGGAATGGCGATCAGATAATTGGATTATTTCTTTTGCATTACATCAGATACAAGGTAAGAACACTATAATACATTTGATCGTTGATCTGATATTTATTTCTACCCCGATCGATGCCGTCTCTGTGTCTGTAATGTGGCTGCTGCCGTTGGGTGCAGGAGGGGGGGGGGGGGGGGGGGGGGGGGGGCGCGCCGGTCTAAACCACATTGCATGCTTGCACGAGTAAGGATAATAATGATGATCTAGCGTAGATTTCAGGAAGATTCGATAATCAGGCAGAAAATTACGTGTTTAGTGTATTCCACTAAAACGCTATTATCGCGTCTTTCTCTGGAATGACTCAGAAGCACCCAAAGTTATACTCATATTCAAAAGGTATAAAACGGAAATGTACCGCTGAAAAAACAATCCGTTTTGTACATGTTGACTGGAAGCAACTCACTGATAATCGATGGGTGTATTAGACCCATAGCTTTAATTTAAGATATATTTTAAGGACTCGCAAATATCGCAGTCCCCCCATTGACTTACAGCGGTGGCGTACTAGAATGAATGAATTATTTTATTTTGAATGTTTACAAATAAATTAACAAACATTTCGAACATTTTCACAAATAAACAAACGAAAAAGGATAGGTTTGAAGCCGAAGGCTTATAGAGCAACCTACCCCTAATAAAAAAATAAAAAAAAATAAATTAAAGCTTTCAAAATATAACAAACAAAAATAAATCAACAATCAAAAATCAACAAAAAACTATCCAGAAAAGAACAAAAAAAGTTAAAGTTTGCAAGATAAAACAAACAAACAAAAAATCAACAATCAACAACAACAAAAAAAAAGCTAGCGCCATCTCGTGGATTAAGCGATGGCGCAGAATGAGTTAATGTGTACTCGTCACACCCCTCGACAGCCCCATGCCTTAAACAACAAGCAATCCCCAAACAATTATTATTTACATTTTGTCATTTAGCTGACACTTTTATCCAAAGCGACTTACAAGTTCTGTATGACAAGTCAGCAGGAAGGGTACAACTCTATCAGCTGAGTAACAATGTTCATCAAAGTGTTGAAACTTGAGTGTTGAGTGCATAGTAGTAGACATAGTATATTAGGAAGAGTGCATGATCGTAGACAGTAAGAAGGTTAGCATTTCTTTTTGTAGTTTTTTCAGATATTGATTGAAGAAGTGTGTTTTTCATTAATTGTGCCACAGCACAGGAGACAGTATCAACCCATGTGCTCACAACACCGGTTTGAATGAATCTACAGGTGTGTAAAATACATTTCATATTAGCACAACATGAAACATGTAGCGATAGAGCTGCAGAAGTCGTAAAGGAGTTAATGAGTGGCTTAGGCAACTTTGAGTATGGAATGAATATGCAAGGAAGGTGCATATGTGGTTTTATGAGGTGCTGTTGACAACTGATTATAGTCACCCTGCTGTTTCTTGGAAATACATTTGCTGATCTTTCCAACGTTCTTTGTTGACAGACGGACTCGTCAAACTCACCACGAAGGATTTTCGTATTTTAAATATAGTAGGATATCACACTATGAGCTTCTATATCCAACTAGTTTTTTCAGGTATTAACTTAAAGGAACACGCCAACATTTTGGGAAATTCGCTTATCGTCTTCTCCAGAGAGAGACACGAAGATAGATACCAGTTTCCTCTCTCTGCGTTCAGTAGAAAGCTATCTGGCTGCATATTGGCCTAGCTTAGCACAATGAATGGAAGCGGACATGACTGGTTAGCCTAGGCATTGTCCAACTAACACCTCTCCCGAAGGCTAACCGGTCATGTCCACTTCCATTCATTGTGCTAAGCTAACATGCAGCCAGATAGCCTTCTACTGAACGCACAGAGAGGAAACTGGTATCTATCTTCATGTTCCTTTAACAGCTACAATGAATAACGTTAGTGAACAGAATACAGTTCTCTGCACTGTGTTTCTACATTCCCAGCTTCAGGGTCCCAGACAACCATTAACTGAAATAAATTGTGGAAAAATAAGTTCCATAAGTTGTGGAACAATGTGTAAAAATGTGGGTGATTTTGCGCGAGCTCCCACGCACGCGCCCGTATGCGGATGCGTATGTATATCTCGGCGGGGGGCACGACTCAATGCACTTCCATCAGCGAAAACGTCGGGAAAAGGTCGAGGCACAACGTGGAAAAATCTCTGCGATTTTGCGCGAGCTCCCACGCGTGCGCCCGTATTCCGATCCGCACAATAATATTCACAGGATCCCAATTCACCGGATCGCCTCGCCAATTCTCCCTTCAATTATCCCCTCCCCTGTCTCGAACGTTGCCAGACTATGCCTCCCACTGGTCGGCTGCAGTGAGGACCACGCCTTGCATCACGTGTCCCCTCCGGTACACGAGGAGGCAGCTGTCGCATCTTTTCACCTGTACAGCGCGATCTCTGAGGCGAGGAGTAACGCGTGGGAGGCTCACGCTGCCCCCGTTACTTCCTGATTCTGCTGTACAGGCACACCAACCAACCTGTAGGAGTCGCTGTCCACAACGTCCAATCCCCACCCACCAGCTTTCCCACCCCTAACACTGCCAATTGTGTTAGTATGAACGACCAGCCAAGCTGGTAGCAACGCCAAGAGCTGGGCTCGAACCCAGCATCTCCTGCGTTAGTGGCGAGCGCCTTGCCCACTGCGCCACTTAGACACCCGGTATCCCCTGAATGTCTTATTTCAAAATACAAAGTTTCCAAATGAACTTTTGGATTAAACCAAGTTGTGTAAACCAGTGGTTCTCAAACTGTGGTACGCGTACCACTAGTGGTACTTGGTGGTACTGCTGGTGGTACTTGAAAACATTTACAAAAAAGCAATTTCTTTTACTATTTCTCTTATTTTTTTTTTTTTACTATTTTTCTTTTTAATAATTTTTTAAACATAACATCAAATTAGACACACAGGCATTAACAGTAAACATCCAGTAAACACTTTTTTTTGCAGTCAGGCCACTGAACTTAGAAGCAGGCCAGGCCAGTGTTTCTGGTTGCGGTGGCGCGATAGTTAGGACTGTATGTCCTTTGTTTACAAATTAGATCCGCACCAAAAAGGGTAGTGTGAACGCAGACCAAAATCAAACAATGTATCATTTTCACATTTGGTCCACCAGAAAGACTATCCCCGGACTTTCAGGTGTGAACACGCCCTAAGTGAATTATCATGCGACTTCAAGGGTGACCATATTAGGGCTGACCTTCGAATTTTTTTTTGGCAATCGAAGCTTCGGGGCCGAGCTTCGATTTTAATTCGAAGCTTCGAATTAATTTTTTTTAATATATATATATATATATATATATATATATAATTTTTTTCTTTTTTTTATATCTTATGTTGTGGGACTTGTACAGCACTTTGGTAAACTTTGTTGTTTTTAAATGTGCTCTATAAATAAAGTGGATTGGATTAATGAATTAAGTAGCCCCTTTCGTGACTGTGACGCAGCCAACACGGCTGTGTGATTTAATTCAAGGTGGATCGCTGCTGTCGTTTGAACAACTTCAGATTTCATGGGAACTACCAATCCCCCAAATCAAGAATGTTTAAGATGAATGAAGTAAGATTTTGATTATTTGAAATATGGCCCGTGTAGACTAAACTATGCACATAATTATGTCAGTCTACAAGGTCCGGATTCTACATGGTCCGGCAATGTAGACCTTGTAGACTCCACTACAGACCAATTATCAGTGAATGTTCATGCATTTTTAAGAAGGGCTACTTCCACAAAAAAACAAAGAACTCACCAAAACATCTCAGTAGCACCTTATCTAAATGTTCTATTTCATATATGGAGATTCATATTTATTTATGTATTGCATGCATTTCTACATTTTATTTCCTATTTTGTTTATTCATCCCAGTATCTTTCTTTCTTATGTGTGGAATTCTACAAGGCATTTACATTCACATTTACATTTACCTGACGCTTTTATCCAAAGCGACTTACAAGTTCTGTACGACAGGTCAGCAGGAAGGATACAACTCTATCAGCTGAGTAACAATATTCATCAAAGTGTTGCGTGTTACAGTGTAGGTTAGTTTATTAGGACAAGTGCATGACAGTAAGGTTAGTTAGGGTTAGATTTTTTTTATTTTATTTCAGATAATGGTTGAAGAAGTGCGTCTTTAGTCGACGGCGAAAGATTGGACGGGATTCGGCTGTCCTAACTGGGGTAGGTAGTTCATTCCACCATTGTGGGGCAAGGACTGAGAATAGGCGTGTAGGTGGTGTATATGTGTTTGAGGATGATATCCTTCAAACAGGCAATAGTGATGATATAGTTTGGGCAGTGCTGAGCTGGGTTCCTTTCCTCCAGTGTATTTGTCCCCCGGCCCCACCCAATGGCCCCATGCACACACACACCGAAATAAAAAAATAAAAAAATAAATTTAAAATTTAAAAAACGTTTGAATTTTATTTTTTTATTTTTTTTAAAACTTCGATTTTTTTAATGTTCGAAGCTTGTGCCATCGAACGAAGCTTCGAAGCTTCGAAGTATTTAAGACAGCCCTAGACCATAGTGATTTTTTTTAAAGAGGACACTCTGCCTTCAGCCTCAAGATACCTAATGATACTCGAAGTTTACTCAAAGATGTCTTATCATTTTAATATATTTAAAATATGCCTCCTCTGTATGGATATGGACAATTATTGTTTATATTATTTTATAACAAAATAATATCTCTCTATAACCAAAGTTACTCAACATGCTGTATTATGCCTGGGGCGTGGCTAGGCGAGCAATGGAGTAGTACGCTTTTTTGTTCTCGCTCCCGTCGAGTCTCTACTTTTTGTTGTTTTATCTTAATTTAATAAGCTTACGGATTTACATAACTTAGTGAATCTTACTCAGGGTACATTTGTTCAAACCGTTGGTCATTTTTTACACGGACAGATGGCATCAAACCTTCGCAAATACGGATACGTCCCGACTACAAGTAGGCCTGAGAAAGCCTCGGGTTCCGCCTCTGGGCCACCACCGACCACACCGTCAAAGATGGCCGGCGTGGATACCACAGCCTTAAAGACGGAGATTCTCCTCGCGCTGAAATCCGAAATCGCAGAGATAATACAATCGGAATTGAAAGGTGCACTTTCCAAAGAGTTCGACCTTATCAGAAATTATTTGAAAGCGATAAAGGAGGAAATGCGAAGCTGTGTAGCGACACTGCGTGTGGACATGAACAAAATGGAGGTTGCGGTTAAGGACGTGGAGGGTGGTCTCTCGAGGTGGTCGGACGAGGTGGCAACGCTACAAGTCACAGTCGAAGACCTAAAGACGGAGATGACTGGTCTCAGGGGAAAGTGTGACGACATGGAAGGAAGGATGAGGAGGTGTAACGTGAGGATACTTGGAGTAGCTGAGACGGACGGCTCAAGTTCCACTGCATCGGTCTCAAAGCTACCGAGAGACGTGCTGCAAATGGACGATGAAGTGCTGGTGGACCGCTCACATAGAGCACTGGGGCCGAAGAGGCCAGACGGGAAGCCCCGTGCTATCGTGGCTAAACTCCACTATTACCAGGATTGTGTCGAGGTGTTGAGACGGGCGCGCGCTGAGGCTCCATTACAGGTCAACGGAATGTCTATTGCAGTTACCCGACTAGGCCACGGGCGTCGCGAAGGCCAGGGCTGCGTTTACGGAGGTGAGGAAGATATTACGCGGCTGTGAAGGCATCCGATACAGCATTCTTTTTCCAGACCGACTTCGCATCACGCACGGGGGGAAAGAGAAAGAGTTCACCGATGCAGGGGAGGCAATGAGCTACGTCAGAAAGAACATTGTGCACGCAGCGGCGGGTGAGACCACATAGAAAGAGAGATGTATCGGTGTGTACGTGCTGCTTATGATGCATACACACACATACATAGGATCATGTGCACGCAAATGCACGAACACTGAAGGGCATATGCCCAGGTACACACCCATTTGTAGACGCATGGACACACGCACACTCCCACACCTCTTCCAATTTATTTTATTCTATATCACCCAATCAGGCACCCTTTTTTGTGTTTAACAGGGCATGTGGCAGGGCCTCAGAACAATGACAGACTACAAAGGAACCCCCCTCAAACTGAACAGTGACATCTCCTTAGCAAATGATCTCAACTCCTTCTATGCGAGGTTTGAGGCTGTGAATAACAACACCAGCCTACAAACCACGGCAATGGGGGGGGGGGGGGTCTGCTGATGGAGACTCAGTGTTCAGGGTAACAGAGCATGAGGTGAGACGGATCTTTAAAAAAGTGGATATCAGGAAGGCAGCAGGACCGGACGGCATCCCCGGCCGCGTCCTAAAAGTCTGTGCCGACCAACTGGCCCCGGTATTCACTGACATCTTCAACCTGTCCTTGGAACAGGCCGTCATCCCCACCTGTCTGAAGAAGTCCACCATCATCCCTGTACCCAAAAAATCTACGCCCGCTTGCCTCAACGACTACCGCCCTGTAGCCCTCACCTCCATAGCCATGAAGTGCTTTGAGAAGCTAGTGAAGGGCTACATCTGTTCCTCCCTCCCCATCAACCTGGACCCTCTGCAATTTGCATATCGCCCCAACAGGTCCACGGAGGACGCCATAGCCCATGTGCTGCACACAGCAGCATCACATCTGGACAAGAGGCAGGGGAACTATGTGAGAATGCTGTTCATCGACTACAGCTCAGCATTCAATACCATAGTCCCCTCCAAACTCATAGCCAAGCTCAGGGACCTGGGCTTGAACTATGACCTGTGCCAGTGGGTCCTAGACTTCCTGACGGGCAGACCCCAGGTGGTAAGAGCCGGCAACTGCACCTCCTCATCCATCACGCTCAACATAGGGGCCCCCCAGGGCTGTGTTCTGAGCCCCCTCCTCTACTCCCTGTACACACATGACTGCGTAGCACAGCGGAACAACAACACCATCATCAAATTTGCTGATGACACAGTAGTGGTGGGCCTGATCTCTGCCAACGACGAAAGGGCCTACCTGGAAGAGGTAGAGAACCTGTCACAGTGGTGTCAGGAGAACTGCCTCTCCCTGAACGTCAGCAAAACAAAAGAGATGATTGTGGACTTCAGGAGGTCGGGGGTCAAGGACTACAGCCCCCTCAGCATCGACGGGGCACCAGTTGAGAGAGTGAACAGTTTCAAGTACCTCGGAGCCCACATATCCGAGGACTTGACATGGACCACACACATTGACAGTGTTGTGAAGAAGGCACGACAACGCCTCTACTTCCTCAGGCGCCTAAGGAAGTTCCAAGTCAGTCAGAAGATCCTTAGGAACTTCTACTCATGTACAATAGAGAGCATCCTGACCGGCAACATCACCTCCTGGTTTGGGAATAGCACTGCACAAGACCGTAGCAGACTACAAAGAGTGACACGTTCAGCCGAACGCACAATTAGAGGGGGGCTTCCCACCCTCCAGAACATTTACAACAAGCGGTGCAAGGGGAAGGCTAAGAGAATTATTAAGGACTCGAGCCACCCGAACAACTGCCTCTTTGAACTGCTGCCGTCAGGCAAGCGATACCGGAGTCTTATGGCGAGCACAGAAAGACTCAGAAGGAGCTTCTATCCCCAGGCCATCAGGCTGCTAAACGAACAATAATCGCTAAACGAACAATAATCACTATGCAACAACCATCAAATGCACACAGCACACACACCCACACGCACACACTCACTCAAACAAACAACACACTGCAGCACCCACTCTCCACACTTTAGATCACACAAACACACTTACACTTTATATTTATTGATAAAGGATTTGCACTACAACTCGTACACCTACTGTGAATTGTACCTAAACTGCACCTCGTCCATTTATGCCTTGCACTATATAGTATTGTATATTAGTACACTGCACAGTATTGTATATTGTATGGTAACTACGTCTACGAACATTGTACATATGTCTAAACTGAACACTGTGACCTCTTTTTTTACTTCTAATTTTTACTATGTTTTTATTTCATACTTATCTTGTCATGCACAGTCTCTGGAGCGCAACAGTAAGAAGCATTTTGTACAAAAGTATTCTGTACTTCTGTATGACAACTATTAAAGAAACTAAACTAAACTAAACTGTTGGTTGCCCTTGCTCGGGAGTAAGATGTTTTGCCTTATTTCAGGGCCTGCTTGATGTGAGGTTGTTAATGTTAATGTATTATTGTTATGCTTACCGTTCACCGCTGCCACCTATATTACCCTACCTGATTGGGTGTATCCCACTGGACAGCTGAAGACCTTATATAATACCAAGATCTGAGTAAGGTTTTTTTTTTTACTCTTATTTTTTACATTATTATTTTCTTGTACATTCAACTTGTTGTACATTGTACATGCTTAACTGATCAGACGTCTGTTTTGCTTTTCACCTGCAGTTGTGCTGAGCTCTCTATAGGTTCCAGATGCATGGCCTCTCTCAACTACTATGATCGACACGGGTGATACCATGGGGCTGGAAGGGTGCTCTGTCAATTTTGTGAGTTGGAATGTTAAATCACTCAACCACCCAGTAAAGCGTAAGAAGGTACTTAAAACAACTCAATGCAGACATAGCGTTTTTACAGGAGACGCATTTAAAAACTGCGGACCATGCTCGACTGGGGGGAGGATGGGTGGGACAGATGTATCACTCCAACTTCCACACAAAGGCCAGAGGAGCAGCCATTTTGATAGATAAAAACACGCCATTTACTATGTCAAGTGTAGAGGCCGACCCTGCAGGGCGCTATATTATAGTGGTGGGGAAACTGCATTCATTTCCGGTCATTTTGGCTAATATCTACGCACCAAACTGGGACAACCCTACGTTCTTCACCAGCCTTTTTTCCCGCCTACCGGATATGACCTCGCACCATCTCATCCTTGGCGGCGACATGAATTGTGCACTCTCCCCGGTGCTGGACCGTAGCTCGCCCAGGAAGGCCCCCCAGTCTAGCTCGTCCCGTGCAATCCGGCGCTTTCTTAACTCATATGGGGTAGCTGACATGTGGCGGTTTCGTAATCCTACATCTAGAGGATACTCCTTTTTCCCCCCGGTCCATAATACCTTCTCGCGCATAGACAGCTTTCTCCTGGATAAGAGACTCCTTCCCCTCGTAACCAAATGCGAATACGGAGCGATAGTTATCTCGGACCATGGTCCCTTAGTTATGAAAATGAGTATCCCGAATACAAGGCTCGTCCACCGCCAGTGGAGACTCAACCCGTTGCTTCTGTCGGAGGAAGCCTTCACAAGCTTCATCACCTCGGAAATTACATTATTTCTCGACATTAATAAGACTCCGGGAATGTCTTCTTTAACCATTTGGGAATCACTGAAGGCGTACTTAAGGGGACAGGTGATTTCATATTGCGCCAACCAAAAGAAGATAAACACGGCACGCCTTAAGCAACTGACGGACGAGATTTTGGAGCTAGATAGACTACATTGCCACTCTCCATCAGCCGACACGTTGAAAAAACGTATATCGCTGTGAACTGAGTTTGACCTCCTGTCAACGCGACAGGCTGAGTACCTCATTACTAAAACGCGACAGGGGTACTATGAACATGGGGAGAAGGCCGGACGGATACTTGCCCATGAGCAGCGACAAAGAACTGCCAACCAGTCCATCCCCACTATCAACGACGAGCGGGGCTCAAAAGCCACTGACAACCTTAAAATTAATAAAAGCTTTAAAACTTTCTACCAATCGTTATACACCTCGGACTCGCAAGTGGGGCCCTCCACGCTAGACGATTTCTATAGGACCCTCCGCGTCCCGACAGTCGACCCAGAGAGGGCCGCAGATCTGGAGGAGGAACTTACGGTTGCAGAGATTACGTCAGCGATTAGATCTATGCAGAGTGGCAAGTCCCTGGGGCCAGACGGTTACCCTACAGACTTCTACAAAAAATTCTCAACCCAGCTGTCTCCACTGCTGCTAGCCGTATTTGACGAATCATTCTCGACAAATTCTCTTCCTCCGACCATGAGCCAAGCTGTTATCTCCTTAATCCTTAAGAAAGACAAGAACCCCCTGGAATGCGGCTTGTTCCGTCCAATTTCCCTCCTTAACGCCGATGTCAAGGTTCTCGCTAAGGTTCTGACCCGTCGTCTGGAGGGGGTTCTCCCCTCGATTATCTCGCCGGACCAAACAGGCTTCATCAAGAATCGGTACTCTTTCTTTAATATCAGACGCCTCCTAAATATCCTGTATAGCCCCTCTCCACCCGCAACACCTGAGGTGGTCCTCTCCCTTGATGCGGAAAAAGCGTTTGATCGGGTGGAGTGGGACTATCTTTTCCACGCTCTGGAGATGTTTGGGTTTGGCCCTAAGCTCATAGCTTGGATTAAAATTCTATATACGTCTCCGATGGCCGCCGTTCGCACCAACAACAATCTATCCACCTACTTTGAACTCCATAGGGGTATGAGACAGGGATGTCCTTTATCTCCACTCCTTTTCGCGATCACAATGCACTGCCCTTGCGCTGGCTCTGAGGCAGAATACCGGTATCAAAGGGATCATACCGGTATTCTCTGCAGCAAAACTGCAGAGTTACTGTATTGCCCTGTATTTTACTGTCGTACACTTTTACTGTTATGTAGACTGTTCTGTTTTGTGTTTTTATGTTTACGTGTGATGTATTGTGTACATGCACTTTTATTATGTTCTTGTGTGATGTACCGCACATTTTATTGCTGTCTGATGTTTTCGGGTGTTATTGCTGTCATCTTGGCCAGGTCTCCCTTGCAAAAGAGATCTTGTATCTCAATGGGACTTCCTGGTTAAATAAAGGTTAAAAAAAAAAATAAAAATCATGCGCGCGGGCTCGGTGCATAAAGTCTCGCTCTACGCGGACGACATGTTGCTGTACATATAACAACCCCAATCGAGTCTTCCTCGGTTGATGACCCTACTTGCGGACTTCGGCAAAATATCCGGATACAAAATCAACATTCAAAAAAGCGAACTGATGCCCGTCGGCACCTCGGCGGATCGGATACCTCTGAGCACATTCCCGTAAGAAATTAGCCCTAAAAAGTTCAAGTACCTCGGGATATGGATCACGCATGAACATAAGGACCTATATATGGCTAACTATCAACCCTTACTGTCCAACCTGGCGAGAGATATTGAACGTTGGGACCCCCTGTCGCTATCCCTGGGTGGGAGAATCAACACAATAAAGATGAATGTATTGCCGAAATTTCTATGTGTTTCAGAGTCTTCCAGTCTTTCTGACCAAAACATTCTTCTCCAAGATAAACAACCAGATATCTTCCTTTATCTGGAACAAAAAAATGCCCAGGATCAAAAGATCTATGCTGCAGAGACCCCGCGCAATGGGTGGGATGGTGCTTCCAAACTTTATTTACTACTACTGGGCAGCAAACATAAGATCGTTATTATACTGGGTAAGGGGGGAGGACACAGCCCCCTGGTGGACAGTACTCGAGAGTGCGTTGGTTAAATCCACCTCCCTATCTGCCTTGTTATGTGCTAAGCTCCCGTGCACACAGCCCATATCTAGCTTTACCTCGAACCCAGTTGTCATCCGCTCGATAAAAGTGTGGAACCAATTTAGAAGAACCTTCTCCCTCAGGGAACTATCACTGGCTGCTCCGATCACAAGAAATCACATGTTTGTCCCATCAACGATGGATAAGGCCTTTGACAGTTGGGTTGGGAGTGGAGTGATTACGCTGTCTGACCTCTATATAGACGGCAACTTTGCCTCCTTTGATCAGCTAGTACAGAAATACAAGATCCCTAGGTCACACTTCTATAGATACTTGCAACTCCGGAGCTTCGTAACTTCGAACTCGGACTGCTACCCAGTGTGCCCTCCGGCCTCCCTTTTAGACTCAATCTTGAACTGTAAACTGATCCAGAAACAGGCTAGCAGAATTTATGAACTACTTAATAGAAGCAACTCGACACCTTTAGACCTCCTCAGGGGCAGATGGGAGACTGACTTAGGTGAACCAATCACAGAGGTCGCATGGGACAAGATAATATAGGGGATTTTCTCCTCTTCCATTTGCCTTAAACATGCGGTTATCCAATTTAAAATTGTACACCGACTGCATTGGTCTAAAGACAGGCTCTCTAAGATATATCCCGCCATAGACCCTCTATGCGACCGCTGTGGACAGGCTCCAGCCACTCTGCTCCACATGTTCTGGACGTGCCCAAAGTTGCACAACTACTGGCAGACCATCTTTGACACCTTCTCTAAGATATTTGGAAAGGAAGTGGAGCCATCACCATATATTGCGTTGTTCGGAGTGGCCCCAGCGGACATCCACTTTAGATGGTGGGAATCTAGAATGTTGGCCTTCTGCTCACTTTTGGCCAGAAGGCTGATACTATTCAAATGGAAGGACCCGGGACCACCTGTCTTCGGCCACTGGATGAGAGAGGTCATGTATCATATTAAATTGGCAAAGATCAGGTATACTATCAGAGGCTGTACCGAAAAATTCCACAATATTTGGGATCCTTTCCTAACTTTCTTTGAGGGTATGGAAGCGGATAATGTGACGGAGGCGATCTGACTGGCTTCCCTGGTCTCTCAGCTTGTTACGGTTTATTTTTCCTATTATGTTCTTACTTTTCTTCTTCTATATCTGCAGAATACAAGGGATATGCGACTGCTGTCGGGTGATTTAAAAGCTAAAAGGAAAAACAATGATTAACAAACGATCTAAGATATTGTAGAATGATTTTGTCTGGTATAGGGGTGGGGGGAGGGAGGGAGGGAGGGAGGGCCTTATTTTATTTTTATTTTATTTTGACCCATGTGGGACCACCTGTAAAAACAAAATCTCAAATAAAAAAACCTTGATAAAAAAAAACATGCTGTATTATGCCTAAAGTAATCTATCTGACAAATCTCAAGAAAATAACTAAATCAACCTATGACAAAATAATATATATTTTCAAGTCTTACTGGACAAAATAAATAACAAGAAAAATATGAAGTAATGTTCTAAATAATACCTCTTCTGTATTAGAAAATCCAGCTTTAAAAAATATATCTTTAAAGCTGGATTTTCTAATACAGAAGAGGTATTATTTAGAACATTACTTCATATTTTTCTTGTTATTTATTTAAAAAAATATATCTTTAGCCCCACATAGACTGAAGGACATAGCATACACTAAACTACCAATCAAGCACTGTGAACGGAAATTTGGCCTCATAATTACCCATGCGATCCGGATATGGCGTGAAACCCAAAAAAAATATCCTAACCCACAAAAATGGCACAATCATACTCCCTTATTCAATAACAATGCACTCAGATGGTGGAGGTAAACGGTACCCTATCCCCCCCCCCTCACAGTAAGCTGTGGTGTTCCACAAGGAAGCATACTAGGTCCGCTACTGTTCCTAATTTATGCAAATGACATGTCGTCAGCTTGTGACTGCAACTTGTTCCTGTTTGCGGACGACTCAGCCCTGCTGGTCTCTGACAAGAACAAGTTACAGGTTGAAAAAACCCTCAGCTCAGAACTAGGCAAAATCTGCATATGGCTTGCTGATAACAAACTATCATTACACATGGGCAAAACAGAGTACATTCTCTTCGGTTCAAATAACAAACTCAGCAAGACCGACGGCTTCTCAGTTACAGTGGGTGACAATATTGTCACAAGGAAAGAAGATATTACCTACCTGGGTTCCATCCTAGAGGCAAATTTTTCCTGTGACAAAATGGCATCCAATGTAATAAAAAAAGTCAACCAACGAACTCGATTTTTGTACCGGATCTCCTCACTGGTAAACAAGAATACCCTGAAGACTCTAGCAGGAGCACTCATTCAAGGGTACTACGACTATGCTTGCACCTCATGGTACCAAAGCACCTCAAAGGCGCTAAAAACAAAATTACAAACATCTCAAAACAAACTGGTCAGACTACTGCTTGACCTTACTCCTAGAACCCACCTCACCCCTGCCCACTTTGACAACCTAGGATGGCTTAGAGTAGACGACAGAGTACAGCAACTTGCAATGGGCCTGGTCTACAAGATACACTACACGACCAAGGTACCCATGTACATGTCAAAATACTTCCCAAAGGTCAGTGAATACCACGATCACAACACCAGAGGGAGCTCCACAAATCATGTTAAACCCAGATTCGGCTCAAACAAGGGACTAAACACGTTTCGCAATTATGCCACATCAATGTGGAACGCCCTACCCAAAGCTGTAAAGGAATGTGAATCACTACCCACTTTCAAAAACACTCTCAAAAAACACCTAAGGGAGACTGCAACTCGAAACTGGCCCCTGTAAATGTCCGAACACAACCCCCTCCAATGTACAGTAAATTACCAAGTATGGTCTTGTCAATAATCCAATGTACAGTTTTGTTTGTACAGTTGTACAGTGTCCCCCACCCACCCCTCCTACCCAACCCCCCCCCCCCCCCCCCACTCCTACCCAACCCCCCCCCCCCCCCCCACCCACCCACCCACCCAACCACCTCCAATGTACAGTCCCCCCCCACCCCCACCTACCCAATCCAATGTACAGTTTCTACGTCAAATGTATATACTCTTTTTTTCTGGACTCTTTTTTGTATCACAAACAGTACTGTAATTGCAAATCTGGTATGTCATAAATGTATAGATGTAGCAGTACTGTCTATCTGTATGTCATGTATGTCATATATGTTACGATGAATTGAAAATGGGGGACCCTGATGTAAACAAGACGAAAGTCTTTCTCTGGTCTGCATCCCCTTAACAATTGTATGTATTGAGCTGTACTGTACCCATTCTGCAATCTGTTAATAAAGTTTTCAATCAATCAATCAATCAATCAATCTTAATTGAAAAACGACCTATAAGATTCCCTATATGGGAAGAGCAAGGCATACACTCATTAGGGGATGTTTTTAACAAACAGGGTTTTTGTAGTTATGGAGAAACATGCAAAAAATGTAATCTCACCATGTCCACATGGCTTTTTTACATACAGTTACGGCTATGTTTGAAGTCTCACGGTGTTCCATTAGACATACCAATTGAACACCACAGATACCACAAATTCTTCTATGAAAGAGAGACATCGAGAGGTTTTGTTTCAGATTTTTATCATCAATTACTAACGTCCTTGTATGAAACCCTCCAACTAGACTCTGTCTGGAGGAGGGATATACCAGACCTGGAAAGGGACTTTGATTGGCAAGGAGCCTGGGCAAATGTCCGACTTACATCAAGGAACCCGGACCATCAACAAATCAATCTTAACTATATTCACAGGACATACTTGACTCATATAAGACTGAACAGAATGGGTCTTAAACAAGACTCCAAATGCTCCCAATGTACAAACGGGGACGAAGGGACATTTATGCACATGTATTGGGACTGCCCACCAGTTAAGACATTTTGGAAAGATGTGACCCAACAATTATCAAAACTCGTATCTTGGAATATACCTGTACACCCCTCTGTATTACTATTGAATGATGTTTTTGAGTTTGCAGTAAATCCACAGCTAAAGAGATTGGTTTTATTGGGTATCACAGTAGCTAAAAAGCTCATTGCATCACGCTGGTTTCAACCGGGAAAAATGTGCCGGAAAGTTTGGTTTCTTACATATCTCGATGTGATTTATCAAGAAATATCTACAGCAAGAATTCTGGGTCTCAATGAATCCAAAATGTCAATGTGGTTAGAAGTGGTGGAGAGAATAAAAGCTAGCTTATAATGGTAGTGTCTGGTTAGGAGCGAGGGATAATGGAGGTACTATCCAAAGAGGGGTCCGGGAGGGGGGGGGTTAGAGCAGGAGCATATGTGTGTAGGTTTTTAGATAACGGGTATTAGGGGTATATCCTGTATAAGACATTGGTATAAATGGTAATTTCGTTGGATATACACTGTATATTAATGCTTGTGTATCTTATCGTGTGTTGTCATGTTTGTTTATATGTGTTTAAAAAAAAAATATATATATATATATATATATATATATCTTTGTATCTTTTCAATGTAATGTAAATTATAAAACAGTAACCTCACAAAGATACTAATTTAAAAGTGCACTATGCAGTTTCGAATTTGTACATTTGCATAACTTGCAATTAGTGTACAAAACTAATTTATTACAAACATAATCCTTAGAATGATTGTATCATAACAAGCATCTTATCAAACCAAAACATCATTTTGAGGCATCAAAATAGTTTTAAATTATTTTCTTTCTCTCTCTGTATAGCTGCATACTTCAATCAATCAATTCGGTCAACTTTGCCATCAAACTCTCGCCCCGCACAGCTTTGTTTGTAATGTTTTTCTGTGTCCATGTGAGCTTTGAGATCGCCAGCACCTTTATTAGACACAGAAACATATGGTCAAGCTTTGCACGTGTTGCACTCCACTCCGCTTCCAATTAGTCTCGACCGGGACGCGTGAAATGCCTTCTACAACGCTGTTCCAGTTCCGCGTTGCCGGTTTGCGCTCTGATTGGCCGAGCGCGCGCATGAGCATGAGCCGCGACTTTACACTCTCGCACTGTGAAGCGCCAGCGGGGCGATGCGGTGGTTTCTCCCCGGCTTCCGTGCGCCGCGCTGCTGCCGGCTTGACTCGGTCCAGCTCCAGCAGCAGCGGCCGTCTTCCGCCTGCGGTATCCTCCCAGAGGAATATTTTTAAATAGCAAGAATTATCGACTGGCAACTCTGTGCTCATCAGACCTGCAGCTGCTGGTACTGTATGGAGAGAGAGGCACACAACAACAGACAGACAGCTCAGTGATTGAAACCGGCTGTCTGTCTGTTGTTGTGTGCCTCTCTCTCCATACAGTACCAGCAGCTGCAGGTCTGACGAGCACAGAGTTGCCAGTCGATAATTCTTGCTATTTAAAAATATTCCTCTTCTTCTCCCCCACTACTCCTCCAACGGGTGTTTGTGCGACCATCTCGACCTGAACAATGGGGGATAAATGGATAATAATAAGAACGAGATACCGCAGGCGGAAGACGGCCGCTGCTGCTGGACCGAGTCAAGCCGGCGGCAGTGCGGCGCACGGAAGCCGGGGAGAAACCACCGCATCGCCCCGCTGGCACTTCACAGCACGAGAGTGTAAAGTCGCGGCGCATGCGCGCGCTCGGCCAATCAGAGCGCAAAACGGCAACGTGGAACTGGAACAGCGTTGTAGAAGGCATTCATGCGACCGGGACGGTAAATTGGGAATTTTCTCTGCAGTTCATCTGTAATGTACATTTTCGCATTGTGAGCAGAATCAATGCTGGTCGGATCTTTCCGCTTCCTCATCTGTTGTCTGTGTGAGCGCGCAGTAGCGACGCCCACAAGGCACTGAAAGCGGGGCTTCTCTGGGTAACGTCACACGCAACAGGGTATCGTAGTATTCGGTGCAACGCGCCAGTCAATTTAACTACATGCATATTTTACGTTTCTGTGCGCAACAGATTTCAGATGTGCGCAGGAGCGTTTTGCCATGTGCGTGCGCACGGGCGCACCTTAGAGGGAACATTGGGTGTGAGGGGGTGTTTGGACATTTACGGGGGCCAGTTTCGAATTGCAGCCTCCCGTAGGTGCTCTTTGATCCCATTATACCATTCTGAATAATGTTTTCGCAAGATGATTTCCAGAATGTATTGATTTCATAGAATGTGTGAAATAGGCCTATAATTAAAAACAATTAAAATACACTAAACTGGTAAAATAAATACTTTTGAAATGTAAAAGAATAGATCTAAAATGCTGATAATAAATCATATTCAGCCTATGGATTTCCTACATACTGCACGACACCTGTTTGAGCTGCAGGATGAGGCGTGCTTGTTTCTTTTTTTTTTTCCACTTTTTCTCCTTATTTTTCGATTTCTTCTCCCATCCAAATTTCGTAATTCCAATTCTTCCCTCCCCTGTCTTGAACGTTGCTAGACTATGCCTCCCACTGGTCGGCTGTAGTGAGGATAGGAGCCTTGCATCACGTGTCCCCTCCGGTACACGAGGAGGCAGCCTGTCGCATCTTTTCACCAGACAGCTCGAACTCTGTGGTGAGGAGTAACGCGTGGGAGGCTCACGCTGCCCCCGATACTTCCTGTTTCTGCTGTACATGCGTCACCCAACCGACCTGTAGGAGTCGCTGTCCACAACGTCCAATCCCCACCCACCGGCTTTCCCATCCTCTAACACTGCCAATTGTGTTAGTATGACAGCCAAGCCGGTAGCAACGCAGAGAGCTGGGCTCGATACCAGTATCTCCTGCGTTAGTGGCGAGCGCCTTGCCCACTGCACCACCCAGCCGCAGGCGTGCTTGTTTCTGATGGAGAATGCGTCCCAGCTCGCTACCCACCTCCGATGCCGACTGGATATCAATTGAGGGGGAATACACACAGCTATCCGCCATTTGGATCTACCTACCTATTCGAAAAAACATTATCTGCACTGACATATAAAAAATAAGTACAGATCACGTCTGAATGAATGTGGAGGATGATCTCCGAGTCGCTGTCTCCAGACTGCCGCCTGCCCAGACTGAACTTGTTGTGCTTCAAGCATATGCCCATCCATCTCATTAGGTGAGTTGAACATTAGCCTTCTAAATGAAACGCGTGGCACTATATGTATTCATTTTATGGTTGTTTGATTAGTGTGTTATTTTGTGTAGTTATTGTGCGTGTTAAAAGCCTCCAATGCATATGTGTGCGTGTGAACGTTTGCATGTTTCAACCACCTCCAATAATAGTCGCGGCTCTCTGACACGTTATTTCGGGGGGTCGTGGCCTGAAAACTTTGGGAACGATGTATTTATATATTACATGATACCTAAGCGCATACAGTACATATATCCTCATAAGTATCTATTAATTCGTATCAATTAGATACTCTTTGGGCTTGTTTTTATCTACTTATTCTGAAAGAGTTGAAATAATCATTTTCGCTAGCAAGATCTCATTCGATTATTCATTCGTTAAGCCTATTGCCAGCAGGCACATTTAAATAAATATAATCTGATTGATTGGGGTAATGAGGGACTTAAAATTTGCCTATAGATATGCATTTAACTGGTCGGCGATATATTCTACAATCTGTTAATAAAGTTTTCAATCAATCAATGCCGTTAGAAAATCATGGTTTTCTGGGATCGACACCTCCCCCTTTTCAGGTAAAACGGCCACGCGCAATTATCCTGATTACTGAAGTCTAATCCGATTACTGGTTCGAATTAACGAGACCGAATCAGCCTTCTAGAAACCAAGATAGCCTGACTTCAATCATCGGGTTAATTTAAGCTGGCTAATGGGACTTTTGATCAACTTAGTTGAACTAGGTACGGGGAATGGGGCCCTGGTAGGGGTCAGTAGAATCGAATCATGCATGTTGTCAACAAGCCAAATTTGTATTCTTGTGCGAGTGTGCTGCAACATCTAATTAACCTTCTTTAGTGTTAGAGCCAAATGTATGATTTTGAAATTAACTATTATGAATTATTAATTTTTATTATTGGTATGAATGAAGTCATGACTTATATAAATAATGGGTTTTGTGATCATGTATTGTTGTGATTATTATATTTTTGATAAGCTAATTATGGAGATGCCAATTTGGATGCATGTGGCTAATTTTCTAAGCCAGTGTTCTAAAAAAATTTGGTATGTAGCGACACGGTTTTTTAACCGCTGCAGAGCAGCCTATGTTTTTGATTGATTGATTCTACAATATGATTTCGCCGTCAAATGGTAAGATAAACATTTCCTAAAGTTCATTGTGGGGATTATTGGAATCCGAAGATCTGCAAGGAAAATCTGAAGGAAAATAAATGTCAAATATAAAATCCAATCGGTGGCTAGGCGAGCAATGGAGTAGTACGCTGTTTGTTCAAGCTCCCGTCGAGCCTCTACTTATTTTTATTTTATCTTAATTTAATAAGCTTACTGATTTACAAAACTTACTCAGGGTACATTTGTTCAAACCAATGGTCATTGTTTACACGGACAGATGGCATCAAACCTACGCAAATACAAATACGTCTCGACTCCAAGAAGGCCTGAAAAAGCCTCGACTTCCAGTTCCGAACTACCACCGTCCACACCGTCAAAGATGTCCGGCGTGGATACCACAGCCTTAAAGGCGGAGATTCTCCTCGCGCTGAAATTGGAACTCGCAGAGATAATACAATCGGAATTGAAAGGTGCACTTTCCAGAGAGTTCAACCTTATCAGAAATGATTTGAAAGTGATGAATGAGGAAATGTGAAGCTGTGTAGCGGCACTGCGCATGGATATGAACAAAATGGAGGCTACAGTTAAAGACGTGTAGGGTGGTCTCTCGAGGTGGTCGGACGAGGTGGTAACGCTACAAACCACAGTCGAAGACTTAAAATCAGAGGTGGCGGGTCTCAGAGGGAAGTGTGAGGACATGGAAGGAAGAATGAGGAGGTGCAACGTGAGGATAATTGGGGTGGCTGAGTCGGTCTCAAAGCTACTGAGAGACGTGCTACAAATGGATAATGAAGTGCTGGTAGACCGCTCGCACAGAACACTGGGGCCAAAGATGACGGACGGGAAGCCTCGTGCTATCGTGGCTAAACTCCACTACTACCAGGACTGTGTCGAGGTTTGAGCCGGGCGCGCGCCCAGGCTCCAATACAGATCAACGGAATGACTATTGCAATCTTCCCTGACTATGCCACAAGCGTCGCGAAAGCCAGGGCTGCGTTTACGGAGGTAAGGAAGCTACTACGCGGTCGTGAGGACACCCGGTACGGCATTCTTTTTCCAGCCCAACTTCGCATCACGCACAAGGGAAAAGATAAAGAGTTCATCGATGCAAGTGAGGCAATGAGCTACGTCAGAAAGAACATTGTACACGCGGTCGGGTAGGCTACCTTTGGCACACACAATGCTAGCATTCTTTAGAAAAGAAGAATAAAGGATTCTTGAGATGCTGTTTTCTCTGCACATCACTATAAACTTTTTCGATCAGAAAGGGGAGATACTCGGATATTTGTGTGTTATATCTGTACCGTACAGATGTTGTGAATGATGTGCCATCTTGTCCCCAACGGGTTACTGCTTGCTAGAAGGCCACTGTAAAATCTGCTAATTAACAATCTAGTGTAATGATCCACCTACTCAGTTTCAAGAATTTCAAGAAACGTGCTGCTTATGATATGCGGGTGATGTGAACAATGTATCATATTAACTTCAACAGGACAATATATGTATAGAGGCTACTGTAATGTCTACTGTGTGATCACTAGGGATGGGTACCTTTTTTCTGTACTTTAGTCTAAAAAAATGTACCTACCTCAGTCAAAAATAAATAATCCAAACTTCAAATAACTACAATTTCGATTGTTTTCGGCTTGCCATTGCTCCGACTGCTTTGTTGTTGAATCAAGTCAAATCCTAGGTAAGCATATATTGTGCGTGTGAACGTTGACATGAAAAGAAAAAAGGTAAAAAAACTTTTTTTTTCTTTTTTTTTTGGTATCTCACTTGAATCGATACTCGGTAGTACCGACGTGTTTCAGTTCGGTACCTTAAAAGTACCGAATTCGGTACCCATCCCTAGTGATCACCTATGTGTAGCATCATCTACCTAGCATTGAGAGGACGCCACTGGATACCATATATCAAGCTAAGTGACTCACCAATCTCCAGCAAATTCATTGCCCTCTACTTATGATGTACAGGTGATGTGAACAGTGTATAATTTTGGCCCCAATAGGACAATATGTGTATACACATACAGACATATAAATATGTACACACACGCTCACACCTATGATGACGCACGTGCTCGCACACCTAATGGATGCACTATCTATAGGTTCTAGACGTACCACACACGCGCATGCACAGACACACATGTAGACACACATACACGTTTACACATTATACAGATACGGGGGCATGGACCCACACACTCACACCTACACACCCATACGCTTACACCCTGGCTGTGTCCGATACATCCATGCACACGC
Source organism: Notolepis coatsorum (assembly GCF_963971535.1). Classification (NCBI taxonomy): domain Eukaryota; kingdom Metazoa; phylum Chordata; class Actinopteri; order Aulopiformes; family Paralepididae; genus Notolepis; species Notolepis coatsorum. The sequence goes on from NC_140174.1 coordinate 47,004,504, forward strand.
ACACATAGGTTCACGTGCATACAACTGCACGAACACGGAAGGGCATGCGCCCAGACACACACCCGCGTATAAACATGTTGACACACGCACACTCACACACCTCTTCCAACTTACTCTATATCACACAACCAGGCACCCTTTTGTTTTTGTTTTTTGTGTCTAGCGGGGCACGCTGATCGCCCCTGCTAGGGAAGAGGTTGTTCTGCCTTACTTCGGGACCTGCTTAATGCTTAATGTGATATTGCTAATATACGGTTATGCTTAACGTTTACCGTCGCCACCTATATAATTTTACCCGGTTGGGTGCATTCCACTAGACAGTGGAAGATTCTATATAATACCAAGATCTGAGTAAAGATTTTTTTACTTTTACTTTTCTTTTCTTTCCCTTTATTATTATTATTATTATTATTATTATTATTATTTTTATTTTTATTTTAAGAGGCTCGACGGGGGTCTGAGCGGCAGGCTCTATAGATGGAGAACCTCCAACACAAGCACATTATGTGTGGATTTGTTTCTGAGGGGTGCTTTTATGGGTGTCAGGGGGGGGGTTACCAGACTTGTACATTCAACATGCTTAATTGATCAGATGTCTGTTTTGTTTTTCACCTGCAGCTGTGCTGAGCTCTCTCTAGGTTCCAGATGCATGGCCTCTCTCATCTACTATGATCGACATGGGTGATACCATAGGGCTGGAAGGGTGCTCTGTCAATTTCGTGAGTTGGAATGTTAAATCACTCAACCACCTAGTAAAGCGTAAGAAGGTACTTACACATTTAAAACAACTCAATGTAGACAGAGTTTTTACAGGAGACGCATTTAAAAACTGCGGACCATGCTCGACTGAGGGGGGGTGGGTGGGACAGATGTATCACGCCAATTTCCACACAAGGGCCAGAGGAGCAGCCATTTACTATGTCAAGTGTAGAGGCCGACCCTGCAGGGCGCTATATTATAGTGGTGGGGAAACTGCATTAATTCCCGGTCATTCTGGCTAATATCTTTTTTTTTTATCCACTTTTTCTCCCATTTTTCTACATTTTCTCCCATCCCAATTTCGTATCATCCAATTCAACCCTCCCCTGTCACGGACGCTGTTTCTTGCCGCCCACAAGCCGGCTGCAATGTGGACTAAGTCATACATAGCACAAGTCCCCTCCGGTACTTGAGGTAACAGCAGTCGCATCTTTTCACCTGCGCAGCTCGATCTCTCAGTGGCGAGGAGTAACGCGTGGGAGGCTCACGCTGCCCCCGACACTTCCTGATTCTACTGCGCAGGCGCACCAACCGACCTGTAGGAGTCGCTGTCCACAACGCCCGATCCCCACCCATCAGTTTCCCACCCCCTAATACGGCCAATGTGTATTAGTACGGACGACCAGCTAAACTGAAAGCAAATGTGGAGCAATGTGGAGCTCGAACTGACGAGCCCAGCGTCTCCAGCATTTCGTGGCGAGCGCCTTGCCCACTACGCCACGTAGCCGCCCTCATTCTGGCTAATATCTACGCACCAAACTGGGACAACCCTTCGTTCTTCACCAGCCTTTTTTCTCGCCTACCGGATATGACCTCGCACCATCTCATCCGTGGCGGCGACATGAATTGTGCACTCTCCCCGGGGCTGGACCGTAGCTCGTCCAGGAAGGCCCCCCAGTCTAGCTCGGCCCGCGCAATCCGGCGCTTTCTTAAATCGTATGGGGTAGCTGGCTTGTGGCGGTTTCGTAATCCTACATCCAGAGGATACTCCTTTTTTTTTCTCCGATCCATAATACCTTCGCTGCGAACTGAGTTTGACCTCCTGTCAACACGACAGGCTGAGTACTTCATTACTAAAATGCGACAGGGGTACTATGAACATGGGGAGAAGGCCGGACGGATACTTGCCCATCAACTGCGACAAAGAATTGCCAACCAGTCCATCCCCACTATCCTCGACGAGCGGGGCTCAAAAGCCACTGACAACCTTAAAATTAATGAAAGCTTTAAAACGTTCTACCAATCGTTATACACCTCGGACTCGCAAGTGGGGCCCTCCACGCTAGATGATTTCTATAGGACCCTCCGCGTCCCGACAGTCGACCCAGAGAGGGCCGCAGATCTGGAGGAGGAACTTACGGTTGCGGAGATTACGGCAGCGATTAGATCTATGCAGAGTGGCAAGTCCCCGGGGCCAGACGGCTACCCTACAGACTTCTACAAAAAATTCTCAACCCAGCTGTCCCCACTGCTGCTAGCCGTATTTGATTAATCACTCAACAAATTCTCTTCCTCCGACCATGCGCCAAGCTGTTATCTCCTTAATCCTTAAGAAAGACAAGAACCCACTGGAATGCGGCTCGTTCCGTCCAATTTCCCTCCTTAACGCCGATGTCAAGGTTCTTGCTAAGGTTCTGGCCCGTCGTCTGGAGGGGGTTTTCCCCTCAATTATCTCGCCGGACCAAACAGGCTTCATCAGGAATCGGTACTCTTTCTTTAATATAAGACGCCTCCTAAATATCCTGTATAGCCCCTCTCCACCCGGAACGCCTGAGGTGGTCCTCTCCCTTGATGCAGAAAAAACGTTTGATCGGGTGGAGTGGAACTATCTTTTTCACGCTCTGGAGAGGTTTTGGTTTGGCCCCAAGCTCATAGCTTGGATTAAAATTCTATATACGTCTCCGATGGCTGCCGTTCGCACCAACAACAATCTATCCACCTACTTTGAACTCCATAGGGGTACGAGACAGGGATGTCCTTTATCTCCACTCCTTTTCGCGATCGCAATGGAGCCCCTTGCGCTGGCAGAACACCGATATCAAAGGGATCATGCGTGCGGGCTCGGAGCATAAAGTCTCGCTCTACGCGGACGACATGTTGTTGTATATATCACAACCCCAAACGAGTCTTCCTCGGTTGATGACCCTACTTGCGGACTTCGGCAAAATATACGGATACAAAATCAACATTCAAAAAAGCAAACTGATGCCCGTCTGCACCTCTGTGGATCGGGTACCTCTGAGCACATTCCCGTTTAAAATTAGCCCTAAAAAGTTCAAGTACCTTGGGATATGGATCACGCATGAACATAAGGACCTATATATGGCTAACTATCAACCTTTACAGTCTAATCTGGCGAGAGATATTGAATGTTGGGACCCCCTGTCGCTATCCCTGGGTGGGAGAATCAACACAATAAAGATGAATGTATTGCCGAAATTTCTATATGTGTTTCAGAGTCTTCCAGTCTTTCTGACTAAAACAATCTTCTCCAAGATAAACAACCAGATATCTTCCTTTATCTGGAACAAAAAACCGCCCCGGATCAAAAGATCTATGCTGCAGAGACCCAGCGTAATGGGTGGGATGGCGCTTCCAAACTTTATTTACTACTACTGGGCAGCAAACATAAGATCGTTACTATACTGGGTAAAGGGCGAGGACACAGCCCCCTGGTGGACAGTGCTGGAGAGAGCGTTGGTTAAATCCACCTCCCTATCTGCCTTGTTATGTGCTAAGCTCCCGTTCACACAGCCCATATCTAGCTTTACCTCGAACCCAGTTGTCATCCATTCGATAAAAGTGTGGAACCAATTTATAAGAACCTTTTCCCTCAGGGAACTATCACTGGCTGCTCCGATCACAAGAAATCACATGTTTGTCCCATCAACGATGGATAGGGCCTTTGACAGTTGGGCTGGGAGTGGAGTGAGTACGCTGTCTGACCTCTATATAGACGGCAACTTTGCCTCCTTTGAACAGCTAGTACAGAAATACAAGATCCCTAGGTCACACTTCTATAGATAATTGCAACTCCGGAGCTTCGTAACTTCGAACTCGGACTGCTACCCAGTGT